>NC_090989.1:149930000-150238125 GCF_041146395.1 Eulemur rufifrons
CTTCCTGATCATGTTTTCAGGCACTCACTTGCCCCCAAGTTCTTTTTGTTTTAAGCTATTCTTTAAATTATTTTAAAATAAAGAAACATGAAAAAACATATCTTGGCTGGGCACGGTGGCTCACGCCTGTAATCCTAGCACTGTGGGAGGCCGAGGCAGCAGGATCGCTTGAGCTCAGGAGTTTGAGACCAGCCTGAGCAAGAGAGAGACCCCTGTCTCCACTAAAAATAGAAAACATTAGCTGGGCATGGTGGCACACGCCTGTAGTCCCAGCTACTCAGTAGGCTGAGGCAGGAGGATTGCCTGAGTCTAGGAGTTCGAGATTGCAGTCAGCTATGATGATGCCACTGCACTCTAGCCAGGGCAACAGAGTGAGACTCTGTCTCAAAAAAAAAAAAAAGTATCTCTCTATTATTCTGGAGGCCTCATTATTTCTTATAGCTCATGCCCTCCCATCATAAGTCTAGTCTTTTATATAAATAAAGTGCCAAGTTAGTAAGGGCTTTGAAGCAATAATCATTTTCACTTTGTAATCATCAAATCATGCTGTCTTTGAAAATAAACTCAGGCAGGAATGGTGCAAAGGTCTGTGTGTTTTGGGTGGAAAAAGAGTACTCCCGAACTACGATAACAACACGAGGGTGAGAAGAAAAGGCTAAAACAAAGACCTGCAGAAGTGCAGGCAAACAAACCCATGGTCTAAAAAAATACTCCTAAGACAATCAGGGAAATTTGCAAACTGGGATTCCATATGCTAAGGTATTATCCTTAACTGTTTTACATGTGATAATGGGATTGTGATTACATGAAAGCAAGACAGACAGACAAGAGCCCGTCATCTTAAAATATATATACTGATATATATCTTACGTTCAGCAATATATACTGAATTCTTTACAGAGGAAATTATATGATGGAAAGAAAGCAAGAGAAATAGAAGCAAGGATCTCTGTGCTGATGGTGGGGATGCCATGAACCCCGAAGTGGCCACCCTACTTTATGTAGGCTGGGAGGCATTGATGGACAAAACCTGGAAGAGCTCAAGGTCACCAAAAGGCCTGTCCCAGTAAAAATTCTGATAGAGCACAGCTCTGATGTGGCTGCGCTGCCACCCACTTCCGTCCACATGCAACCTCTCCTGCTGCTCTGCAGACAACCACGCTCTAAATCCCCTTTAGCCCGCATGGCCTGCAGAGAAGAGTGTGAGGTCACATTATGAGTTTTTTCCAGGAGAAAATTGTCTTAGGGGGCAGCAATTCCTGTATCCGTCTGGCCCCAACATGGGCAAAACAGTCAGTCTTACTACTGGGCACCAACATGTACAGAAGACTGAACATAGAAACATGAGAAAGAAGTCAGACAGAAGAATTTAGAATCCAATAAAAATGCAAGCAAATAAAAACTCATAAGATTTCCAAAATAAAGAAACTCAAAAAATAGTCAACTCTCGATCATGCCACTAAGGAAAACAAGAAAAGTAGAGGTAATTCAAACATCATTTTTGCCCAGTCCTGGAATATTTCCTTTTTGCTTTAATTTTTCACTGGAGTATGGGTGTTTAGGGATTGTTCAGCAAGCACCAGGCACATAATAATCTCCTCTGGCAGACTCCACAGGCATTACTTTGAATCCCTTCTGGTTTGGACTTTTGTTTTCCCCTTTTTATATTTGTCTGATTTTGAAGGGCACTCTAGGGACTACCCCCAAAACAATTATCCAGATGATTCTTGATGAAAACTAGGCCCCAGAAGCTATTTCAATCAAGGCTCAAAGTGAAGGCCTGGTCCAGACAAGCTCAGGCACCAGAGCCCTGGTGAGAAGGTAGAGATCAAATCAGAGGCACACCTGCCTCAGTGGGCCCCACCAAACACATTAGAAACTAACTCTGTGACTTGTCACAAGAAACTCACAGGGCCATCCCCTAGGACTGGTTCCTGATCATCAAAGACATAACCTGAACCCGTGAGGGTGGCATGCAGTCCACACCTTCTCCTCAGAAAGGCTGCCAATTATTCCATAAAATGGGTGTCACACAAAGAAACTCTCTTTCTCTTTCTCGTTGCACAGCTTGGAATTTTCTTTCCTCTTTCCTCTTCTCACAGTAACTATTCAGCTATTCAAATTCAGCTTTCAGTTTCTTACTTTCCTTCCCCTCAAGATGATATAAGCTGTTTTTCGAATAACATGTGAAAAAATGAAACACAGTACAGTGCTAAAAGACATCATTTGATTATCATTCTGGCTCACCAGAAATGTATTAATTCCAGAAATCGACACGTTTTTCAATCCAAGAACGAAGCCGTAATTACACGTGGGAAAGACACGGGTGCAGCTTGCGCGCTGGACGGTGCCTGCAGGCTCCCCACTAGGGAGGGGCAGGAAGAACAAGGCTACGACCCAGGTTTTAAAGTTGGCCTTCTCTGTCGGAGGGAGCAAGATAACATTTCTGAGCCACCTTATTTTAAAAACATTCTGTTAATTGTCAACTAGCCATCTGCTGAATTATTTGGTTTTTATGAGACTTTAGGAATGTTACTTGCAAAGGGCACAGATTTGCTGCATCAATAAAATAAACTATTCATCTACCTCCTCACTTTGCCGCTTTGTATGCACCAAAAAGATCGTAAAGGTTTAATCAAAAAGCACTTGTGGATTTCTGGGCAAGAGAGCATCATGAACACACGCACCTAAACTTGTTTCCATTACTCCCATTAAAATGACCAACAGAATATAAAGATGGCGGGAGGGAATGGGCTCAAGGGGACTGTACCAATACTGGAAACAACAGAAGATACCATCGACATGCCAGAAATGCCAAGGAATTTTGGCAGATGGGACTAGATTAAAGAAGAATACTCCAAGCCAAATAGCATCTCTTCCTCCTAAGAATAGGCTGGGTACTTGAGAAGCAGGCTCTGGCACCCCTGCTTGAAGGGGCATGGTCCAGAGGAGACAGTGGCTGTGGGGTAGATGGAAAGCCCATAAACCTGGTGTGGTGACTCAGCAGCACTTCAAGCAGTCATGGTCAGCATGTATCTGTGATGCCACAACTCATCCCTGGGCAGAGATCAGACCAATGAGAAAAATGCACCAGGAGCAGCAGATTCTCCAAACCCAGACAGAAATAAATAATACAGAAACTAATGATGCAGAGACTACAGCAGAACTTCCACTCCACCCCTCTCAGGCTGGTGGAGCTCTAAACTGATACACTAGTCCACCTCCCTCAGGAAATAGGGGCAATCCACATGTGTCTACAAAAAGATTCTGAAACAAGGAGAACAGAGCATTTCAAACTTGCAAAAAAGATGTATTACAGAAGGCAAAAATAAATTTTCAAAGGCATTTCCTTGCGTTCAGGAAGATTTCTTAACATATGTGGTCTATGAAGATAATTAAGATAGCAAAGTAAGAAGGAAAAAAACCATTTGGCCAAGAGGCTTTGAGAAAGAAAACGGGAACTGAATAAGATAAGGAAAAATAATGATAAATCTAAAGATACAACAGCAAAACTAACATCTGATTAGAAACCATACGAAACAATGCTGATTATACACAAATGGATTCAATGGTGTAGAAAGCAAACATGAGAAGTTATTCCAGATGGTAGAGAAGAACAAGGAGATCAAAATCATGAGAGAGATGGTGATAACAATGAAAGTCGGTGAGCTAAGTGCATACAGTTTTCTTGAGAAAGAGATCCTGTGAAAGACACAATTGTGGATCAAAAGTGGTCACCTAGCACCAGGCAAAATTAAAGCAAAAGGACTGACACCGAGATACATTCTGATGAAAAATTTTAAATGGCAGGCCGGGTGCAATGGCTCACATCTGTAATGCTAGCACTCTGGGAGGCCGAGGGATGTGAATTGCTTGAGCTTAGGAGTTTGAGACCAACCTGAGCAAGAGTGAACTAAAAAAACAGAAAAAAAAAATTAGCCAGGCAACTAAAAATAGAAAAAATTAGCCAGGCTTGGTGGTACGCACCTGTAGTCCCAGCTACTAGGGAGGCTGAGGCAGGAGGATCGCTTGAGCCCAAGAGTTTGTGGTTGCTGTGAGCTAGGCTGACGCCATGACACTCTAGCCTGAGCAACAGAGTGAGTCTCTGTCTCAAACAAACAAACAAACAAACAAAAAGTTTAAATGGCAAAAGCAGGGAAAAAAGAGAATTCAACAAGCCTCAAAACGGGAGCAGAAAGATTACTACATGTACAAAGGGACAATTCTGGCTGGACTCAGACTTCTTCATCAAAAAACAATGGATTAGGTGGTGGTGGTTACCTGTGATTACATGTGATTAAACCACATAGAACTACTACTACTACTAGTATTGCAGACGGTCTCAGACTTACAATATTCCACTCATGATTTTTCAACTTTACGATGGTGTGAAAGTGAAATACATTGAGTATTACATGAGATAGTCAACATTTTATTATAAAATAGGCCTTCCGTTAGATGATTTTGCCCAACTGTAGGCTAATGAAAGTGTTCTGAGCACATTTAAGGTAGGCTAGGCTAAGCTATGGTGTTTAGTATGTTAGGTATATTAAAAGCATTTTCATCTTATGATGGTTTTATCTGGACATAACCGCATTATAAGCTGGGAGCATCTGTGCTACTATGACACACAAACACAAATGATAGCATCTAAAAACTGGTGAAATCTGACTAGGATCTGCACTCTAGTTAATGGTATTGTACCAGTGTCCATTTGCTGGTTCTTATATATCTGATATAGTATCTGATATTATAATATGTTAGCATTGGGGAAAGCTGGGTAAAGGGTACACAGGATGTCTTTGTACTATCCTGGCAACTCCCTATGAGCCTATAAGTACCAAAAAAAAAAAAAAAAAAAAGACAAGAGATCAAAGTCTACTACGGAGATCTGAATGAAAAAAATAATGAATGAAAAATTCTATATTCCAGTAAGTCAGTTCATAGGTGAAAGTAGCAGAGTCATTCATTCTTAGTTATGAAAATAACGTGTGATGTCAGAGAATCCAAGCAAGAGTTTAAACAAAATTTAAAAAATTTTCACAAATCAAAATTTTTAAAATGAACAATTGTGCTCTGAAAGGTATACTGGTAAGCACTGATATTAAAGAGCATTAAATTTAAATAGTTGTTATGAATATAATAAAACTGGAAACAAATATCAAATATAATGTTTAAGAAATTATATTAGAAAAACTGCAATAGAACAGTAAATTAGGCCTAAAATCTCAGGATGTAACAAAAAAAAACCCAAAAAACCAAACAACAAATATAATCCTTAAAATAGGTTTAGAGAGCAGGAAGTATAACTACCTGCTACTTATCTTACATGGGGATCAAGAAAATATACTGTCTTATTTTTTAGGTTGATACTAAACATGTGATTTAAAAAAAAAAAAAACTCTTAAAGCTCATTTCTACTTACAATATTTTCAACCTATAACAGGTCTATTAGGACATAACCCCATCGTAAGTCGAGGAGCATCTGCACTAAGATTTCTGCTCCGTGTGTTGGGCAGGAGCACAGCAGTCATAACCTAGCTAGGGGATTGGTTCAGCCCTACCACCTGGGTGACCAGCAATGAAATGACATCAATAAAAGTCCCTGCCTTTTAGCACTTTCTAGGGATCCAAAGAGATAATAATGTAGTACCTACCAGTGCCTGGCCCATGGTACGTGCTCAGTAACCATCAGACACTGGTAGCAGGAGTAGTGATATTTATCTACATCATTGCACTATAGTTCCAAAATTCCTTATCTGAAATGCTGGCAGCCAAATGTACTTCAGAATTAAGACCTTTTAGGATATTAAAAGGAAATAACCAGGCCGGGCGCGGTGGCTCACGCCTGTAATCCTAGCACTCTGGGAGGCCGAGGCGGGTGGATTGCTCAAGGTCAGGAGTTCGAGACCAGCCTGAGCGAGACCCCGTCTCTACTAAAAATAGAAAGACATTATATGGACACCTAAAAATCTATATAGAAAAAATTAGCCGGGCATAGTGGCGCATGCCTGTAGTCCCAGCTACTCGGGAGGCTGAGGCAGTAGGATCGCTTAAGCCCAGGAGTTTGAGGTTGCTGTGAGCTAAGCTGACGCCACGGCACTCACTCTAGCCTGGGCAACAAAGTGAAACTCTGTCTCAACAAAAAAAAAAAAAAAAAAAAAAAAAAAAAAAAAAATAAAAGGAAATAACCAAAGTAGGTCTGGAATGGTACCTGGTAATTTTAACTATTCCTATAGTAAAATATGTGAATATTCATTTTAAGTGAGATAAACATCAGTTCGGGTCAGGTTTTGCAGTTAAATAAGTTATGATAAAACTTTCAGTTTTCAGAGCTTTCTGGACTTCAGATTTGCATAAGAGAGACTGAGAATCTGTATAATAGAGAAACATTAGAATGTATCTAAATGTATAATAATAAGGGATTAGTATACCTATTATGATGTATTCAAAAAACAGAAAACTGATCATTTATAAAAGTCCCTTTTTCAAATAGTTAATGAACATGAAAATGTTCATGAATACTATGTAAAAAAAGATAAAAAATATGCATAATGAATTAAATTTTATAAAAGGAAATTATATAGATGCTTTTAATTCCAGAAAAAAGACTGCAAGGAACCATACCAGAATGTTAAATTAGCTACATTCTGTTCTTATTTATACTTTTCTGTATTTTATAATCTATGATGATTAAGAAAACAATCTAACAATTTTTAAGTCATTTATGGTTGATGTTCCTGTGCAAGACTAGGCTAGTTATCATTCTAGAGGGTTAATGAGTCCATCTTTGCCCTCAAGGAATCTACACTCTCATTCCTGAAGGGCTGGGCAGTCCTCAGTTCTCTCTGTATTGGGCTGTATTTCACTCTCTATCAGAGGGTCCCTCCTGGCACCTCAGGACAACCTGACTCAGGTACCAGGACTATTTTACACCCCCACCAAATGAAAATGATAAAAATGGCATCAGTGGTGCAATTACAACTTCATTCAGCCCATACCCTTACCTAAAGAAGTTACAAAAAAATTCAAGGTCTGTTCAGATGAGTTTGACTTTCCCTCTCTTTCACTATACTCATCACATTTCAATCATTTAAGAAATTATTGGGGGAGAGGGAGGAGATCTCATTTAGGTTTGTTCCAGTGCATCTCATGAGTAAAAGGATGTAAACTTGGCAGGTCCAGCAATTAAAAAAAAACCCAATCATTTCATGGAGCAAATGGGATGTTAAGAAGGATCATGGCATTGGAAGGGACCCTCCATGGAGGGGACAAGCAGCAGTCCATCTCACCAACAAAACACTCTTGTCTCGGGGTGGGCCTTTGGCTAGAGTTTTGAAGGGTTCAGTTCATATATAGCATGAGTGTTCCTAACACCCAGGTGGCCTTCTGTGAACCCCTCCCTGGTCTGGAATTCTCCACTGGTTTAATATGCAGTTTGAAAGTGTCTTACACCAAAAGGTTACATTTTTGCAGATCATTAGGGGACATTATGAGCCTTAATTCTCAAAAAAAGGTAAATAAATGGTCAATCAACACCTGATCACCCAAAAGACCAGATGGGTTGTTATTTAATCACTTTATTTGGAGTTTATAGATTCCAACAGTCTTTTTAACTACTGCTGACAGCAAGAGAAATCTTTATGCAAAGCTTTTGTCATACATAAATCATAGTCAACTATGAAGTTACATAAGAAGTTAACTCTTTTAGCTTAATCCCACAAAAAATTACTTGTTTGCAGACCAATTATCCACTCAGGATACTTTTTTATTTGAAGAGTGCTAATCCTTACCTCCTGCTTCCTGCCTCCCTCCCTTCCCTTCTCCCAATCCAGAGAGGAGGAATAGGACTATGCAATCGGGACCTTCCTTAGAGTAATGACTTTCCAGGAAAAACGGTTGACTCACCCTATCCCAGTTGAAACAAAGTCCCAGTCGATCAAGCTGTTTCCTCATATATTCAATATTACTGAGAAACAAAGGAAAGAAAGTTTGGTTTTTAGAGCGGAGTTAAAGCCATAAACAAACTACACTTTGAGAATATAATGGGAAACTGAAAAGGTCTAGATTATTCAAAGGGGCTTTTAAGTGTTGCCATGCCCTGGTATAAAAATTAACCACCAACAATCAGTGAAAATACCAACATATTAGAAAACACTCCTTATTTGGACACATACAGAATCCACTAGAAACCTCTATGGGCCAGGTGCACTGGCTCCTGCCTGTAATCTTAGCACTTGGGAGGCAGAGGCAGGAGGATCAATTGAGACCAGGAGTTCGACACCAGCCTGAGCAGCACAGCAAAACCCCATCTTTACAAAAAATTAAAAATTAGCCACGCATGGTGGTACACATCTGGAGTCCCAGCTACTTGGGAGGCTGAGGCAGGAGGATCACTTGAGCCCAGGAGTTGGAGGTTGCAGTGAGATATGATGATGCTACTGCACTCTAGCCTGGGCAACAGAGAGAGATGCAGTCTCAAAGAAAAAAAAAAGAAACACAATGGTCTTTGGTCCCGAGGACTGCCCTCTCCCCTGGCTATTCAGATAGCCAACCCCTCTGATAGGTGCACTACTGGCTCATACATATGTCTATATTTTGCACAAATTTAAGCTAAGTATTTACAAGTTAAAAAGTGGTTGGAAACAAAAACCTTAATGTATAAATAGTGGGAATCCAAAAGAAACCATATAGTGCCTTGTTAATCAAAACCTAAAACTGTCCAACAATTGGGAAACAGGGAGAGAAGAGAGTTAATCAACTTATAATATAATATAGAATAAGGAAATAAATAATTTTTTCTTTTCTTTTTTAAAGAAAAAAGACTAATTCATTTCTACTGCACCCTTTCAGTTCAAGCAGACTAAAAATATAAAAAAACCATGAAAAAGTCCTCTATGTGATCTTTGATTAGCTAATAACAGCCAATTTAATTCCAGGCCCTGTGCTAAGCACTTTGCAGAAAAGTGCTTAATCTTTATCAACTCATATGAAGTAGGAACTATGACTATCCCTCTTTTAAAGATAAGCAAACTGATGCAGAGATCAAGAAATTTGCTCAAGGTGATCAGCTAGCAAGAAGGAAAGACAGAATTTGCACCTAGGTGGCCTGATTCAGGGGCCTTCTTCTTAACTGCTTTGCTCTAGTGGAGAGGTTGGCAAACCTTTTCTGTAAAGGGCCAGATGCTGAATGTTTTTGGTTTCGTGAGCCATACAGTCTCTATTGTAACTACTTAACTCTGCCATTGTCTCACAAAAGCAGCCATGAATGAATGATACAGAAACAAATGAATGTGACTGTGTTCCAATAAAACTTTACTTACAGAAACAGGCAGGGCCAGATTTAGCCTATAGGCCATAGTTTGCCAACCCCTGGTCTAGGTTATAGCTTATACCAGATTGATGTCATGTTTGATCCATTTTATTTGAATCATCATTTCTATCTTTTTTCCATCATTCCCATTAATCTAAAATCAACCATAACTGGAAAAGTAGAAACTAGGGATTAGGAAGAAAAAAGAGAAGAGTATGCAGTGGTAGAAGTACAGTAGATGTCTTTGCAATGCAGCCTTGGGTCAGATAAAGCAAAGGGAGGGGAGAGACACCGGGACAGGCCCTGGAACTCCCTCCTACATCTGAGGGGTGGGGTGGGGAAGGGTCCCAGGTCTTTGTGAAAGGGGCCCAAAAGATTCTGCTGAGCTCTTGGTGTGAGGGCTCAGGACTTTATCAGGAGGGAGAGGCATGGGCACTGCTGGCCCCTGTGTGCCTGGAAGCCTGAGGCATAGGTGGGATTGGGAGTGTGCCCTCTTGGAGAGAGCCACACCCAGTATTAAGTGGTCATATAGTTCCACAGTGAATGTCTAAGTTCCTCTTGCTTCTGAATGGTGAAGGCAAAAAATTAACAGAATTTTCAGAAGAAGTATAACATAGTATTTGGATATAGGTCAAACTATGGTCAAGAAGAAGCATTACAGAAATTTAACAAATGTGACCCTTTCCTTCTCCTTTTTTCTCCCAAATCTAAATACTCAAAGAAAGTATAACTTTGTAAATAACAAAGCATCAAAATGAACACATGAATGAATACCCCAAACTCTCTTTGATATTTCTTAAATAATATAGTGTGTTAAAAGATAAACACCAACATATACAATCCTATTTCTCTCTTGCCAGGCTGCAATGTTTTGTTTGCTTTGCTTTCTATTTCTCATGCACAGGTCAAAAAAACGTTTTTAAAAGGTTTTGGTACACAACTGTTTGAATAAACCTGTAAACACGTACCTTTGCGTCCAACTTTGTGGATGTAGATTCCTCTCGATCGCGGCATTTTCGGCAGGCAGTCCAAAAGCATCCCATCCCATGGGGTTGATGACCTAGCATCCAGAAGAGAAGCATCAACCATGGCAAATCACTAAAAACTATATCGGTATTCTGCTCTGGGCCATAATCAGCTCTCCCCTGCTAACATGTCTGGTCCCTTGCTGGATGACTGCAAACTATGGCGTGTGAAAGCCAGCTGGCTACCTACTACACAGTGTAGAAGAGAATTTAGAAGGTTATACACTGAGGTGCCAACAGCGGTTATCTCTGAAGAGGTGCTTTCATGAATACTTTTTATTTTCTTTTTCTTGACTCTGTTGTGTCTAATGAGCCCAAATTGTTTTTCTGAAATTGTAAAAAGTTTCTTTCAATTTCAAAAATATGTATATGTAAAACTTATAGGCTTTCAAAATGCTCACCTGATGTCAGTATTTTCCAATTAAGAAGCTGTGCTTTGGCCGGGCGCGGTGGCTCACGCCTGTAATCCTAGCACTCTGGGAGGCCGAGGTGGGCGGATCGTTTGAGCTCAGGAGTTCGAGACCAGCCTGAGCAAGAGCGAGACCCCATCTCTACTAAAAATAGAAAGAAATTATATGGACAGCTAAAAATATATATAGAAAAAATTAGCCGGGCATGGTGGCGCATGCCTGTAGTCCCAGCTACTCGGGAGGCTGAGACAGGAGGATCGCTTGAGCCCAGGAGTTTGAGGTTGCTGTGAGCTAGGCTGACGCCACGGCACTCACTCTAGCCTGGGCAACAGAGTGAGACTCTGTCTCAAAAAAAAAAAAAAAAAAAAAAGAAGCTGTGCTTTCCAATATGGTAGCCACTAGCCACATGTGGCTATATATATTTAAGCTTAATTAAAATTAAATAATTTAACACAGTTCCTCAGTCTCACTAGCCTCCTTGCAAGTGTGTAGTAGCCACATGTGTCTGGTGGTTACTGACAGTGTCTATGTATCGCCTATTTTTTTCACGGTACGTTGTGTCAATGCAACCTCTTAGTGACTGCTTTGAATGTCCTGCTGTATTTAACTGTTTTCCTAAAAGTTGTTTCCATTTTCACTATAAAAAATAAGCCATGATGGACATTCTTGGATATAAATCTTTGTGCATACATCTAATATTTCCTTTAGAAAAATTTCTAGAAATAGAACTACAGGGTAAAAGGGTGTGCAAAATTTAGACTTTTGACATGTGCAACCAAATGGCATCCCTAGAAACAAATCACACTTCCACCTGCATATGAGCACCCAGAGTTTCCTGCCATCTTTATGTTCAGCCAAGGACTCTCTCTCAGTGCATACCAGTATCACTCACTGGCCAATGGTCGTCTCTGCCTAAGTCCCATAAGCACCCCCACTTCAAAGTGTCTCAAACTGGATTCACCTTACAATCCCAATCATCAGATCTGTTTTCTCTCAAGTCCCTGTCTTAGCAAGTAGGAGTAAGAGAACAGACATACCCCCTCCAGCGGCTGGAGCAATTTGCGTTGAAGTCATACTTCCATTATGTACTTTTTTAAAAATTGGGTTTTAGTAGTCTGATGGAATAATTCCATATAAAGAACTAAGACCATCTATCTAAAATCAGAGCCTACCTCCTTTGGTGAGTGAATAGGAAACACTAACAAAGGCTTGCTCTCCAGGAGCCTGTGGGGTTTGAGGGCAAGGGTCCTACACTCAGACTTGCCATTTACTATCAGTGCGACCTGAGGCACATTGCTTATGCTAAGTCTCAACTACAAATCTTGACTGAAAGATGCTACCTTGAATTGTTGAGGATGACATGCCATGATGTCTGCGGGGCATCTAGCACGGTGTCCAGCACGATCCAGACACCCAGGTAATAAATGGCAGCATTCACTGCTGCACAGCTGCTGTCGCCTGCTTTCTTGATCTTCAACATCTCACAACATTGCACATCATGGTTCCCCTTGCCAAGATTTCAGCCTCTGTCTCTTCGGCCACATTTTTTTTTTTTAATTTCAATAGGGGGTATAAATGTTTTTTTGTTACATGGATGAATTGTATGGTGGTGAAGTCTGGGCTTTTAGTGTACCCGTCACCTGAATAGTGTACATTGTACCCAACAGGTAATTTTTCATCCCTCACCCCTCTCCCTCCCACTTCTGAATCTCCAATGTCCATTGCGACACTCTATGTGACCAAGCACACCCATAGCTTAGCTCCCACTTATAAGTGAGAATAAGTGGCATTTGTTTTTCCATTTCTGAGTTACTTCACTTAGGATAATGGTTTGGCCACATTTAATATGGTCGCTGTGTGACAACAAGTAGGAAGATACCTTAAGCTCACACATATCCTTACATACCCATGTACTTTCTTAAGGTGGGTCACTTATGACAAGCCTCTGCAGAAGGCTGGTGCCAGACACTGGACATTCTTACCCAACTGAACAGACCACACAGGTTCAAAGCGCCAGTCAAGTACTTGGCCCTCTTTTCAGTAAAAGGAGCCCAGCAGTTCTTCTTTCCCATAATTAAAGGTCCACAGCAGATGCTTTGATTAAAAGCAGTCCAGCTGTTCTAGGCACAGCTGGTTGGACCAGGGGCAGTCCATCAGCAGAAGGCAGCCATGGATGGGCAAGGCAGGAAGAGGCTTGCCTCTAACTGCCCTAGGCAAGGACTCTGCCTCCCAGTAGATTTTGCCATATTGAAGGTGGTGGTAGACCTGACCCACTCACATCTGCTTTCTGGAAGGGATATACACTTAGTGAACAAACAGTCCTGTGGATCTCTCGAGCTTTCTGTTGCTCCAAGTAAGTCTGGTTTGCTACATCCTGGGCAGTATTTCCCAGTCTTGGGAATCTGGGAAGTTTGGAAAACTCTGGATTTTCAGGTTTGGAAATGATGATTGCCAAGCTACTACCTTCAATTCCTGAATCCCCACACCTCCTGAGGTCAGTTTGAATAGGCTGCTTTTCTTTTTTCTTTGTTTGACATTTTTCAAGTTACAAACACAATGCAAGCTTTATTAAACAAGTGAAATGATAAGATAAAGGCAAAACTGATAGTCACCCCCAGCTACTACTCCTCAGTGATGTAACCAGTAACACCAGCCTTTATTTCCTTCCACACCTATCTCCTCACTCAAACACATAAAGACGAACACATGTACACATATACAGGAGCTTGCTTATTTTTTATGGAAATAGAACCTATTATACAAGTTATTCTAGGGCCTGCTTTTTTTCATTTAACATTATATTATGGGCATATGTACAAAATATGAAAGTGTGTGTATGTGCATGCATGTCTTTTCTAAAAACGCTAACATTCCCTGAGTATATCTATTCTATGCAGTTTAGGAAACTGACTAGACATATCCCAATCCAGCTGAGACCTGAGGTCTCTTTTCCTCTTGCTAAATGTGGCAGATCCAAAGTGTTTCACTCTCTCAAACAGCATTTTCCGTTTCTAGGAAACTGTTCCTCCGCCAACTTCATATAGTCCTGGTGAGGACTGCAATCTTAAAAACCCATCACCCTGGCTCCAGAGGGAGGCATGTACCTGAATCCTTATCCAGACAGCTCCAGTCTTGTCTGGAGCTGGGCAGGGTGCTGAGGGGTATGGGACTCTCTTTTCTCCTTGGTCAGGAGCCATAAGGGCTTTGGGTGGCTCTGACCCCCATCCTGTGGAAATGTCAGAGAAAATAAAGCCGGCATGTAGAGGGAAGCAGAAATGGGAAATGGGGAGAGACTGGGGAAACCGATCTGCTCCAAGGACCTAGTCTCAATCCCCCGTGGGTCTGGCTCCTGCAACATTTCCTTTGATTCTGTGAGTTTCAGGATCTATGAAATTTAGGATCTGTAAAAACAAACAAAGCCTCCCTTTTTACTTAAGCTGGTCTGAGCTGGGTTTCAGCCCCTGGTAGCCAAAAATCCTGACTAAAGCAAACACTCTTTAAAGATACAGTTTTCTCTTACTATTGCTTGATCCACAGAAAACAAACATTCTCATATATTCACTATTAAGCTTCACAATTCTGTTTCTTTTTAATTTTCAAGAGCCAAAAAAAAAAAAAAAAAAAATCCAGTGCAAGGTATATGTGCTAGATAACTAGAAAGTTCTACAACATTTCTATGGACAACACCTGAGTTTAGTTTCCAGCTGTGCTTTAAATTCTCCTAGGGCTGCTTCATTGGCAGAATAATGTAACTGTTGTGTAACTATTCCACAAGAAAGGGGAAAACTTAATTACCATTTGGTTTCTTTGTCAGAACTGCCAAAGTGGCACTGATTCGATGTTTCTGCCTATTAACATTCTGTTAGGTGCTGTCCATATTTTTAATAAAGTCAATACAGACACTGTCACAAAACACCCATCTGGATTTACATAATATACTTATTCATTTCTATTTTTGTTTTCAGATGGAATTAACATGAAAAGATATTCTTAGCTCACATGTTATCTAAGCTGTCTACAAAAATAAAGTTTAAAAAATCTTAAAGTTTCCTAATATTTCACATTCTTACCAAAAATTGACAAAAAAAATACCTGCCCTAGAAAGAACAGCAGAATACAGACTGTGGGAAGGCCTTCTGACATCTTAAAGTCAGAATACTTCTTTCTACGATGGGGCAGATCACTGGAATAAACGTCTCTGTGAGCCCAGTTTCTACGAAACAGGAAAGGGTCCCCTTGTTTCTATGCCCTGGGTTTCCCAGTGACCAAGCACAGAGCTAGCTCATTCTTGTGCTATAAGATGATTCACTATAGTCAAGAGGGAAATGAAGTGAAGACCTAAAACAGGATTACAAAATACTAAAGCTTGTCTCGTTCCCTCAGGCAGCAGATTCTGTTTTGGGGGCAAGCTGTTATGGTCCATTTATCAGATGCTTCCAGCATTGTTCATATCTTGGTCTCTTATGCATCGTTCAGATCAAATACCTCCATGCTAGGTACAGGGTGCACTTTCTTGCCCTTGATTTCTCTATGGCCAAGACCGGAAGAACTCTAAACTCTTGTTTGAGGTTTTAAAATTCCAATTCCTTTTTTTCTATTACCATAACTTGTTTTTTTAATTTTTCCATAGTTGAAAAAGTAACTGAACCCACAGCTCACAGGGAAGTGCTAACTAAGCAATTTACCCTAAAGAAAAAAAGTCAGCATCTGAATTTACATGCTAGGGCCCACCCGAGACCTCTCAATTGCCTAGACATTAACCTCTTCTTGGATATGAGTGCTTTCTGTAGCTTCAGAACACTTTTTCCAGGTATTTGATATTTTTTATATCTATTAAAAATATACTTTGCGATATATATCATATCAATTTGGAAAGACAGGAATGTGATATCACAGAGAGGGCAGAGACTATTCATGATAATTTTAAAATAATAAATGTAAAAATATTCAGAGACTGAATCAAGAAAAAGTTCTAGTAGCTATAATTTGGAAATCCATAAAATAAACTTCCAGAGTCCAAAAAAACCATCATTTCTATCTGGTTCTTACAACAAACATTCTTTGTATTTAAAAGGGATTGAGAAGCCAAAGGGACAGTGAATCCACACAGAAATTTGGAAGGGCAGGACATCACCACGATCTCTAGACTGAAGAGACAAAGTGAGTTAACAGAGCCCAAAGGCTGACCTCAGCTGCAGAAGCTCAAACAAGCTGGTCTCCCCAGAAGGAACTAGATTAGTGGAGAAGACATCACCACGGCAGACAGAGAGAAATTCCCTGGCTTCCCCCATTCTCCTGCTCTCCAATCTTACCAGGATTTCCTATTATTCAAAACTAGCATGAGGCTGGCTTGGGAAGCACGACCTGCAGGGGTCAGCTTCTGCCATACAAAGCAAAGCACGGATGGATCTGGTAGCAAATTGGCCAAGGACCAACCAGCACAGGAACACTAGCAGGACAGCATAACCTACCTCAACGGGAGATCTCAAAGAGGAGTCAGGGCCAGCCATTGAGAGAGACGACCAGGAATTATTGATGAGGGGCAAACACAGGGATCAGAGCCCTGGCTGGGAGGTGAGGCCTGGGAGCTGGGGCTTGGCCGGCCTCTGCTGTGGACAGTCACATGGCCATGGCACACCCTGGCAGGGCCTTCTGCCCTCCTCCAGGCTGAGCTCTGGTGTCTCAGAGTCAGCAGGTGGGATGGAAGGCAACAGACTAGGAGAGAGGGACGTAGGAGAGAACACAGTTCCATATGACAACACACGGACAAGGCTCTGGAGAGACACACCATGGGAAATGCCAAGGGGTTACTGCCTGGAGGGGCCTAGCAGGGAAGGGGTGGTCAAAGGGGACTCCAGTGTTATCTATGTTGTCCTTCTTTTTCTTAAAAAGGGAACTATGGAGTCTTATGTACAATTTAAAAATACTTCATTTTTTGAGAAGGGACACTTGTGCCTCCAACACAAGAAGTAAGACCAAGTAGAGTAAAAGGTTTGGAGACAGAAGGGAAGGAAGCCAGGCAGCTGGTCATCTGCCTTCCCAGCGGAGAGAGAAGTAGTGCAACTGTTACTACCAAAGGGCCAGCCAGTTCTCCAAGGATGACCAGCTTTCTCCCCTTTCATCATAAAACAAACTTTCTATTTGAAGCCAATTCAGCTTCCAATTGAGAGCAACCATGGTTACTGCTTCTCAAAAAACTGCTATTTTCAGAGAGTGTCGTGGTGTCTTTGGAGTAGATTCAATACTTTTTATTTCCAAGAAATGAGAAACACAATATTTAATTTTGTTTAGCAAGTGTAATAACCCATCATTATTACAGATTGGGGATAAAAATCAAGCGAACACTTCAGATTAAAAAAAACAAATGACAGTACCTAGGCCCAAAGCAGCAGACCTCCTCTGGGGACCTGGGGAGACGTGACAGGCAGATAAATCAGCCAGTTTCCAATCAAGACACTGGACCAGCAATTCATTCTCCCTTTCAAATTACATCTGAGAAGATAAGCCCTGGAAATCCACTACCTACTTTCGGATGCTACAGAGATTTGAAAATTTGAACTAAATGCCATGCTATGCACTCTCTAGGCACTTCATAAACACTTGTTGACTGGCAAACTGAAACTCATGGAATGTATATTATCATGTACTTGCTAAGAACTTCCCTTGCTTCCTGATATTTGTGGATAATTATATTATGATTATGCGACTGCCAGACACACAGCCTCAATTTTCCTCCTCCTCCTCCGCAGTGAATAGCAAAAAGGCCCCAGCAGAAAACTCTACTTGGGCAATGCCTGGTGGCTTTTTGCCTGAGACAAATGAGTCCAAGCCCAACTCCGTGAAGGGGGGACTTGGCACTTTGATGCTTTTATTACCCGGCTTCTGGACCAGAAGGTGCTGGGGAGACTAGCTGAGGTGGGGGGCGGGCAATTTTATTTTCCAACCATCTGTGCATACAACATATGAAAACACAACAAAATCACCATATGGAGCTAAGCTTTAAATATGTCATCAGACATTCTGTGAGTTTGAGAAGAAACCGACTGGCAATGTAGCCTTTTCTGACTACTGAAAGAGAATAATTTATCCCTGGCTTTCAAATGGCCCCTGCTCAAACATCCAAACCTCAGGACTCCCTTATTATTACTACTATTAATTGGGTTACACTTGAAAACTCAATACAGTTTTTAGAGGGTTTTGCCAGTGATCATCTCACATAACAAATCCATGAGGTGGATAGGGCAAGTATTGTCATTGCTTTGACAATTGATTCCTGATTGATGTCACACCTAAACCACCTGCTACACCACTTACACAGTCCACATCTAACCTATGTGTGTGTCCATGGTCTGATCGGATGCTTTCTTCTCATTTCAATGTGATCTGTTTTGAACCTAGAGAACCACGTCATTTGGCTCTGTAGAGCACCTCTTCCCAGTCATCTAAGTGCCAAATCTGGAGGAGCACTTGCGTCAGAACTACCTGAAATGTCTACTTAAAATGCAGATTCCTGAGCCTCAGTCAGGACTGAATCATAATCTGCCTTTTTAGCAAACTCCTTGGGGGATCATTACACACCCTAATGTTTAAGAATCACTGCCACATGCAGAAAGGCTTACAAAGCATAAATGGTTGGATGCCAAACTTGATGGTGACAGCTTTATATATTCTGGCAATGTTTCTCAAATCCCACAGGCTCAAATTGAGAGGTATGCTAGTTCTCCCTGATGATTTTTAAATTTTTGTTTTCGCATAAATGATAATCTTAAAAAAGATTACTGAAGATAAGAATATTCCAAGTCATACAGATCACCTTACGTGGTAGTCATTAGAACATTAGAACATTCTGATCTCCTCCCCATCCTTGCACATGGGAGGAGTATACTTCTTTAACCTCTCTGAGGTTGGATGTGGCCACGTCAGTGTAAGTGACTTGAGTCCAGGGGGAAGATTTAAGAGCCAGTGGGGATTCGCCACACCCCCTCCCCCTGGCCACAGAAATCAGAGAGGCACTTGTTGAGATAAGAACCACCATCGGCCAGATCCTGAACGCTTTGAACAGAGCTCTCCTGCTGGACATGTAGCAAAAGCAAGAAATAAACTTTTGTTGTTTTAAGCCACTGAGATTTAGAGACTGTCTATTACTGCAGCATAACCTAATTGTTCTGACTGATAAACCTTATCACCAAGAACTAAAACAAGAATTGGCCATCTGAGGTTGCCTTTGTGTTTATAATCACAAAGGTTTAGATCTATGAGAGAAAAAAGAAAATGCAGTCTAGAATAGAATCTGAGGTAGGATTAACAAATTCCTTGAAAAAAATAATTTCTTAAAATAACATAGAAAGAAATAGAAGATCTGAATAACCCTACAGCCATTAAAGAAACAGAACTGTAATTTTAAAACTACCCACAAAGAAAATTCTAGATCCAGATACCATTATTGGTGAATGTTATAAAACATTTAAGGAAGAAATAATAACAAAAATGTATGACGTTTTCAGAAAACAGGAAGAAAATACTTCCTAGCTTGTTTTATGAAGCCAGCATAACCCTGATACCAAAACCAGATGAGGACATTATAAGAAAAGAAAGTTATAGAGCAATATCCCTCATGCATAGGATATTAGCAAATTGAATACAGCAATATATACATTAGGAAAAACAAACGCCATCATGACCAAATGGAATTTGTCCCAGGAATGCAAGGTTGGTTTAAGACAAAAAAAATCAATCACCATGATATAACACATTAACAGATTAAAGGAGAAAACCCATGTATCATCTCAATACATGCAGAAAAGGCATCTAATAATCAATACTTATTCATGATAAAAATTCTCAGCAAACTAGGAATAAAGGGAACCTGCAGCCTTGGGGCCACATGTGGCCTTCTGGATCCCTGAGTGCAGTCTTTTGACTGAATCCAAATTTTTCAAACAAATCCTTTTAATAAATGGATTTGTTCAAGTTAGGATTTGGTCAAGGGGCCATACTTGGGGATCTGGACGGCCACATGTGGCCTTGAGGCATGTTCCGCACCCCTGGAGTAGACTGGCAGGAAGAAGCCAAGATGCAGGAGAAAATTCTGGACAGTAGGGTCTCCTGCCAAGAGAGCAGAATGTTTTAGGAGGGAGAAAATGTTCCACAGTATTATATGTTGCTGAGGTTGAGAAAGAAGAAGACAGAGACACATCCATGGAGGTCACCAGTCACCAGGAGAGCAGACTCGCTCCCTGGGTCACTCCACTCTTTATTTCCCATAACACTGTTCCTAGTGTGCCTTACAACTATTTCACATATCTCCATTCTAGAACAAAACAAACCAACAAATTAACAAATTATAGAAAAAGACAAAGTTTGCTGAATTTTTCTTGGGCCTACTGCCTGATTTTCAACCTATGACTTCCGCATTTCTATTTAATACAGTAAAAAGCCCAGTGTTTAGAACAAAGCTAGTGCTCAATGACTATTTATTGACTGAATACATGTGTCAGACCCTGTTTGACAGTCTCAGATTAGATATTCCTTCCCTCCTTAGGGTAAGGATTATTAAACCAAACTGATTCCAGTCCCACTCAATCTCAGGAGTAGTCCTGACAATGGGCAGAAAGGATTTTAAAATGACAAGGACATGCAACAGGCTTTCTTTCACACTGTTGACAATAAAAGTAAGATTTCTGTTTCTCTTTTGCCACATCACTTAAAAATGTCCAGACAAGTTTTCACCAAGTTGGGTTGTTCTGTTTGAGATGCTCTGATTTACATTTGAACTGTGAAAATTAATAAGAAATTAATTTCAGAAGAACCTAGCGGACACTCCAAGAAGATGGCTTGTCATCTTAAACAGAGCAACTGAAACTGAAGAACAAAAAGACAACTCTAAGCACTTGTTGATCGCACAGACTAAGATACCATAAACTAAATAACAAATAGAGGTTTCAAACACAAGGCATAAATCACGTCACAGGATAGGTAATATGAATCGCAGGCCATGAAACATGAAAGGCAATCAAGCTGCTTCTCAAAGAACAGCTTCATGCAGTATACTCCAGGCAGAGGAGAGCAAGGATTCATTTATTAAATACTGGTGAATCACTTTCCTTAGCAGCTCAGACTAAATCAGATCAGTATCAATAATTACAGCTATCAACTTTTATGGGATTATTATGCGCCAGACACATGCACAACAACCCTGTGAGGGAGAAATTATTGTTATCCATATGGTAAAGATAAGGAAAGTGGGATTCAGAGACATTAAATGACTGTGCAAGGTCACTCAGCTAGAAAGTGGTAGGTTCAATCTCGGTTGTCCAATTCCTGGGCCCAGCCTGATCTTGGGCTTCAGTTATGGTAGAAGGACTCCCCCGTGTCTTTTGGGCCTGAGCTGCCTGCAAGGGTCCCAGTTCCTCTGGGCCTAGGGCTCTGCCTTCAGCTTCCTCTGTAACATCTCATCCCATTCAAGGGAATTAGAATCTCACCTACACCACCCTTAACTACTTTTCTGCTAACAGGCTTCCCTACATCCTATAATAAATGTACAGTTTTGTAATAAATGCTTAATCTTCAGTGATTTGCTGGCAATCACTAATTGTCCAAAATAAGTTGGCGTAAGTGAAAAAATAAGACAAATCTACTTAAAGAATCACAGATAAAGAATTATACTTTAGGGCAAGGGCCAATTCATTCTGCCCCACCTCTTTCTAATAAACATAGCAGAAATAATAGAAAACAATGTCTGGGGAAACTAATGTCTGACAAAATTCAAGGAGACAAATATCCTTGGCCACCGTAAAGCAGAACACAAATCTCTGAATTTAGTAGTATAAAGTTATTAACTCTTCAAGTGCAAAGAGACATTACAACTTTATCCTCTTTTAGGAATACTTCTTATTGCCAATGTCAGCTCAACATAAATTTTCAAACCAATTATGACAACAGATGCACTTACCTTTCTAAATGAAAATCTTTATAAAGAACTAGAAGGTAGAAGATATCATTTGTACAGGCCCTGTCTGGTTAATAACAGCAGTAGCCAGTGGGGTGTCAGTAAATGTTTAACAATTGCCTCTCTGGAGGAAAAGGCCCTGATTTATAGGTTTGCTGATTTCCATGGTGTAAATATTCCCACTATGGCAGATTTCAAGCTACCAAGGTGACTAATAAACACAAAGTAGGGCAGAAATGTACACAGACGATTCTCAGGAACTGGTGTGAGTAGATTCTCTCCTGCCTGGCATTTGCTAATATTTACTGATTACATACCATATGCCAGGGATGTTTTAAGTGCTTCATAGTCATTCTCTTTGAACTCTTGTAACAAGCCAATGGGGCAGGTACTACTTTATTTCCATTTTACAGATGAGAAGAAACTAGGTCTTGATGAGGGTTATTAACTAGTCAAAGATCATACAACTAGTAAGTATTAAGAGCTAGCATTTGAACCCTGCCAGTCTGGGTCAATGGTTCACAATCTCAGCCCCTCTTCAAGCCTGCCTGCCTCCACAGGTGGTTAAAGAAGGTATTATGATTATTCCCGCCCCATCACATAGACAAGTGTTGCTGAAGAGTAAAGAGCAGCTCTGAGGCAATGGGCAGTGGGGTAAAAAGGGCTGACTCACATCAGCCAGGGAGGAGTATCTGTCCTCTTCTCTCCCAGTCAATTTCATCTCATCCTTTAAGATCCACGTCAGATGTTCCCTTTTCAGTGGAACCTTTCCCAACTTCCCAACTATTTTTTTCCTACAAAATTTTACTTTTTCCATTATAAAATAAATACATGCTCAGAAAATATCAAATAGAAAGGAACAAAATCTCTTGTGGCCCCACCTGCCACTCACAGCATTGATCTGTATTTGTGGCTTCAATCCCTCACACAATGGTTCTTTATTTATGGGTGAGCTCCTCCTGGGAAGATAGCAGTGTTACCCATATTTGTATCCACTTTTGCCCCATTCCCACCCCATTTCCATCTCTAGCACAGCACCCAACACAGAGCTGCCCCTCAATTCATCTAGATGCTTTAGTAAACTCTGAGCTTCTATGTTCATCTTCAAAAAAAATAAAAAAAATAAAAATAAATAAAAAAAAAATAAAAAAAAAATAAAAAATATGTTCATCTTCAAAGATGTCCTAATCTTAACTAAAGTTGGTTTTCTTCATTTGTCTTAAACACATATCACTACATTCTCCTCCTGGGTGTGGCACACAAGGGCTGTCCCAGTAGGCACCTTTCCTTACCTGCATCCCTTTCATCTTCTGGAACCGTGCAATGGTGTCGCTGATGGTGTAGACACGCACATGGCCCATATGCAGCTTACCAGAAGGATAAGGGAACATGGAAAGCACATAAAACTTGGGCTTTGATTTCTAGGAAGGAATGACAATGAGTATTTATTAAGCATTTTCTGGGAATTCTACATGCATACATAATATTTTGGCATTTTATTCAAAGTAATAATTTAACATTTTAAAAAACATTGTTCCTAAAAATGTCAAAAACCAAAATTCAAAGCCCCGGTTTAAGCTAAAGAATGTCCAGAATAACGCCAAACAACCTGGAAGTGCTAATTACCCATATATATTTTATTTTTTTCCTCTCTAAAAGCTTCTCTTTTAAGACAGCTTCTATGTAGGTCTTAAAGAACTGTTTTTCCAAATGAAGCTTTAACACATATATCCATGTAATTCAAGGAAGCAATAGTTGAATCACACAGATGTGACATCTCTAAAAATGGATACTCTTCTTAAATTCCTCATAGCTGCATTCAGACTTAGATTTAGCAGTAAGAGAAGGATCCCAAGGTACCAGTTTGGGTCCTGAGTTTCCCCCACTGTATTGTGAGCTTCTCTTTCAACAGAAAAAGTTGAAAGAGGAAGGTAATGAGGAGATCTTAACCAAAAAACAGAGAAGGTTGTTGTTTTCCATGGTGACAAATAGGCAGTCTCAGACCAAGGTTATATAACTCTCCAGCTTCCAAAGCAGCTGCTGCATCATGAGAAACACAAGAAAACTGTACACGTATCTGAACAGAATGAACACAGGGCAATGAGTCCTTAATGGGTCGCTGACTTTTGGCATCTTAGGTCTTCCATAGGTAAAATAGTGAATGTTGTCATGAGTTTGTGCACATGAAGGGATAAGGCTCCAAAGAAAAAGAGGCAGTCATCGAATCGACTCCTTACTGGGGACACCTGTTGTTCAAGGGCAAGGACTGTGTTTTAATCACTTCTTTCTCAATGCCTGCCCCCCCAACCAGCAGGAGTTTAATAGCTGTTGGGTAAATGTTTGTTGGCCTTTGTCCTCCAAAAGCTTGATAACCTGCCCCCTGTAAAGCACTTTTTAGCAAATGGCATTTACCCCAGCAAACCGTCCAGGTAATAAAAGGGTTTCCTCTACCTGGCCTTAAATCCTTTCATGACAGGAGGAAGAGCAACAGGTAACTGCTTCTGTTTGGTCACCGAGGGTCAGACCTTCTGCTATTATCACTGTTTTATTTATTTCTGCCTTCTGTATTTCTTTTTCTGGCCTCACTCCCTTCCTAGAACTTTACTAGAGTTCTTTAAGAATTTGCTTCCCCCCAAGCAATGAAAACAAATGCAAAACAGAATGTTCATAACACTTCTTTTGGTGTACATGTGTGGGAGGATGGTTTTTTATTTTGCATGACTGATAATGGACATAGCCAACTGTAATCAGGGGAGTGGAAGAAATCAGAAATCAGATTCTTGCCAAGAAGTTCTTAATCTTCCTTCCTTCAGCAAAGAAGTTAAACAAACCCTTTAACATTGGCAAGAAAAAAAAAATACAACTAGAGTGGAACTTTTCTCTGTGCTAACCATCTAGAAATCACCAAGGGGTGGTCAGGAAAGCTGCCTGAAGGAAGAGGGAAAAAGAGAATAAACAAGGCATCTGCATCACACACAAACTAGAAAATCACCTGTTAACTACAGAAATGACAACTACGATTTATTTCTATAAACAGGATGGAAAGCAACACATAGGTCCTACTTTAATTGGAAATCTTGGATTGATAACTCTTAGGAAAACCTTAGGAGTGTGAGGGAAAACCTGAGACTCGAGTTGATGGGGACTCAGGAACTTCATAACTGTCATTAAGAAGGCAAGTGACAGATAATCCTCTCAGCTTGTGAACAAGCCCCTCAAAGGAGGTGCAGGAACTCATTTTTTACTCAGTGCAGAATTGGAAATAAGAAAACCATCCACTCTATTCAAACTTTACTCCTCCTTGCAATGGATTAGGCCTATGGCCTTTTCTTCGGAAATTTTTAGAAATATAAGAAAAACAGCTGTTAGAATTCTTTGGGAACTAGTAAAAGTAAAATCCTTGATATAAGCTGTTTCCAGTTTTTCATTTTAAAGTTTTTACATGGAACTATTTTTATTATAATCACCTTGTTTTTATTAGTTATGTTTATTTAACAATCTTGTCCCAAACATTTTCCACATATAGCTTCTTCACTAGTGTCTCCTTTTAGTATGTTTGTTCAATGAAGATTAAAAAATTAAAAGCAAAATCAAATGATTCATTATACATTAGCTAAGCCAAGCTCCAAATCTGAGTTTATCAAAAACATAGAGAAAAGTACTGTTAGCAAAAGTCTTTAATATTCATGAATATTTTTGGTTATTGCAGAAAAAGTATTCAGCTTACAGCCTGTCCCTGCATTTTGCTTTTTGGTGTGAATTAAGTCATTTTCCTCTGTGACAATGAAATGAGTTCTATCATCTGGGGGTGGAAAGGAGAGACGGAATGATGGGAGTTTATGTTATAATTGAGCAAGAATCTGATTGAAAGGGAAATTTTCAAAATTATATAAATGTATAAGAATTTGAGCCTTTAAAAAAATTAAGATTGTAAGTGATGGGGAAAGAATGGCTTTTAGAAGTGGGTCCTATTATTTTTGTCAGCTTCTGACTTTAGAAGAAAGATGACTTCTGGCTCTTTATGTAACAGATCATGCTCTGAAGCTGTCGCTGGGCCTACAGGATGGCAGCGTAAAAGGAGTACCTCAATGGGAGTCCAGAGCCCTAGTTCTGGCGCTAGCTTTGCCACTAGCTGTGAGGCCTTGGACAAATTCCTTTGCCTTTCTAGGCTTAGTTTGCTCTCTGTAAATCAAAAGTGAGACAAAAGAAATTTTCAGGTGAAAGCATGAGCTCAGGAATCAAACGTGTCTGGCTTTGAATCCTGGCTCTGTCACATGCTAGTTGTGCATCTTGGCAGATTACCAAACGTCTGTCTGAGCCTCAGTTTTCTGACTCTCAAAATGCAGATAATAACACCTATCCTCTGAGTTGTTTCAGGATTAAATGAGATAATCGATGGAATGATGGTGCCTGGCACATGGCAAAATGCTCATCAAATGGAAGTGTTTTTTTTTTTTTTTAAATAATGATTATGGCAAGACATTCAATTTGGAAAAACTCATTTGGGTGGATTCCAAAAGTATCTAATACCAGAGCAAGATCAATTATAAATGTTTCAAAAATCCACCAGCATACAGTCATAGTTTCAGTTCCTGATAATGACACATCACATGTTTTGATCTTCTTGTACTTTTTATTTATATAACACTTCAGTTTGTAAAATGTGTTCAGCCACATTTTCTCATTTGATTTTCAAAACAATTCTGTGAGATAAACAATGCAAGGAGCCCAAGAATCCAAGAGGTTAGATGACGTGACCTGGACCACGCTGATTTCCTGGAGCAGAGCTGGTGTTACAGAGTGCTCTCTCCACTTTGCCATTCCCTGATTCGAATCCTGACACAGTGCCACCAGGGGATCACACACCGTCTCCCCTATGCTACCTCCCCAATTATCAAAGCATAGTTTATTTTGATCCATTTAGTGTTTAAAAAAAAAGAAAAAAAAACATATGCCTAAGAAGAATGAGATAACATAAAACCAATAAGCTACAACTTCAAAATGTTTGGCAGTCACTAAATTATAATCTAAACCAAAAGAAAAAAAGCTAATTTTACTCTCTTCACTCAGAATTAAACTGTTCCCTAGAGTTTGTTTCCAAAATACATTTAGATGCATTGGTCTGGTCATGCTGATATAATACAACAGCTTTCACTTCATAATGAGGTAAAAGTCAAGCTTTCATTGTAAAACCATGTATCACATTCAAATCTTCCTTTTTATCATTTCATTTTACTTGTTACATACCATCTCTCTCTCGACAGATTTTCCTTCTGACCAATGCCCAAAACCATCACTCAGTTTAACACAAATAGTTCCCCTCCCCCTGTCCGTTTTTCAAATGACTAATCTCACAGAAAGGACAAGTGTGATGACAGTGAGAATCGGGAGATGGGGAAAAGGCAAGTCCAGCGAAATGCAGTCTTGCACAGCTATACTTACTCAACCGCTTGCCGTGGGCCCAATCTCTTTAATTAAACACAGAGGGTCTGTACTATGTGACTATAACTATTACAAACGGATGGTCAGAATTTAAGACTAAAACTCCTATCTTCACTCTGATCAGATTTAAACACCTCATGTGACAAATCCCATCCTCCATCTGTCATTTTGACCAATATCAAGAGGTAAGTGTTAACACATGAAAAAGTAATCCCCAGCAGGCTGTCCTCCCAGAAAAGGAGCAAAGCATACTCTATAGAAACCAGCTACATCCAAGTACTTAACATAATTAATTCAGATAACGTGTGGAGCTGGTGCATCTAGATCAGCAGCCTAGGGTCCACTAACTCATATAGCTGCTACTGCAAGGTTGGACCCCAGACCCAGATCACACTGGGAGAGGGGCTGGTATCCCCCAAACCATGATGTTGTGGTGGCAGAACAGAGTTGGAGGCCAAGGTCATACCAGGGGAGGAGGTAGATACTTCTCAGAACATGCAGCCAGTGAGGGGCTCAGGTGTCTTTCCTGGAGTCTCCCATCTGACCCCTCCAGATTCCTGTTTCCTGCCCCCTGTGCAATGGACCACAAAGAACTCGACAGCTGCTAGAGCTCCTGCCTTCATGAGCTTCCCCCGGTAAATGTTGCTCCAGAATGCCTGGTGTGGTGCTGTCTGCCAAGCACTTCATGTGTACAATATATGACCACGTACACATCCACCACATTAGAAACTCTTCTAAGCACTGCCCTTGTATCATCTCAGTTATCCCTCACAATCCTTTTATGCCTCACAATAGTGCAACCATTATTGTCACCCTCCATTTTAGACAAGAAAAATGAAGCAGAGAGAGTCAATAATTTGGTTCAAGGTCACATACTTGATAACTTATTTGAACCCAGGCAGTCTGACCCCAGACTCCAAGCCCTTAGCCCGTCTTCTCTACCCTCTCAGAATCTCTCAGAATACTCACATCAGCTTCTGAAATTTTGGAGGCCTGCTCTTTTATTCGTTGATGCCACCACATCTCAACATCCTTTCTTGTCTGCAACGTATACTCTTTCGTCCACTTTCCTGTGGCACTGTAAATGCTTCTGGTACATCCTGGAATTACTTTCCTTTCCCACTTGATGACATCTGGCCCACCATGTAGCTGTCTTTTCAGAAGAGAGGCATAAAAACCCAATCTTTGCCAAGCAGACGCCATTCTTCAGGTGAGAAGGGCCTGAAAAAGAGGGCAGAAAGCACACTTATGAGCTGCCTGGAACCTTCTCCCAAGCTTATCTTTCCATTAAGCACAGCTCAGTATTCCTTGACCGTTCACACGCTTTCTTTTATTCTTTTAATGATTTCTCTCCCTGAAAAGCATACTTTAGAGGTTCAATTGAACTAAACACAAACTCTATAATGGAAAATATCAAGGTGGTCAGTGCCCCCCAATACCAAAGATACAAAAACCCTGTAGGAACAAATGGAGACCACCAGCTGGGCCAATTCCTGCACAGCCTCACCAGCTGCATGGAAGACAAGGGAGTCCCCTTCCTCCCTTCCCTGTAGGCCAGCCCAGGGTCCCTCCAGCAGGCTCTGAGTCCCATCTCTCCAGAACTCAGAAGAGCTCCAAGCGCAGCTTGGCTTGGCCTTAGGCTCAGATATCAGAAGGGGTTGGAACACAGGGCTCCCAGAGGACCAGAGACTGAGCATTTTTCATACATATTATGAATTAAATATATTCTGTAGTCTGAGCCAGGAAAAAACTATTTAGAAGACTGTTTATCTATCCCTTTAGTTCCTCATTCACTTACCAAATATTTATTAAGTGCGACTAGGTCCATACACTGTTCTAGGCACTGGGGATACACCATTGAATAAAAACAAAGTCCCTTCTTTCATGGCACTTACACACTAGCAGGGAAGCAGATAAGAAACAAATAAATATGACCTCATTGAAGAAGCTTCATGTTTTTTCACTGTTTAAAGGGCTGAGATGAGATTTCATCAAATACTTAAGATTTACGACTAAATTCCCTAAACCTTCTGCCTTCTTGCATAATAGCATTTGAGAAGTGCTACAGTGAAAAAACAGTGAAAACATCTTTTAAAAACAAGAGAGAAATAAAGAAACCTGGCACTCTATATTGGTGTTAATTCTTTGATGCTCTCAAAATTCTTTCCATATCTATAGGGTATAGCCTGCTGGATCACAAATGTTGCTGGGAAGGGCAATATAGGCTTATATAAGTGGGTTTCACGCACATAAAATGGCATGATAGTGTTAGCATCTTACAAGTTGGTCTGCCAAAGTTGTTGACATACCAATTACCACTGTATTAAACACCTCTTTTTTTTTTTTTTTTCCCCTCACTGCAACTTCAAACTCCTGGCTCAAGTGATCCCCCTGCCTCAGCCTCCTGAGTAGCTGGGGCTACAGGTATAAGCCACTGTGCCCAGCTAATTTTTATTTTTTTGTAAAGACAGAGTCTCACTCTTGCTCAGGTTGGTCTCTAACTCCTGAGCTCAGGCGATTCTCTCGCCTTGGCCTTCCAGAGTGCTAGGATTACAGGCATGAGTCACCGCACCCAGACTAAATACCTCATGCTTCTTTTTTTTTTTTTTTTTTTTTGTTGAGACAGAGTCTCACTCTGTTGCCCAGGCTAGAGTGAGTGCCGTGGCGTCAGCCTAGCTCACAGCAACCTCAAACTCCTGAGCTCAAGCGATCCTCCTGTCTCAGCCTCCCGAGTAGCTGGGACTACAGGCATGCGCCGCTATGCCCGGCTAATTTTTTCTATATAGATTTTTAGTTGTCCATATAATGTCTTTCTATTTTTTTTAGTAGAGACGGGGTCTCGCTCAGGCTGGTCTCGAACTCCTGACCTTGAGCAATCCACCCGCCTCGGCCTCCCAGAGTGCTAGGATTACAGGCGTGAGCCACCGCCTCACGCTTCTTTAGCGGTAGAATCTAAAAAACCAATCTCCCTATTAGTTAGGCTTGGCTATTTTAAAGCTTAGATGTAACTATGGTTATTAAGGTGAACTATATGAAATTGGTTAAATATTAGCAATCCCATATGACCGGTCTGATATATATATATACATATACATATATACTTTGTATGCTTAAGACAATTACATTTATTTTTAGGGCATAGGTTTCTATCTACAGGAGTCATTGATTGTATGATTCTCTTGGTAAGTCAGCACTTCCATACCTTTGCAAGCCAGAGAATGCCTGTTTAGCAGAAGGCACACAGATAGATGCCCAACGTTTCTCTCCTAGACAGCATTGCCTAACGACACATAAGGAGAGTGTTCTGGGCTATCCTCTCAAATAGAAACAATGGGAAACAACAAAAGTATAAGATACAAATTGACCTGACTTGCAATTTCACAAGTTTTTGGTTTCAGTGCTGGTTAGCCATTGTGATGAATGAAACATCAAAGAGTGCAGACAGATCACCAATATGAGCAATATAAAGAATGGTTATTCATTCACTTAAAATTCTAACCTTGTCTCTGTAACTTACTTATACTATACACCAAATCATAAATAACACATGATAACACTCCCTATCTATACAACAAGAACAAGCTTTCTAAAAATGTTTACATAATACCTGGCTCACTAATAACCTCTCCTTTGGATAAATAAACCAATGGACTAAAGAATCTTGAAACAGATCTGGGTATTTTAAAGAATTTAAAGTTCATTTAGGGCCAGGCGCAATGGCTCATGCCTGTAATCCTAGCACTTTGGGAGGCCAAGGAGGGAGGATCACTTAAGGTCAGAAGTACAAGACCAGCCTGAGTAAGAGTGAGATCCCTGTCTGTACTAAAAATAGAAAAATTAGCCAGGAATGGTGGCATGTGCCTGTAGTCCCAGCTACTTGGGAGGCTGAGGCAGGAGGATAGCTTGAGCTCAGGAGTTTGAGGTTGCAGTGAGCTCTGATGACGCCACTGCACTATAGCCGGGGTGACGGAGCCAGACCCTGTCTCAAAATAAACAAATAAAGTTCATTTATATAAAAAAAAAAAACACAAGCAGATTAGAAAGCAATAGATTATTCAATGAATGGGAGAAAAATTAAAATTAGAGCCTGACCTCAAATCATAAACCAGAGTAAATCCCAGACAGATTAAGGAATGTTTTTTAAAAATACTATAAAACAAAGCTGAAAACACAGGTGAGTATTTAATATATCTTTACAAGGTGTAGGATGTTCTCTCCTGAGCATAAAAACAATGGAAAAATTCACAAAGGAAAATACTAATAAATATGACTCTAAAAATGTAATGTATCTGTATATCAGAAACATAATGAAAAAAATTAGAAAACAAACAGTTAGCTGAGAGAAAAGGTTTATGAAAACTGCAATGACAAAAGGTTACTCCTAAATTCATATATGAGAAGAGAAACACTAAAAACCTAATTTTAAAAATGGGCAAAGGAAAATAGGAAAGGGGACATGTTATACAAATGGGTAATATGAAAAAGATCAACTTTACAGAAAATCAAGTAAATGCAAATTAAAACAACAATGAAATAGTTTACTTATCAGATTGGCAAAAATTTGTTTAAATCAAAAGAAATGGCCGGGTGTGGTGGAATTTAAATCCAAATGGAAGGCTTTGGGGCCAGGCGTGGTGGCTCATGCCTGTAATCCTGGCACTCTGGGAGGCCGAGGCAGGTGGATCATTTGAGCTCAGGAGTTCGAGACCAGCCTGAGCAAGAGCGAGACCCTGTCTCTACTAAAAAAATAGAAAGAAATTATCTGGACAACTAAAAATATATAGAAAAAATTAGCCGGGTATGGTGGCGCATGCGGGTAGTCCCAGCTACTTGGGAGGCTGAGGTAGGATTGCTTGAGCCCAGGAGTTTGAGGGTGCTGTGAGCTAGGCTGACACCATAGCACTCTAGCCCAGGCAACAAAGTGAGACTCTGCCTCAAAAAAAAAAAAAAAATGCATTTTTATAAACTGCTGGTGGGAATGTAAATTGATTCCACCTCTCTGGGGGGCAATCTGGTAATGTGAATCAAGACTTTTAACAAAAGTTCACACTCTTTGGGTTAGGGATCCCCCAGGTCACCCTCAGATTCTGATTCACGAGGAGGACTCACAAAAATCAAAATACAGTCTGTACTCATGGCTATGATTCATTACAGAACTTCCTATTCCCTTCCTTTACTTCCCAGGCCCTGCTCTTAGCCACTCCAGTACCCGCCCCCCCCACCAAAGCCTTGATGGGCACTGCCTGTTTTTAACAGCAAGGAGCAGACATTTTTTTAGAGGGCTATGTGGATACAATAAATGTGAAAGTTGTGGCTTATGTCTTATGTTTATGATCAACTTGGCCCTTTTCTTCCTTAGCTCATCCAGTTCCTTCCCTACATGTTTGGAATCTTGTCTCTTCTTCCACATCCTTCCAAAGCATCATTCCCCACTACTCCACCCCTCATTAGAATCATCGCTGACCCCAACCTCACTTGGGGCTTAAGGGTAAGGTTTTTGAGAATAGGAGGGTCCTAAGAACTGGACCCAAAATGATGATCCTATAATATATACAGAGAAACCTAGGAGAAGTGAAGGAGACAAAGAAACAGAACACATGGGAGAGGCATATGAGGGCATTTGTGTACATCCAAAAGAAAGAACAAGAATGTACATGGGAAAATTCATCTTAAGGAAACTACGTTTTGTGACAAAAAATACATATTTTGGGTTTTGCAGCTATGCATTCCGTGTGTAATCTCAGGCAAACTATTTTCCTGTCTGGAACCTCATCTTCTCTCTCTGTAAGATAAGGAAATAGACCCAGATGATTTCTGAGGACCTTCGAGCCCTAACATGTTGTGGCAATGGGCCCTGGAGATGTATTGGATGACCTTCAGCTGGGTCCAAAGCCCAGAGAGCAAAGATCCAGGGATGAACTGGGGTAGCAGAACAATGGAGAGGGGGACTTGAGTACAAAACTATGCGTACATGAGCGTTTTTCTGGGAAAGAATCCAGCACTATCAATGGGGTTGGTGGTTCAAAGAGCCTGAAGACCTGGATCGCGGAGACTTTCCACTTTGGAAACTGCAAGGTTCCGGAACCACCTAACCCAGCCCGCACCTTCCCTTCCTGCCTCAGCAAGTCAGAACCTCTTGATCCGGGGAGAGAGAAGATCGGGCCACGCTTCTTGTTCTGCTGGACCCCGGCCAGGGGGTTACCTGCTCATAGGCTCTGACCTGAAGCTCCTCTGTGCCTCGTTTCCCACCTTTAGGCGAGCACGGCCGGGCCAGTCACCATGGGCGCTGCCATATTGGCAGAACAACAACTTTATCGATAGCGGCCGCAACAGACACAGACAGGCGGGGGCGGAGCCGGGGGAGGAGGAAGAGCGGCTGAGTCCGGGACTCCCGCCAGCCCGTGGGGTGGGGCGGTGGCGTCTGAGCTGCTGTCGCGTACGCTGCGCCCGACTCGGGACACAGCTTTAAAGCCGCACCTTTTGCCACGCGGGTAGCGTCAGCAAAGCTCTAGACTTCTGGGGTTTAAATTATTAGCATTGTGGCAAATGTATTAGAACTGTTGGTTCAGTGGCCCCCGAATAAACTAGGCGGCAGGTGATGAAAAGAACCTTGGGGTAGCCCAGACGCCAGCGTTCGAATCCCAGCGTGGCAACAACCGCCTCCTAAGCTTGGGCAGGTGTCTTGGCTTCTTGATTGGTATTGACCCTGGACCGCGTCGTGACTGAAGCACCTTCTTCCTCCATATTCAATGATCTTCTGGCCCTGAAGGCAGGTGACAGGCGAATTACTTGACCAAGCATAGATTGGGGGTAAAGTACTTTTCTCACCTGTTAAGTGGGCTAGGAGTCAGGAAGGCATGATGCCTTTCCTAGAGAATGTATGTATCCCAATGCCCACCATCACCACCACACATCCAGCAAGTGTTTATTGCTTGTAATCAATCAGTTGCAAAGGACCTGTGGTATTAAAGTATAATTTTCAAAAGGGTAAATCCTGTTTAAAGAGATGTTGAAGAACACGTATGAGGGCAATCAAGAATACTGAAATGAATTTGCTAATTGTGCAAAATTGGTTGATATCCTATAGGACAAGGAAAAGTTATGTTTGGGAGCCATATTTTTCTACAGAGCTGAAATCAGTTGTACCTCTACCAAACAAAATTCATCCCGTTACTACAGTAGTACCCCCTTATCCTCAGGTTATATGTTCCAGGACCCCTAGTGGATCCCTGAACCCTATACATACTATGTTTTTTTCCTGTACATACATACCTATGATAAAGTTTAATTTGTAAATTAGGCACAGTAAGAGACTAACAATAATAGAACAATTTTAACAATATACTGTAATAAAAAAAGTGAATGTAGTCTTTTTCTCTGAAAATGTTATACTATACTCACCCTTCTTCTTGTGATCTGTCGATCTGATAACTGAGACAGCTACTAAGTCAACATGGATACGCTGGACAAAGGGATAATTCACAATGATTCATGTCCCAGGCAGGATGGCATGAGATTTCATCACGCTACTCAAGAGATCTCACAACTTAAAGCTTATGAATTATTTACTACTGGAATTTTTCATTTAATATTTTAGGACCTCACAAAGCTAAGGAAAACCAAAACTGTGGTTAAGGGAGGACTACTGTATCCCTATTTTACATCAGCTTCTGTTCTTACGGAGCCAAGCAATAACTGGTCGGTAGGAAGGCAAACAAAGGGGCACACTCCTACAGAATCAGATAATCTCCCAACCAGCACTCCACACAGTGGACACCCAGTATTCTCTTTTGCCCATTTCCATATCTTTAAAAAAGTTTCCTGAAAGTTCAAATTCCAAATACCTCGTTCAAAGTGTGGTCTCCAGACCAGCATCAGCCTCACTTGGAAATTTGCTAGAAATGAGAAACTCGGCCTCCACCCTAGACCTAATGATCTGGCTCTGTATTTTAACAAGACCTCGAAGTGATTCTAGGCACATTCAAGTTTGAAATTCACTGTTTTAGAATGTGAGAGCTAGAAAAGATCTAGCTCTTTTCTAGTCTAGTCTGCTCGTTTTACAGATGAATAAACTGAAGCCCAACCAGAGCTACCATCTTGCTCAAGGTCATACACCAATTTTGTAAAAGGTTTGGTATTCAAAACTGGCCTGCCAGAATAATACCTTTCTGAAATTGCAGAATTGAGGATCATAAGGAGTTTAGAACTTCCAGTCTAATCCTTTTTATTCAAAGACAAGGATACTGAGGTCCTGAAATTGGACACAGTTTGCATAAGGTAACATATCTGGTTGATGACAGAGCCAGGATTCCAACCCAAGTCTCTTGATCTCTCCTACCCCCAACATCAGATGCTTAATTTAAACTGATACCATGGTAACATTGACTGTCATATTAACCTGCAACTCTTAATGCAATTTAGCCTTCAGATACATCATGCCGCATCCATATGTAACTAGAGTGCCCCTTTCTTTAATTTATCCAAAATACAGCCTCTACCGTAATTTTGATTCAAAATCTCTTTCCTATTATGAATTAAAGTTAACATTGGCATTTCTAGAAGATTATTTTAAATAGAATTTTTCTAAAAGTCACTTGCTTTATTGAAAAGTTGCCATTTTTACTTCAAAGAAGATAGTAGCATGAAAGTAAATTCCTTTCACTCATAAAGAGCTACTTTAATACATTATTAAACGAAAGAGAGAAGTCACTGAGCTGTGTAGAATGTTATCCCACTTTTGATATTTTAAAAAAAGGAAAGGAAATAAAAGATATTTGTTAGTGTATGCCTGGGAAAAAATCTAGAAAAAATATATCCCAAACTATTTCCTGTGATGATCTCTAGGGACAGTGGGAATTTATAGACTTTTCTCTTAATGATGTTTCTGTATTGCTTTTATATTTTATATTACCTTGTGTGGGGCCTAATAATGGACATCGAGGTCTTAATCTCTGGAACCTGTGAATGTCACCTTATATGGTAGAAAAGACTGCACATGTGATTAAAGATCTCGAGATGGGGAGGTTATCCTGGATTATCCAGGTGGCCCTAAATGCAATCACAAGTGTCCTTATAATGGGGAGACAGAGGGAAATTTGAGACAGAAGAGGAAATGTGACCACAGAAGCAAGATGCTACAAGCCTGGTTTAGAAGATGAAGGAAGGGACCATAAGCCAAGGAGTGCATCTCATGAAGATGAAGGTGAAATAGGCAGGAATACAGATTCTGCCACATGATCTAGCAACTCTACTTCTGGGTAGATACCCAAAAGAATTGAAAACAAGGCCTTGAAGAGATACTTGTACACCCATGTTTATCGAAGCATTGTTCTCTACAGCCAAAAGGTGCAAGTAACCCAAGTGTCCATCAATGGATGAAGGGATTAAAAGAAATGATATATGCATATGATGGAATATTATTCAGCCTTTAAGGAAGGAAATTCTGACACATGCCAAAACGTGGATGAATCTCATGCTAAGTGAAGTAAGCAAGTCACCAAAGGACAAGTATTGTATGATTCCTCTTATATAGTCTAATGTACTTAGAGCAATCAAATCTGTAGACAGAAAGTAGAATGGTGGTTGCCAGAGGATGGGGTATAGGGAGAGAGGGGGCAGTTACTGTTTAAGGGGTACAGAGTTTCAGTTTGGGAAGATGAAAAGAGTTCTGGAGATGGGTGGTGGTGATATTTGCACAACAACGTCAATGTGAATACCATTGAATTGTACACTTAAAAATGGTTAAAATGGTAAACTGTATGTTTTATATATTTTACCATAATTTTAAAAAGAAGAAGAAAACAGATCTTCCTCTAGAGCCTCTGTGGAGATTAAGTCCCCATTAACATCCTGACTTCGTCCCAGTGAAACTGATTTTGGATTTCTGACATCCAGACCAGTAAGAGAATAATTGTGTACTGTTTTAAGCCACCAAGTTTGTGGTAATTTGTTATAGCAGCTATAGGAAACCAATACAGCATCTATGACTTTGTATGCAAAAATAGATTATAAAGATATTTTGTTCAATAAAAGAATTGATGCCCATCAGTATATGTTTGATTTTATGCCTTTTAGGGTGTTGTTTGTTATTTACACTCTAATTTGTGGATCTTCAGAAATATTATTTACATGCCACCCTCTCATTAAAGAAGCTTAACTCTCCATTGTCACCCCCCATATTTGTCACCTATGGCCAGGACTCAACTGGAAAAGCAGGTCAGGGTCAAACGGTGCTAGAGACCACAAACAGCCCTCCAAGAAGAGAGCCTTCTTTCACATTTGTGTAAGAGTTGATAACAGCTGCGGGCATCCTTATCTTATTCCATTGGCCCCTCACTTGAATGGGGTTGGTTGTAATGTTCTCCTTTAAATACGATGCTTGCCTTAAGTGTGTGGTAAGTACTCTTTGTGGTAGCCCTCCTCTAATGAGCTCTCTCCCTCCCCGGGTATTCACACCCCTGTATAGTTTCTTCCACATTGTACCACGGTTGATTAGTATGACCAATAGAATACAGCAGAAGGAATAGTGCATCACTTTCTAAATTGGGTTATGAAAGATATTGCCGCTTCCATCTTGGTGTGCCTGTCTCTCTCTCCTTCTCCCTCTGTCTTGCATCACTTACTTGGGGAAGCCACGTCATGAACAACCCTATGGAGGGGGCTCTACGGAGGAACTGAAGCCATGTGCTGACAGCCAGGTTGGTGCATAGCAGATCTTCCAAGCCCGTCCAGTCTTCAGAGACTGCAGCCCCAGCTGACAGCTTGACTGAGACCTCTTGAGAGACCCTCAAGCAGAACCACCCAGCTTAGCCGTTCCCAGAAGGCATGTGAGATAGTGTTAGTAATTTTAAGCTACTATGTTTGGGGGAAAATTTGTTTCTCAGAAACATAAATAATAGTCTTTGTCACATTAAAGGTGGTTTCCGTCTGTCATCTGGTCTGGGATCCAGTCCAGGAAACACCTTACATTGAGTTATTATGTCTCCGTTGTCTCCTCCAATCTGGGACAGCTCCTCCATCTCTGTGTGTCTTTCATGACCTGACTCTTCTAAAGAGGACTGGCCAGGTATTTGTGGAATGTCTCTCCTGATTGAATTCAGGTTTGTGTTGTGCCCTTCTCGGTACATTTCAAAGGAATAGGGAATGCATGAGTATGTTTGTAAGGGGGTGGGGATGGTAAAATATTAATAAAAGGAGAAATCAATGATGCAGGAAATGGAAGGAATAATTGAAGGAGAGAAGTCTCTGAAAAGGTAAGAATATCTGAAAAAATGCTGAGCTCACTGAAGTGGACTTTAATATTTTATTTTCTGTATTAAGACATTGAAGTTTTTTATAACAGACATGTATTATTTTTGTGATTAAAAAACAAAAAGCACTTATTTTTTTAACTCTAGGCTCAGTCCTTTTTAAAAAATTATACTACCTTTTTTTCCGTATTAAAAAAGTCTTCTTTAGTATGGACATTTGCAAAATTCACTTTCCTTCCAATGCAATTATTTATGTTTCCATTTATGGCATTTGATCTTCAGCCAGAACCACTGCACAGCTGTCACCCTTGTGTCTCCCCCTCCAGTTCCCTGTTGTCCTCCTCGGGTTGCCTTGGTTTTAATTTAGTCAGCGCTGCAAACACTGTAACAGCCAGGCCCTGGGTCTGGAAATGGACCTACAATGATAAACGGTCCAGGCTCCCTGACTTCAGGGAGACTCTCAGACTTACATCTCTGTCTCTCTAGTTCTCCCTCCTGCCTGGGTGTCCCTGGCTTTTCTTCCCATCTGTGTGTCTTTCCTTTTATGGATCCTGATCCTCCAAGTTTCTCTCTCTCTCTTTTTCTCTCCTCCCTCTCCCCTACACTGTTCCTCTCTTCCCAACCATCTTCTCAGATCATCTTTCTGGTCCCTACCATGCACCTCCTCATCCTCTTCCTACTGCACCTTGCCTCATCTACTCTGTTGGAATCTGCCAAGGTTTAGGCATCCTGGATTAATTTGGATAGTATTTAAAAATTTTGTGACCAATTTGCTGAGTTCTTTGTGGACTCCCTTAACATCTTGAGTGTCATTGGAATCAGTGCAGCGTCTCTTCTCTACCCTCTGTTCATTTTCCTTACCTCTCCCTTTTGCTCTGCACTCCCTTTGCGTAACATGGAAGCCTGTGCCAAACACCTCCAGGAATGGGTATTTCCATTGCCTTGACCGTTTCTTCCCCTTGGTGTAAAAACAAGACCAGACCATTCCTCCCTGCTTCCCTCATTAGCTAAGGCAAACTTGCTAGAAATGACCTAGAAGTGCAAGAGTAATACATAATTCCAATTTGACATTTATTTCCATGCTTTAGTGACCTTTCCAAAAATAAATCAGTGGCACAGCCAGGTAAGTTCTTACCTGAGCTGTCACATTTCAGACATTGATTTACACCTTCTGGGAATAACTTTCCATCTTTCATTATGGAGATGAAGGCAAACCCCAGTATTCATGCTGCTATATGGATTATTTTTCGATAAAAATGCCCCGGCTGTGATAATCAGATCACTTAAGGTATAGATAGGCTTATCATCTATTATGTCTCTCAGCATCTATTCCTCCCTCTTTCCTAATCTCTCTTCCTGGCCTTTCCTTTAGGAAACGAACCCTTGACCCAGTTCTGAGCTACTTAGTCTGTGGACCTGACCTCTATCCCCAGGCCTAAGGTCTGGCTTAAACCACTGGGTTTGTTCCATCCCAGGAAGACAGAAACCAGTCAGCCAGGCACAGGACCTAAGCCAGAGCAATCAGAGGAAAGCACAGAACGTCTGCTGGGAATACTAGATCCTGGATTCTCTTTTCTGCGGTGTGGGAATAAAAACCTTAGGAGCTGCTGCAGCTATCCCAGAACCACTATGGGGAAGCCTGCTAAGACTGGAGGTAGGAAGCCGAGAGAGGAATTGGGTCCTGGTGCCGAGAAAGGGTCTGCCAGATCAAGCCTTGCATGGGGCTCAGATTGTCTCTGGACTTCCCTGCACAGGAGCCACTTCAGTTTGAGTTCTTGGTCATTATAACAGAAAGCATCACTATACCTGCCTGCATAACTGGGGACTCTTCCCTTCTCCCTCTCTCCACATAGAATTGGTCTTTGAGTTTCGTTACCAATTCTCTCAAGTATCTTTTGCATCCCTCCACTGTACCCTGCACCTGTTGCAATCCTCCAGTTCAGGCTTCCCTCCCGTCACCTGGACTCTTGTGTTTAATAGTAGCCTCTAATCTTTACCACCTCCTTGTTATCTATTGGCCACCAAGGCTGGCACACAGTAGGTAGTCAGTCAGTAGATGTCTTTTAAATGCAATCCTTTTAAATGGGGAAGTACAGTTCATTCTCATTATTAATGGATTCCAGATTTGTGAATTTATATACTTGCTAAAATTGATGGGTAACCCCAAAACCAATACTCATAGTACTTTTGAGGTTATTTGCAGACAAAGAGGGATGAAAAATTTGAGTTCCCCTATGTGTACATTCTTAGCTCAGGTTGAAGAAGGCAACACTCTGCCTTCTTGTTTCAATTCTCACACTATAAACAGTGTTATTTTTGTAGTATATTCAGTGTCACAGTTTGTACATTTTTGTGGTTTTTTTGGTGATTTCACTATTTATTATAAAATGGCCCCCAACCATAGTGCTGAAGCACTGTCTAGGGTTCCTAAGAGCAAGAAGGCCATGATGTGCCTTATGGAGAAAGTACGTGTATTAGATAAGCTTCCATTAGGCGTGAGTTACAGTGCTGTTGGCTGAGGGCTCAATGTTAATGAATCAACAATATATATTAACTAAGATGTCTTTAAACAGAAACACACAAAAAAGAAGGTTATATATTCATCAGTTGGCAAAAATGTTTTGACTAGAGGCTCATAGGAACCTAACCCTGTGTTTTTCTAGGAACCGTTGTTCGTTGTTTGCTGATTCAGTGTTCGAGGCACCTTTATAGAACACAACTGCTGTGAACAATGAGAAATGGCTATATGTACAAAGCAAATAGGAGAGACTAAGCCCTTCTGACATCATAGCCGAGTCATCAAGAGCTCATGCGTTGGGTGGAGGCAGCCTGGCTCTGAAGCCCAGGCCTACCACTTTCAAAATGTGCAATCTCAGGCAAATTACTCCACCTCCCTGAGCATCAGTTATCCCTAAAATGAGGATTATTGTGCTGGGAGAATTAAATGAGATTATAATATAAAGTGCTTGGCCAAGTCCCAGGCCAAGTCCCTCAATAAACCATAGTTATTATTTTTGCTACTTTTATTTAAAGAGCTGGTCTACACATACTATTAAGTGGTTGGGAAGTGTTAAGATTGTATAGAAAAGGAAGAGCACGCTCTCTCTCTCTCTCACTGACCCATTCATTCAGTGGGGGAAGAAATAGTATGGAGTGTGCATCTGTGATGTGCCCACTAGACTGTAACTCCTTGAGGACAGGAACTGAGTCTTGTACACACTGTGGGAGACGCATTGGCCAATAAATAAGCACAGGGGGAAGACAGTTCTAGGGCAGCACTGAGGCTCAGATGCTAGCTGGGTGTGTGAACTTGGGCAAATCATCTACTCTGGATTTTTTTCACCTGTAAAGGGGATGATGATGACGATGCCTACCTTATAGGGATAGTGTCACCAGTAAGTACAATAATTTGTGTAAAATGCCTCATAGAATGCCTGGCACAGGGGACTTTCAGTCAATGGTTGTCATCCCATCCCTGTCGTAGCCAGACAGCTTCCTTGACTGTAGTCCCACCTTTATAAACATCTGCCAATTCACCTGGGCCTTGAGTTGACAGGGCCTCAGGGCTCAGGCTTGCAGAGCCGGATAAATCTGCCACAGAGAGTCGCCTGAGGAGGAGGTCCCTACACCTGAGGTCCCTACACCTTCCTCTAGGAACCCACGTGAGGGAAGAGTCCCCACTCCTCTTCTGTTACTCCTCTATGAATGGAACATAGACACAAGGCAGGAAAAATGAAAATTTCAACTCAACATTCTAGGGGCTGCACTAGGTATCCCCCACTTCCGGGTTTGCGTTTGTATCTGTCACAGCACCTAGTAACCCTGGCAGTAAACATCTATGGGGCACTTAATATGTATTGAGCAGTGTGCTAAACACTTAATGAATATTAATCCATTAACCCATAAAAAACCCTCCCAATAGGTACTATGGCCATCATTTTGCAGATGAGGAAATTGGGACATAGGGAGATTAAGAAAATCACTCAAGGCCAGGCATAGTGGCTCATGCCTGTAGTCCCAGCACTTTGAGGGGCAGAGGTGGGAGGATCACTGGAGGCCAGGAGTTCGAGGCTCCCATGAGCTATGATGCAACAGAGCGAGATGCTGTCTCTTAAAAAAAAAAGAAAAAAAAAAATCACTCATAGACCACACAGCTACTAAGTGCTAGAACCAGTATTCGAACCCAGGTACTCTGGCTCCAGAGCACATGCTCTTAACCACTAAAGCCAGGCTGTCTCCTGTACTATTGCTGCACATATCTGCTTGACAAATGTGAGTTAAATGTCTGCTGAGGAAACAGCAACTGGCCTGCCAACCAGCTATCACTGCGTACAGTCAGCCTGTCCCCTCCACACAAAGGTAAGATGAAAGGGGTTCTTTGATCCTTGTTCTGAAGGCATCTGCCCTGGTTTTCCTCAAACTGAACCTCAGCTTCTTTAGAGTGTCACTTCACTCATGTGATGTCCAGACAGGCCTTTTCTCAGGTGTTTAAGCGTGTGACCCCCAAGACAGTTTTAAATTATTCTCTTTTAAGCACTGACAAGAAATCAGTTTCCTATTATCTGTAACCTTTGCTTCTCACGAAATAGGCTCAGAGATTGGGTGGACCATTTTTTCACTTTGCTTCTTGCTGACCAGCAGGTCAAGCCTGGCACTGATAAGCCAAAGGATTCATGAGGATCTTTACGATGTCTGAGAGGCCAGTAACTACAAAAATGGGAGTGGGTGCCCTCCTGAAAGTTGCTGCAAAACAACCCAGGCCTCAAGTGTCCTGGAGTAAAATCAATGTTTTCCTGGAAGCCTGATACTAAAAAGAACCTGTTTTGGGCATCCCTCCCAGGATCATAAATTTTGCTGAAAGTGATCTCTTTTATTAACTTTCAAAACTTTGGTATTTTCCCCAAACACCTTACAGTTCTGAGTGTATATGAAAAACCTACTCAGAATGACTCATACCACAATTATGCTTAGATGCAGAGACAGACCTTGGGATTAAGCTTTTAATCTGTTCATTACAGGGGAGAAAAAAATCCTTTCCATTACTGCAAATCTCCTTAGGCCTTGTGATTGCTTCTAGAAAAAGATAATCCTATTTGAAGAAATATTGAATTTTATAAAACAGTATTGAGTTACGTTTGACCTGCATATATTCAGAATTTGTTGTTAGTCTAAGAATGGGTTATACGTGACATGCATTTATTTGGAAATCTATTAAATGTATCTTGCCCATTTTTGGTGATGTCTGCAATTTTAATAAATAAATTTTAATAAGATCCTATAGCTCCTACATTTCTGCCATTAATTGGGCATTTAGTCATACCACATTTGGGCATCTCTTGTATTCTTGTAGAGTTAATTAGCCCTTGAATTTCTGTGCATGTATTTTGCCTTCCCAAGTAGTCAATAAATTAATTAAGTCAAAGATTATGCTCCTCTGATCCTTGATCAGCAGTACAGTTTTATATACAGAGGACAGCAAATGATGTGTTATTCCCAAAGACCTGGTTTAGTGTTTTCTAGCCCAAATTATACAGCAGACAAGTAGAGAGTACACAGGCCACTCCGCCCAGTCTGTGGAATATGGAGATTGTGTGTGCAAAGAATGAAACAAGCGCCAGGTGCACGGAGGGAGCTTGGGAACCGGCCAGCTGATATTAACACCAACGATAACACAACTGCCCCATAATATTCTTCAGTGGTTGGAAGGGCTGGCCGGCACGCCCTTCACCTCACAGGGGCTTCCCAGTGGCTGGTGATAAACACACCCCAAGTAGAGAGGATGGTGCCAAACCTACCTGAACTTATTTTTACTAATTACTTTTTGGACCAATCAGAATATTTATCTGGGGAGAAACCTCAAGTGTCTTCTCTCTCTCTCTCCCTCCTCCTTCCCCTCAGTCTTTTGTATCCTTTGTGCTCCTCCCTTCTCCCCCATATAGTTTCTAAATCTATTAGACAGACCAGCCTTTCTCTTCCTAATATTGATTGCCTCACAGCAGAGCTCCAAGTTCTTACACCGAATGCTCCTCTTCCCACCAGAGGGGAAGTTGAGAGGAACAAAGAGAGAGAAAGAACTGGAAGTCCTGGCTGGCCAAACTGTAGCAACAACAAAAATCACCATCATGAGCGTCTACATTCTCTACCTGGAATCCAGGGGACGGAGGATGGAGGGGAAGGAAGAGGAAAAGAGGGAGGGAAGGAGGAGGAATAGGTATGAGGAGGATGATAAGAAAGAGAAAGAGGAGGGGATGGCAGAGGAGGAAGAGAAGACTGAGGAGAGGAAGTAGAAGGAGGAGGAGAAGAACATGCCAGAAGAAGCAGCAGCAGCCCTAAGTAAGGAAATATCATTCTAGAGCCCACACAGGGTTGAAAACAGGAGATGCCCACCACAGGGCAGTCTATCAGTCAACAGGACTGTTCTGTAGCCATTTAAGTCTGGACCACCCGGTCCCCAGAAAGAGGAGGAGGATGCTAACAGCCCTCGATTACAGAACCATTATTACAGGCCAAGTACTGTGCCGAGCTGGGTGGCAGCAAGCAAGCTGTCCTGCCTCCCTAATCCTCAGCTCCTCCCCTGTAAAGGGGATAGGCGTGGTACCCACCTCACAGGTCTGTGCAAGGATTATGTGAGAATGCATGTAAAGCACTGGGTGCAGGGTCTGGCACGGTATGAGCTCCCAGGAATGCCAGCCCTTGGTGAATATGTGGGGCTGCCCCTTCTAGGAGCTATGGGTGGGCAAGCAAGGAAACCTGTTCAGTGTGTAGATCCAGCGAAGGTGTAGACTAATTAGTGCTGACAAATTGCAAAGAGGTATGTATTTGATACTTTTGTCCTGGTTTGGTCCCCGCATTATCTATAAGGTATGGGCAGGGGCAGGGACATCGCTCAGGTTAGTTTAACCTCTGCTTCTCAAACACGTGCGTTCATACGAATCACCCAGGGATCAGATGGTCTGGGGTGGGCCTGGGATTCTGCATTTCTAACAGGCTCCCAGGGAATGCCGATGCTGCCAGCCCATGGGCCACACTGTGAATGGCAAAGAGCTCACTGAGAGCTCTGGTGTGACAGAGTCGCACAACATCAATGCCATGCAGAAGTAAAGGCAAGATACACGACCACCGATTTACCTCCCGAAGCCTACTCATTCTGTTCCTTGTGGGGGCAAAGGCCCATCTGAATAGTGGGAGCTTGAATAATGAAACTTACAAAGAAAAAGGAAGGCAGGCAGGCAGCAGGAAGGAAGGAAGGAAGGGAAATGAAATGAAAGTGAATTACTTCTAAGGCCTTACAGTAAAAGACAAGAAGAGTTAACAGAATTTTGCCAACTAGAGATTGGCTCTATAGAACCTACTTGAATAAATACATTTAAATCAGTTGAAATTAGCGAACTGTTCATAAAATAGAGGTTGCCAAAGCTCTTGGAAAAGATTTTTTTTAAGAGTGCTTAACATCTCTCCACCTAAGTCTTGTTTACATATTAAATTTGCTCAGCAGATCCAAAGGCAAAGACTAATCCCAATCAAAATAACTGAGTTTCCTTCTAAATTAACTAACCACATATGAACAATTCAATTTAATCCATCAGTGTCCAAACATCCTGAATTGTACTAAGCACCGTCTTTTGTCCTGGGGACAAAGATCAGAAAGACACTGCACACTCTCAGGAGCTCGGAGTCTACTGGTGGAGACATATGGCAAAGCCTCATAATCTACGATGATGAGAAGCCCACAGTAGCTGCAAACACAGAGGAGGGACACATCTCTCAGCCTGGAGGTGAAGAGAAGGGCAGGTAGGGAAGGGATAGATCAGGACAGGCATCCTGGAGGAGGTGATTTGAATGCCGTCCTGCTCCTGTGACAGCACAACATCCTTCTGGCTGTTCATTCTTCAAGTTCCCAAAATGGGCTCTAGGAAGATGGGTAGCCTGTAGCCAGAAAAGCAAGGCCTCTGGGGTCCTCTGGCCTCCATCGTTGCGAAGAGCTGGCTGAGACACCTTCAGTTCCTTGCTCCTTTGCTCCACAAGTAGGGGGCAGAGGAAGTGGCCCTGAATAAAAGAAGTCTCCAGGAATTGCATTGAACTTACACTAATGTATACATTAGCATCTCATTAACATCCTTTGCCAGCAGACAGTGTGTAAATAGCAATTCATTCGTTCTGCTCCAGAACATCTCACCCAGTGGTCTGGACTCCCTCGCGGGAGGGGTGAGCCTCAGGAGCTGGGCGGAGGCTGCAGTGGCCCTTGAGCTCTCTGCCTGCACCTCACAGGCCCGCAGCGCTGCTCTGGTGGAGGGGACCAAGGTGATGCACCAATCTTCCAAAGGGGAGACCCCTTTCCTCCTACAAACAAGGCACTCTAAAAGACGGGAACCTACCAGGATGACCTACTTTCAAAGAGGATAAAGATCTGATGTAAGGAAGCTCACAATAAGCCCAGACCAGCCTTCACCAAGGCACCAGGTGCGCTGTACAGAAAAGGATCTATGCCTAAATTATGAGAAGTTCTGCAGCACAGGCACTTTTTAAGCATTATTTGACAAAAGGTTTCCCCAAACATAATTGACCATCAAACCATTTTTTTTTTAAATGGCTGAGGACTTATTAGCAATGGTCAAAAATGAGTGTTTTATAGAGCTCACTCTGGGGAATACTGCTCTAGATGCCAGTATTAGTCAGGGTTCTCCAGAAAAACAGAACCCACGGGAGTTTTATATATGTAAAGAGAGATATTTATTTCAAAGAATTGGCTCATGTGATTGTGGGCGGAGGCTTGGTAAGTCCAAAATCTGCAGGGTGGGTCAGTGGGCTGAAGACCTGGGGAAGAGTTAAAGTGCGAGTCCAAAGGCGGTCTGCTGGTGGAATGCGTGGACGAGGCCAGCCCACATCATGGAGGGTGACCTGCTTTACTCAAAGGCCACTGATTTAAATGTTAAAATCTCATCCCAAAAACACCTTCACAGAAATATCCAGAATAATGTTTGATCAAATGTATGGACACTGTGGCCCAGCCAAGTTGACATAAAAAATTAACCATCACAGTGCCCTAGTTTGTGTCACATTGCTCCATGGGGTGTTAGCTAAGGAGCTCAGCTGGGGCTGAGGGGCCACACCCTCCTGCCTGGCTAGTTCACTCTCTGGCAAGTGAGTGCTGGCTGCGGACTCAACAGCCGGACTGTTGGGGTGAAGGAAGGGGGCTGGGTTTCACTCCACATGGGCTTCTCCATGGGGCTGCCAGGCTTCCTCTAGCAAGGTGACTGGACTTCAAAAGCAGGTGTTCTGTGACATATTGCAGCCCACCCTCTGGCCTCAAATTATTTATATTTCTCCTGCATGTAAAATACACTCATCCCCCAAAGTCTCCTCTTCTTACCACAGCAGGCTTGAGGGCCAGGACAGTCTCACCATCTAAACTGGGTTTAGGCGTGGATGAGGCATCCCAGGTGCAGTTCAAAGAGGGCGACAAAGCATTCTGCCCACTGAGAAGTGAGGTCTGTGTCTCCTCCCCTTAAATCTGGGGAGGGGGAGCTCTGCTGACAATGATGACAAATAGAAGACAGCAGGGTGCTGCTGTCCCAGTATCCAGGACAGGCCTTAAGAAGGCCTTGGAACACTTGCTCTGGGCCTGAGCCACTGTGGAGTCCAACAACCCTGAGACCACCATGCTGGAGAGGCCACGTGTAGAGGTTCCAGTCAGCAGTCGCTGCTGAGCCAGCCATCCTGCCACCCTCAGCAAGGCTCCAGACAGGTGAGTGAAGCCATCTCAGACCCTGCAGCGTAGCCTGGATGCCAGGTGAGTACCACCAAATAACTTCAGTGGGCACCACGACAGTAGACCTGCCCGGCTGAGCCCCGCCCAGATCCCTGACCCACAAAATCATAAGATATATTAAAAATAGTTGTTGCTTTAAGCCATAACAATAGATAATAGGAACAAAGAGCATTTTAACACCTTTTAGTTCAGTTGTTTATAATCCTTGGTTTTATGTTTAATGGCAGAAACCTCTTTTCTAATAAAATTTCATGTGGAACTCTAATATGTAAAGGGATCTAAGGGGATCTACTTTGCCTGAAGTCAGGGTGGGGGACCTGAACTCTCTCAGACTTCTTATCTCTGTCCCATGGCCGAGGCTCCTCTGGTCCTCAGAACAGAACTTAAGATAACAAATCTAATCCTATTCCTCCAAACTCCTTGTTCCACGAAGAATGTACTTGAGGTCTAAGAGTTAAATGGCTTGCTTTATACAAGTTGTTCTCAAAGTGTGGTCCGAGGACTAGCAGAATCAATACAAATTCTCCAGCCAAACCCCAACGCTACCACACCAAGAAAATATTTTGAATTGAGCAGACCTGGATTTGAATCCTGGCCACTTCCTAATTTTGGGAACTTGGGCAAGTTACTTAATGTGTCAGCCCACTTTCCCTAACTGGTAAGACACGAGAGTAGTAACTACTGTTGACTTCCTCTTCTATTCCCACTCCCTCCTCTATGAGTCCCAATCCTTTTGGGTGATGGAAAAGGAGAGAGGGAAGCCCCGGGCTGATGTGAGGACTCAGTCCAGCCAGAAGAATGGGTGGCTGCCATTTCCCAAGTCTGGGATTCTGGGCTTTCCTTCTAAGCATCTTTGATCAATTTAAAGAGATCAGATGCAACAACAAGTATATGCAGCTATTGAAATGTATTATAGTTGACATAATGGCTGGACCAAAATTTCTGAGAGAAGCTCAGGTGTCTTTGGCAGGCAGATTCAAGTTCACCACTGCATAGGAAACTCTGTCTGTCTCTCCAGGGCTGGTGCCTCTATCCGCAGCACCGACCTGAGAGCCCTCTGTCCCTCTCTGGCTCCTTCCTCCCCAGCCTTCCCCGAAGATGGAGCAAGCCAGATCACAGCTGGTTCCGCCTCTAATGACTATTTCCTTCATTTGCCTGTTTTTCCTTCTTTCTCACTATAATGTCAATACCAGAAGGAGGAGGTTGTCAGGGCAACCCAGAGTGGAGGCAAGAAGTCCATCCTTGACCGAATCTTAACCCTGTTTGGTTGAACACCCACAGGGTTTTTAGCTGCCCTCTGTTTCCTGGTAGCAAGTATGTAAAAATTTGACATTTTCTGTTTTTCTTTCTCTTGTTCTCTCTCTCTCTGTCTCTCTGCAAAGTTGGCCTGACCTATGTACATTCTGAATTTACTAACTTAATTCCTTCTGTTTCTAATGACCTTGACACTTTTTTCTCCCTGATACAATAGATAGAGACCCTCCCAGTACCCGGGCTGATCAGTACTGACCACACCACCCTCCCTAACATGGCTGGGGGAGGCATTTAGATAAGGCCATGAACCAGCAGAGCCTGCGGGTCTGGGGCGGACACATGGAAGTTGGGGCTGGTGCTGTTAATGGTTTAATTAATGCTTTGTTTTTCTGGCCTGAATTCTCTCTATGACAAAGCCAGAATGTTTTGGTGCTCAGAGTTGCCACAATTATATGATAATACCATTTAAAATGATAAGGAAAAAATCTGGACAGAAAAACACCAGAATACAGACATAAATTATGTCTAAGAGATGAGATGATTTTTTTTTTACTTTTCTGTATTTCCTGAATTTTTTAATAATATGCATATATTACTTTTTAATTTTTCTTTTGAAATAATTATTACAGGAAGTTGCAAATATAATAGAGAGGTCCCATGTACCCTTTACCCAGACATATTGTTACTTTTATAATAAAAAATGAAGATACCTAAAAAATCTCCTGTATACACAGGACCGAACTTGAGAGAGTTTCCAATGGCCAAATCTCAGATAATTTGGGCAACAAATAATGATAGGAATTCATTATAACCCATAGAATAAAATAAACATCCATGAGTCTGTACTGATAGAAATAAATACTTAAACAATTAATGAACATGGATAGCTCTTCTTTACAGTAGAATTCCAATTAGAAATGTGTAATAGAAGGAAGAAAGATAGGAAATGAGCATTAGGCAACAGCACAGTAATGACTGCCGTCAGAAAGCCTTGTCAATGGATGCTAAAATTAGTGGGCAAAAGAGTGACGAGAAACAGGATATTTGTATAGTGTCAAAGTATCTCCCCCACAAGATAATTATTAATTACAAAGGGAAAAACAGAAACTGAGCAGACACCATGTTAGCCAAGTTATCAAAGTCAATATCACCAGTAATAAGACATGGTGATACCAAGTATCTCTAATATCTGTGGTCCCCAACCCCTGGGCCATGGACTGATACTGGTCCATGGCCTATTAGGAACCAGGCTGCACAGCAGGAGGTGAATAGTGGGTGAGAGAGCAGAGCTTCATCTGTATTTACAGCTGCTCCCCATTGCATGCATCACCACCTGAACTCCGGCTCCTGTCAGATCAGCAGTTGCACTAAATTCTCATAGGAGCGCAAACCCTACTGTAAACTGCGCGTGTGAGGGATCTAGGTTGGGTGCTCCTATGAGAATCTAATGCCTGATGATCTGAGGTGGAGCTGAGGGGGTGATGCTAGTGCTGGGGAGCGGCTGCAAATACGGATTTTCATTAGCAGAGAGGTTTGACTACACAGAGACCATAATAAATCAATTGCTTGCAGACTGATATCAAAACCCTATCAGTGAGTGGCAAGTGACAAGCTGCATCTGGTGGCAGCCTTTATAGTGGCAAGTGAGTCCATGTACTTCAATTGTACAGCTGTACCTGGTGGCAGGCTTTAAATCAGAATCTGACTTATTTTAGTCTGAGTGTGGCCCACCCATTATTTTATTTACCACTTCCATCTCTTTCCCACACTGCGCACCTGTCTCAGGCACAGTTTGGTAAGCCCACAAGCTAACCCTAGCAAAAATGAGTGAAAAAAAAATGTCGCTGGAAAGCTTCTTTGAAAAGGGGGAAAGACCTAATGATGAGACAACAGAAGACTCTAAGACTGCCAACAAAATGAAAACTGCATTTAAAAGAAAATACCAAGAGTCCTACTTAAATTACAGGTTCATTGCAACAGGTGATTCACATTCTCCGAGCCTGCTTTGTATAGCATGTGGCGATCAGCTATCCAACAAACCCATGAAACCTTCAAAACTGCTTCACCGAATGGAGACTAAGCACCCTCCATTAAAAGACAAGCCTTTGGAGTTTTTCAAAAGCAAAAAAACATGAACATGAAGAACAGAAGCAATTCTTAAAGGTGCCACTTCATCAAATGTGTCTGCACTGAGAGCATCATTCTTAGTGGCTAACCATCTTGCTAAAGCTAAAGAGCCCTTTACTATCGGTGAAGAGTTGATTCTGCTTGCTGCTAGGGCATTTGCCATCAACTTTTAGGAGAGGCTGAAGTTCAAAAGGTGGCACATGTTTCTCTTTGGGCTAGCACCATAACTAGATGAACTGATGAAATAGTGGAGGATATTGAGGCACAATTGTTAGAGAGGATTACCGAGTCACTGTGGTATGCAATCCAGGTTGACAAGTCTACCGATGTTGACAACGAGGCAGCCATGCTTGTTTTTGTGTGATATATTTTTCAGGAGGATGTGCATGAGGATATGTTATGTGCATTTTGTTGCCAACCAACACCTCGGCTGCAGAACTATTCAAGTCTTTGAGTGATTACATATCAGGAAAACTGAGTTGGTCATTTTTTGTTGGTATATGCACGGAGGGAGGAGCTGCCATGACTGGATGGCGTTCTGGTTACCTGCTCAGGTCAAGGAGGTCGCTTCTGAATGTGAGTATACACACTGTGTCATCCGTAGACAGATGCTGGCTAGCTGAAAAATGTCACCTGAACTAAACAACGTTTCGCAAGATGTGATTAAAATTATCAACCACATTAAAGTACATGCCCTTAACTCTGTTCACGTAGCTCTGTGAGGAGATGGACACAGAGCACACACGTCTTCTCTTATACACAGAAGTGAGATTTCTTTCTAAAGGTAGATCACTGGCCAGAGTTTTTGAGTTATGAGAGCCACTCCAGAGATTTCTTTTAGAAAAATAGTCACTAGTGGTAACACATTTCAGTGACACAGAACGGGTCGCAAAACTTGCTTACTTGTGTGACGTATTCAACCTGCTCAGCGAACTCAGTCACTTCAGGGGTTGGCAAATAAAGTGGCTGCATTCAAAGCCAAACTGGAATTAAGGGGGCGACGAGTGAACATTGGGATTTTTGGCATGTTTCAAACATTAGCAGAGATTTTGAAAGAGGCTGAGCCAGGGCCTTCTTTCTCCCAGCTGGTGCGTGATCACCTGTCTCAGCTTTCAAAAGAGTTTGAGCATTACGTCCCAACCACAGAAGACCCCCGAACTGGAAAGGAATGGATCTGTGACCCATTTGTGAAAACAGCAGGCGAATCCATGTTAGAAGAGGATCAACTGCTTAAGATCGCAAATGACAGTGGCCTTAAAAGTATGTTTGAGACAACTTCAAATCTCCATATGTTCTGGATTAAAATCAAGGCAGAATATCCTGAGATAGCCACAAAAGCACTGAAAATCCTGCTTCTATTTCCAACATCCTATCTTTGTGAAGCAAGGTTTTCTGCAGTGACAGCAACCAAAACGAGATTGTGGAGTAGACTGGACATAAGCAACACACTTTGGGTGTCACCGTCTCCCATCACCCCCAGATGGGACCATCTAGTTGCAGGAAAACAAGCTTAGGGCCCCCACTGATTCTGCATTATGGTGAGTTGTGTAATTATTTCATTATATATTACAAGGCAGTAATAATAGAAATAAAGTGCACAATAAATGTAATGCACTGGAATCATCCCAAAACCATCCAGTCTGTGGAAGAATTATCTTCCATAAAACAGGTCTCTGGTGCCAAAAATGTTGGGGACCACTGTCTAATACGATTCACGATATCACCTCTGCTGTATTCTTGTCCAAAAGCCAGTATCTCAATCTAATCATGACAGAACCTCAGACAAACCCAAATTGAGGGACAAAACACCTGGCCACTACTCTTCAGAAGTGTCAAGGTCATGCGAGACAAGGCCAGACTGAGGAGCCATCCTAGATGACAGGGGGCTGAGGAGACACAACAAGTGACTGCAATGTGGGGTCCTGGATTGGGTCCTGAACTAGTACAAAGACATTAGTACGAAAACTAAGAGTGTATTAGTCAGGGTTCTCAGTTGTAAGCAACATAAACCAACTCTGGTTAAACAAGATTTATTGGGTAACAGGGTCAGGGGAGGAGCCCAGATTTGAATGTAGGCAGACTGGCTCCATAAGCCCAGCTCCTAACCCCTATGTTTTGCTTCCTTTTGCAAATAAATACACATGTATCGGGACCTTCTGTGTTCCAGGCCCTGGAGATACAAAATCAAAGACTTAGTTCCTGAATGCAGTTGTCCCCAACTATGCTGGTATCCCCAGTCCTGAGAGTGTCAGGCTCCTGGAAGGTGCTTAATAAATGGCACTGGGAGGACTCCGTGACCCAGTGTGGTAGCTAGCGCCAAGATGGCCCTGTGATCTCTGCTTCTTACTATTCTAGCCTGGTGCAGTGCCCTTATATACTGAATAGAGACCTGTGGACCAATAACACATGATGGGAGCGATGGTGTATGGTTATTGAGGCTAGGGCACAAAAGGCATCATGGCTTCAACCTCACTTGCTCTGGGGCAGCTAGCTGTCATTTCACAAGGACACTCACGCAGTCCATTTCTATAAGATGAGAAATGGAACTGAAACTTTCTGCCAACAGCTGTTGTGAGGGAGCTGTTTTGGGAGCAGATCCTCGAGTCCCCGTCAGGTCTCCAGGTGACTGCAGCTCTGGCTGGCATCTTGACTCAACATCATGAGAAACCCTGAGCCAGAACTACCTAGCTAAGCTGCTCCCAAATCTCGGACCCACCAATACCACGTTGTGGTAACACATTGTTGCTTTTGGTAGCTTTTAGGGTAATTTGTTGTGTAGCAACACATAACTAATACAATCAGTGAATGCACAGATGTCAGACCTCCTCTCTCCTTGCGTTCTGTGCTTCTTATCATAGCACTGCCATGACAATGTTTGATTGTTTACATGCCTGCATCCCTGGATGGCCTGTGGGCAGAGACGGTCCTTTATCTCTGGGTCCCCAGCGTCTGATGCCATATTTGACATATAGCAGGTACTCAGTAAATATTTGTTGAACGGATGAGTGCAGAGAGAAAAATGAAGTCCTAAGCCTGTCTTTATCCAGAGTTCTCTAACAATCCTACAAAATATTGCCACTGGGGAGAAAGGAAAGGGATATATTTTTATTTAGAATCCTGATATCAGTAAGGTTTTTTCCTCCTGACTTCTAGTCATTGATGTATTCCAAAGTATCTGAAACATTAATATTAATGGAAGCAGAAGTGTTTAGGATGAAAATGAATGTCCTCCCACTACTCACTTGGGCTGCAGAATGCCACTTCGCTCCACACCACAAATGTATAAAACTGACTTGTCACTGGTTTGCAAATTACACAATGTGTAGAAATCAGTTACATTCAAGCATGCCTCTCTCCATCTACATAGAAAATTATAACAAACAGCCATCAAAAATTATGAGAACTATTGATCAATATAGAATATGTGAAATAATGTTCAGTGGAAAAAGCAGGGATAAAATTACATGTGCATCACGAAGACTGTATTGGACACCTCTTCAGGTCCCCTTGGCCCCCACCTGTCTCTTACTCTAGCCACTGCTGGGACAGCACATTTTGGGTCAACTCCAGCAAGCTTCTCACAGGTGCACCCTGATATGTGTGCCCCAGGTCTCTTGCCTCTCACCTTGGGACTTCTCTGTTGATGCCATTGCCTGGCACCTAGAGGAAACCCACTCAGCATCCATGCAAGGGCAGCCCAGAAGTGGGGGGCAGTTGCCACCCCATGGGGGAAGCCTTTGACTAATGGGGGTGGGGAGTCAATAGAAAAATGCTTCCTTCTTTCTCTCCCCACACATGTAAAGTCCCCAGAGGGCTCCTGAGATGGTTCTGGATGCAGACCCCGTTGCACTGAGCTGAGGCCAATTCCATAATGCATCTTTGTCTGCTTTGCTCCCTCATTCCTCATTCCTGCTCCCTTGAATCATATTCCCTAATAAAATACTTGCACAGAAACCTTTATCTCTTAACCTAGTCTCTGCTTTCTGGGGAAACCAGGTCAAGACAAACATCACGACATTAGAATCAAACATATTCATAGGGACAGAGACTGCAAGGAAAAGCACCTATGGGATGGCCATGGTTGTGTTACAGTGTGGGAGTTATGAATAATTTTTTTCTTTTCTTTATTTAAAATTTTGCTTAAATGAAGCTTTACTTTTATAATTAAGAAATTTACATTTAAAAATTATTTCTATGTTGAAAGTCATCAGAAATGGTATAGAACTATAATAGATAGAGGCACTGACAGAATGTCAGTCAGAGACCCGGCTCAGATGTTAATTACCTTCCTTAAGGAGCAGGGGCAAGGGAGAGACTTGGGGAAGACACATTGCTGGGGGCTGGGGGGAGAGAATACAGGGAGTGCAGGTAATTGGCCAGAGTGTTGCCAAGGAGAATCTATCCTCTCTGTCGGCTTCTGAGTTTGGCATGGAGTGTTTTGCAGCATTTTGACCAGTTCTAATTTGGGCATTTTTCTTTCACTTAAAAAGTGTGTATTAATATGGAGGTATTTAAGCAACCCAGGAACATGGAGGCCCTTCTTTGGTAAAATCTCTCCAGCTCCTTTGAGGTCTCCCTGTCCCCCCTAGTCAGTGGCCAAGGTTAGAGCTGGAGCCCCAAGGGGAGATGTAGTAGGAGGTGAGAGTTCCTGTGGGAGACAATCTTTGAGTTCCTAGGGTAAGAATAATGACAACAACATCTTTGGAGTAGGGAAAAAAGCCTTGGAGCCAGAGCCCAGAGAAGAATGGAGTCAACAGAAGGTAGATCAGCAGCAGGGCAGGGCGGGGAGAGCAGGGATGCCCCCTGTGGGCTGCTCTGGAGTGTTAGGCCCTCCATCTCCAGACTGGCCCCGGTGGGTGGGGCTGGTTTTAAGAGCAAAGGACATACTTGAGGCTGTCATCTTCAGTCCAAGAAGGGGAGCAGAGATCTGGAAATTTAAGCCCCAAATCCCTTTGATGCCTGTATTTTCTATCAATGTTTGGCAGAGTCACCCAGTTGTGTTGGTTTTATTTTTCATGCACTGATTTGGGAAATGCCCCCATAGAACCCATGGCATTCCAGGAAACCAGATGACAGGGCTTGCGGTAGCTTCCCTTCATTTCTGAAGGCCTCTCAGAGTGGGAGAGAATAAATCAGAAGAGGCCACCACAAAACAGGGGCATCTAAAGGGAGATGACAAGGCCCCAGCAAGGGAAAGCCAGCCAGGGAAGCAGCCTCCAGTGCACGCTCACCCCTGCAATAACATATAAACATACGCGAGTTCAGTGGTGTGCAGGTAAATGTTGAACAGTAGAGGGGGGCTGATTTGTTTGTTGATTTCAATGGTGTAAATGTACTCACGCCATGGCCAATTTCAAGAGACCAGTGGTTTAATGCCAGTTTGCAAAATTCCTGAATATGTAACAATCAGCTCTTGTGAACCAGTATGAATCAATTACAACACTTCACAGTACAAGCCAGTCCAGCAGCACTGATTTGGCCTCTTAGGTACCCAGCAATGTGCTAGACACTGAAACAATTGCCATGAGGTGGGCTATTATCAATAGCATTATACAGACGGAGACATTGAGGCTCAGAACAAATAATTTTCTCAGGGTTATGAAGCTGAAAAGAGATAGAGTGAGGACTCAAATTCAAGTCTCTAGACCTGCACCATCCAGTACAATAGCCATGAGCCACACAGTGACTACTGAGCACTTGATGTGTGGCTAATCCACACTGAGAGGTTGAGGTAAATGTAAAACACACACCAGATTTTGAAGACTTAGTAAGAGAAAAAAGGATGTAAAATATTTATATATTTTTAGATTGGTTATATATTGAAATGATACTTTGAATATGTTGGATTAAGTAAACTTTTGAAATTAATTTCATGGGTTTCATTTATTTCCAGTGTAGGTACTAGAAAGTTACATACCTAGCTCGTATTCTATTGCTATTCATGTGGCTCTAGGCTCTAGGCTCAGGGCTCTTTCCTCAAAGTACCAGGCATTTCCCATATTCAGAGATATACAAATCCCTACCTGTTCCTGTGTGCAAGCACACACTCACACACACACAATTCCGCTTGAACACAGGACTGCTGCCACTCTCTGCCCTCGTTTCTCTGTACAGTCAGGTAAGTGTATGTGTGCATCAAGAAAATAAGAAAATCTTATTTTTGTTCAGGCTCCTCCCTACCTCCTTAACAAACACACTTGTTTGGCATGTGTGTTTGCTGGGGCTGTATGTTTGCAGCCCATTTGCTGGCGTTGACCCTGGGGCTGTGCTCCAGCCTCACCAAACTGGTTCAAGATCTTAGGAGTCAAGATCTTTCCAAGTTCACAGTCTTTGGGGCATCTTCAAAGGGTACTGTTTTTCTTCCCTTAAGCAAAAACATTTTCTGGTTCAGGTGACATTAATCTGACAATCACTTGGAGGTAATTACCCAAATGCAGACTTTGGATTCTATAAACAGCCACAGACACAGCCCCTATGGGGGCCCAGCAAGACTCTGCTTCCAGAGGTCTTGGCAGACCCCAGCATCTGTCACAACAACCAGTGAGGGTTATAAAGGCTCATTACAAAACGCAGTAGGCTCTGGAGACATAGCCTTCCTGCTCCTAATTGCTTAATTAGATGGAATATTGCCTGCTGGATTCAAATCAGATGAGCTTTCATAGACACATCTGAATACAGAAGGCTCTGGGCTGATTATCGGTGTAGGGGTGGACATGGGGGCAGTACAATGACCTGGAAGATTCCAGAACCAGTGGTATGACAGGATGAGGCCTGTGTTAGGAGAAGGAAGGTAAGTCTCTTGTCTTATTAGTTAGCTGTGTAACCTCGGCCTTAGCTCCTTCCTCAGTAAAATAAGTTGGTAAGTCAGCTTCCTTCAGCTTCTGCAACATCAAGGCTGCACATATTAACAGCTGAAAACCCCAGTTCAAAACAGCTGTCATTTCACATAACAAGAGGCAGAAAGAGGTATGCCTCAGCCAAGGTACAACCAGCAGATTGATATAACCAAAGGCCCAGGTTCCTTCCCTGCCTGTTACTCTGCTTAGTGGTGCCTTGTGGTCACAAGGTAGCTGTGATCATTCCAGGTGTCACATCACAATTGACACTGTTCAGAGGCAGAGAGGGCCCATCACTCCTGTAGTCTCCTTGTTGAGAGGAGGAAGTCTTTCCCAGAAACCTCCCCTGACATCTCGCTGGAGGAAGTTGGTCACATGTCCATTTCTGAGCCAATCACTGGTGTGTGTGTGGGGGGGGTGGGACTACTTTGCTTAGCTTAGAACCAATCTGGATTTAACTCTGAGTTACCTTCCATCATTGGGTGAAGATGGTGCCTGCAAGGTACTGAGTTTCCGCGAACAAGAGAGAAGCTGGGGGCTAGATGTCAAGTAGGCAACCAAGAGCGTCTGCAATACATACCACTTACATTTAAGTGGAAGATAGGACACAGGTCTGGTCCTACTTCCTCCCCTCACCATTTCTCTTTTAGTCCTTCTTATCTGTTTGTTCTAGTTAAAATTGTGGGGACATAAGTCAAATCAAACTGGCTTAAGAATTTGTTTTTTAAATTTAGAATTATAGAAGAGTTGTAAAGATAGGACAGGAATTTCCTGTAGGGGCCCTTCACCAAAGTGTTAACATCTTACATCACCATGATACATTCATTGATCAGGACGCATTCAGTCATTTTGTCTCCTTGGTGTCCTCCGATCCGTGCAGTGTCTTGGTCTTTCTCTTTTATGACCATGACACTTTTGAAGAAGACTGGGTCAGGCACATACTTTTATTTTGAGAAACACACAAATCTCCCATTCAGCTTTAATGATGTATGAAATTTAAAAAGTCAATAAAATTCCATAAGCACAATGAAAATAGTTCTCCTACTATATGCTTTTCGGGCCATATGTGACTGCCTAAAGATTGTGATTTCCTCACTTGAGGGTTACCGGCCCTCTTTCTTACATGGAAAACGACTCACAGGCTGGTCTGAGCTTCAGTGTCCACAACAAATAATAAAGGGAGAGAGGGGTGGGCCACCTGTTCTCCATGCTCTGCCTCGGCTCTAAAAGTTGATTCTAATAAAATAAGTTTCATAGACTTAAAACAGAATTTTTGCTTTTTAACTCTCAGTCAAATTTGTACTTTAATTTTAAGTAATTAAACACTATTAAACCCATTTCTTTTAAAGTGTGAAGCCTCTACGTTCTCTGTCTCTGGGCATTCCTCTCCCCCTCTCCCAACTTCACCAGACTTGAGGCTCTGGGAGGGCAGGGGGGCCTCAAAAGTCACCATCCCTCAGCAGACAGTGCAGTGACCAGCTCTAGGAAGCATTCAGCACATTTTTGATGGATGAATGAGATCACTTTCAGATGGACTGCTCTGTTTGCCTCCACTTTGTCTCTGTTTCAAGGTCACTAATTTATATAACTTCCAAATACATTTTATTTCCTCTGAAATTACACAGTCAAGTCCACCAGGCCAGTGATATGGGATACTATTTCCTTTCTCTTCCCACATTTTGCCCACCGGGTCCGCCTTAGGGGACAGTCAGGGAACGCTGTGTAATGACTTACTCACTTCTTGGACATCAGCAGGATTGCTTCTGGATGAATCCTGGTGAAAGAATTTGCCATGGCTTCATTCAACAAATGTTTATTGGCCACCTATTGTATGCCAGGGGCTGTGGGTGCTGGGCCCTATGCTATTAGGGATAGGATGGCCAACCTGTCAGATAAGATGACATTTGAGCAGTGCTTTGGAAAATTCCCACCAACTGATGACTAAATGTATTGGAAAGATAAAATGGGGTATACATGGTAAAAAATAATGTGCGTCTGGGTTTAAAAATGAACAACAGGATATTTTATTCCTAGGGAAATATGTTCTTGGTTTTCTTGCTCTTTGGTTTTGCTTTTTTGGTCTTGGGTTGTTTTGCTTTGTTTTGTTTTTGACTCAAGTGGCCTATTCATGAGGAAGAGCCTGGGGTTCAAGGACAGCCTAGAGATGTAATAAAGGGAAAATGAGGTGTCTGGGTTTAGATTTTCTCTACTTTCGAGCAAGGCAATTAAGCCCAGCCATTGCAGATGGGGCTGTTGAGCACCGCAGGATGGACTTTGATTAGGGTTGCTCACCCTGCTCTGCCCTCCTGGAAACCAAAGAATGAGATTTGGAAGTCACTGGACATGGGGAGTCTCCCAGCTCTTCTGGAAACCTACTCCCTCTTCCAGCTTCGCATGCCCTGTTCAAATGACCTGTCAATCACACCCTGAAACATCCCACCTCCCTCAGGTTATGGGTGCCTGGGGGCAAGCCACGCTTCTGAATTCTTGGTGCTAGAGGGACCCTCATTTTACTTGTCTCTCTCAGCTAAAGAAAGAAACCCTTTCCCTTTCAAATGGGATCCAACTGTTTAAGAAAAAATGTCTGTTGAACTTTATCTTTTCCTTTGGTCTTTTGGTAAGACAGATTTGGGTTTTGATTCTATCAAAATGAGGAATTTTCCTTGTTCTGCAAGATCAAGAAGTTGGAGGGGGTTCTCTTTTCTTTCCCTTTTTTTTTTTTTTTCTCTTTTAAAACCCTAAGGGGCACTGACTGTTGAGAGAGCTGCTTCCGACTCCCAGCGTGGCATCGGCTCTCCTGTGCGCAGACTGTGAGCACAGGTGACACCTGCTCCCCATCTGTGAGGGGCCATTGTCTGGGAGGGCTGGGGCTCAGTCACCACTTGGCAAACTCCAGGAGGTGCCATTCATGTCACCGTCCATGATGAGGCAATGCTGTGCCTGACAGATAAGAAGAGGCCCCGCTCTCCATGAAGCACTGAAAATTCCAAAGGCCTGGGCTGCCTGAGCCAGCAGTGCTCCTGCCTGCAAATTGCTGGATGACCTTCAGCAGGACCCCGAGCCTCTTGGACCTGTGTGTCAGCCAGAAAGCCTGGTGTGGAGCCAGGTCAGCCTCTTATTAGGTGCTGGCACATGCTGGCTCCTTTTCTTCAGACTGATGCTGCCACAGCAAGAAGCCACTACGTTAAGGGTCCCATCTTAACCAAATTCGGTTGGCCCCATAACAAAACGTAAATAAAATGTTTCCCTCTCATAAGCACTGAGAACCATAAAGCTTTCCTTTTTCTCGTTTTTTACTTCTATGGCAATAGCCATAAAAAATGAGACTTTGTATTGAAAACAGAAGGAAGCTGGGAGTGAAAGAGTGTCTGGAAGGGGAGGCCAGGAGTGAAATTTACACTTATAAATGAAGTCACAGGTGACTATGGGTGTGATGCATGACTGCTGTTTGCTTGCCAGCAACCATTCCTCTTTTTCCACTGCTACGTTCTCATTTGGGGAACTGCATCTTGCCCTCTGGAGATGCTCTGGAGGGACAGATGGTCAAGGCTCCCTCCCTGCCTTTCAGGACAAGGGGCCAGCAAGTTCCCGGGTGAGGCTAGCCTCACTGCTTCCCAGGAGGAGGGACGGTGAACCCACTGCCAAGCAGGGGAGCAGACAACTTTAGGAACTCCCTTCATTCCTGCTCCTGTTCCTCCTGAGACCAAGATGTTGAGCTTCATTGTCAATTCTGCTACCCTGAATCCTTCGACCAGATTCCCATTTTCATTTAAGTTAGTCACATTCTGTTGGTTGCAGCCAAATAATTTTAACTCCAATGGGCATTTTATTTCTCTTCTCTTTCTCTTTCCAAACTTTTTTTTTTTTTTTTTTTTTTTTGAGACAGAGTCTCACTCTGTTGCCCAGGCTAGAGTGAGTGCCGTGGCATCAGCCTAGCTCACAGCAACCTCAAACTCCTGAGCTCAAGCGATCCTCCTGTCTCAGCCTCCCGAGTAGCTGGGACTACAGGCATGCACCACCATGCCCGGCTAATTTTTTCTATATATATTTTTAGCTGTCCATATAATTTCTTTCTATTTTTAGTAGAGATGGGGTCTCACTCTTGCTCAGGCTGGTCTCGAACTCCTGAGCTCAAACGATCCGCCCACCTCGGCCTCCCAGAGTGCTAGGATTACAGGCATGAGCCACCGCGCCCGGCCTCTTTCCAAACTTTTATTAGAAAAAAAGAGGAGAGAAGGAAGAAAGGAAAGAGATGAAGAAAGGAAAGGAACACATTAGTGTTTTAAAATTTTGTTTTTAGCCACAGAACCATTTCTCCCTAATTAAATCGAGCATGGACTGCTCAAGACAGATGAAAGCAGAGCTCCTTGTTTGATGGACTCGGTTGGGGCCTCTCTGGGTAAACTTCCCTCCTGCCTGCAACCCGTTGCAGGCTGCTGGCTTCTGACTCATGAAAAGCGATCAAGTATATTGATTACCTTTCCATCGAGGCTGGCGAGGTAATACCCAGGAGCCGCCCCTACCCCAGATCGGCTTCCTTAGAATCCAGAAATCTCAGCCATCATTTCTTCCATTAATGCTTACATGGGGGAAAGTTAAGTTTCCTTGAGTGAGGGGGCAAGGAGAGAGAGAGGGAAAAACAGCAGCATTTAAAGAGTACTGCCTGTGTACCAGGCACAGCCAGGAACTTCATATATACAATTTTAATTAATACGACAAACATACAGGTGGGTTCCATTGTTACCTACATTGTGCAGATGAGGAAATTCAGAGATCAAGCAACTGGCTGGAAGGTACACAGATAGATAGAGCTGGGATTTGGACCCAAGTCTTTTGTTCATAACACAGGGAGATGGCCACCCATCTAGTTCTGTTTGGGGTGCACAGTAGGTCTCTCCCACCCCTGCACATCCACACCACCAGCAATCCCTGCCCCCTGCCTGTGCCTTTTCTTCTGGGGACCTTTTGTTACCTTTGCCTCACCCCAAATGCTTCTATTTTCATCAACACAGGCCTTCCCTAAAGTGTTGAATGAAAGAACAAGGAACATGAGGAAGGAGTGCAGTCTAAAGGTTAAACCATCAGATGGCCTGGGGAGATTCCGACTCTTGGGCAAGTCACATAACCTCTTTGTGCCTCATTTTCCTCACCTGGAAAATAGGAGATAATAATATTATCAACCATGGTAGGCAGATTAATTGCCCCAAACACATCCATATCCTAAGTCCCTAATCCCTGGAATGTGTGAATATGTTATATTCCAGGACAAAAGGCAGCAATAGGTACACCTGTCTCACAGGGTGGTCTTGAGGAGTATAGGGACGCTGCTGGACATGTTGTAAGAAGGCAGTGCAGTTGGCTGTCCTAGCTGGTTGGTGTGCAGAGGTGGGCACCGACAGTGGCAGTGAACTGTGCCCCCCTTTCACCTGCCTACCCCTGAATACTGAATTCTGTACCTTTCATGCCTTAATTACTTTGAAATGCTTCTTTATAATCACACACCCAGTGGCTCCCTTCATCATGCTGAATTCTAAATTGTGCTTGAAGTAGCTTCTACAATGTCAGCCCTCTGATTAGCTTCTTTCTGAGCTCCAAAATCAGGGTAATCAGAGTAGAGGAAAGATCTTACTGTGTGTGCTGGGAGGGATGAGAAAGCAGGAGATCTCTCCATTGCAATTTTCTAATAAGACTTAAAGAGCTTTTAAAAAGCAGGCTCCTATCACCCTGCAGGCCTGTGGTCATCCTCCCTCCCAGCCCTCCATAAACACAAGTTCTCAGCTCACCCTCCCAGCATCTGACTGCACTGCCTTTGGCATCTCCTTCACCCCTGGTCTCTCCTCCTTGGAGATTATACTTGGTTCTTGAGATCAGGAAAGTGATTAGAACCCAGCTGCCAGTGGTATCTGGCTGGACCCTAAAATCAAGATCTGCTTGCACAGGCTGTGGAAGCCCAGAACACCCTCCAAGATTTCTGGGGGTTTCCAAGTGGGGCCTGGCTTTCCTGTGGTCTCATCTGCCCAGAGGAAGATTTACAGGGAAGCTAATGAGGCTCCACCTCCAGGGCCACTCACTTGTGGAAGGCCCCAGCCAAGTGTTCATGTGGCCATGTTGTTTTTGTAAACTTTGCAAAAGTTTGGTGTTTCTATATTCTTTTTCTTTAAGGGATCTCACCAAACTATGAACTTCAGGTTCCATGAAATTTAGGTCTGCCCCTGCATCTAGCCCCCTGTCTTCGTGCCAAAGGGCATTCATCCCGGCATGAGGCCCAGCCCTTTGTTTTTGACTAAAAGAGGCCAAGTATTACTGAGATTCTCTGAGGTTTGTGTTGGGGGAGTGATGGTGGAGAATATGAAGAAGGGTTTACAACGTACAACTGGCCTCTAGGCCTCCTCATTCTTAGACATCCCTTTGGCCACCAGTGTGAGTCATTTCTGTGACCTTCTCCCCAGGGAACCCCCTTACCCCGCCAGGGACTCTGGCTTCTCTCTCCTCTTCTTTCCTTGTGCCTTTGTCTCCTTTCTCTTCCCTTCTTCCTCTCGGGAACACAACAAATTCCTTTCACTCTCTCACTTTTAACCATCACCTTTGAGTTCTTACCCTGTATCCTCCCTGCTCTGCCCTCAAATAGTTTATTGTATTTTCTTCCCAGGCTGGCCTCCCCAAGAGGGTTCGTCTTGTGCATCTGCTGTTAGGAGAGTGTATTTTTGCATCACTACGTGCTTTCACAGATAGTACTGGGCTGTTCTTCCTCAAGCTGGGGTGAGCAGACCCGAGAGCCTGGGGGTAACATAGTAATGGAGGTGTCTGGGGAACCTGGGGAAGCAGAGGGGCTGGGAAAAGGGAGGTTGGCTGAGAGCTTTGGTAAAAAGAGGTTGTGTGGAGATGCTGGTCCTAGGTCCATCTTTCCCGTCTTTTGGGAAGCCCCAGGACTCACAGCCAGCTGGATAACACTAGGGGAAGGGACTGTTCCCTTCTTGGTGCCCATTTGGAACTTAACAGCTGCTCCCATAATACTCTGGCACCTGTGTTTGTTTATGTATCTGTTTCTATCTCCACCATTCTGAGTCCTTGATGCCAGGACAACGTGTTACTCATTTCTGTTCCTCCCCGTTTAGCACAGGAAGGGCAGCCCTCTTTGTGACCTGTGTTTGGAGAGGGCTGGGGCTGCCCGGGGGGAGGAGACAGGGAACTGGGTGGAGAGGGCAGAAGCAGCTGCAGAAAGAGCCGAGGAGTTGGAGGGCGAGGGCAGCACCGGTCCGGGGAAGCAGGGAGCGTGGGCACACACAGGTCAGGGGCCCGCTCGCAACATTCGCACGGCAGGACGGGATTTGGAGAGACTGAGGAGGCAGCCTAGTGTGGGGTGGGAGGAAGAGGAAGAGGAAGCAAAGAAAAGCGAAAAAGAATTACAGGGCAGAAGCTCAGACAGGTCAGCCTCTCAGCGAGATTTTCTCAAAGGTGGATGGTCTGGGCATGGTCATGGGTACAGGGGAAGGACGTGAGGAAGAGGGAGAGAATGAAGATGGGAAATGGGTGACTGATGGAGCAAACTCCAGGAGCGAGTGAGGAAGGAGAAAGAATCTAGAGGGTTGGAAAGGACAGGGCTACCCATTTCTCTCAGAGGAGGGAAACGAAACCCACATAAACCCAGAGCTCCATGTGACCCCGACAGGCGGCAGCTTGTGTTCAAATAAATACCAGGTCAGCAGCTGAAAATAACTGAAAACACCTCACCAAACTCCTGCAAATCTTTCCCTCCCAGATCCCCAAACCTCCTCGCTCCACGAAGACCATGTCTCCCTTTGCCAGCCTTCTTCTCTTCCTCCTTCCCTCTTTTCTCTGGCTCTTCCTTTACTGTATAGATCAACGCCACTCTGACTTCCTTAGCTTCATATGCCTAGTCACCTAGTCATCCAAATCTGATTTTATTTTATTTTTTAACTTACAACATAACAGGTTTATATTTAATATAGTACTTCTCACCATGGGGCTCTTACTCAGTTAATTAATATAAAGTTGTGCTTTTTTTACATTAGATCTCTTCTCCATTTCAATGTTAATACACAGGCTTTTTTTAAACATTTAATCTTTTCTCCATTTCAATATTAGATACACGGAATACATTTTTCTAAATGTTTTTTCCTAAGAGATAAAAGTTTCAATTTGTGGATGACTATGTGATATCTAAATACAATATTAACTTGGGAGATGAAACAAAAATTTAATAAAAAATATGGAGAGAAGACTCCTCACTAATTCAGGAGGCAGTGATTATAACTTAACAGTGGTGATTTCCCAGGATTCTGGGCAAAAGATTTCTTCTTGCTATTTCATGTGCTTTGAAAATTCTAAAACTATGAAATATTACTTATGTAAATTTCAGCTATCTTACTTCTTTGACCCCCTTTCTAACTAGCAAATGCAAATTATAGGCTGCAATTTTTAGTGCATTACTTGTTGTAAAGAAAACGTTTTTTCCCACTTATATATCAATTTGTTCCCATTTTAAGGGAAAAACAAAGAATATGAAACTCCCTTATTTACTGTTTCTTGGAAACTTTCAGACACCAAAGCTCAGGTTTATCCTCAATAGCACAAAGATTTTCAGGGCGAGGTTTGATTCAGGAGGTCCTTCAAAGTCACATCTGTGCATTTCTCTTCCATCTATATCACCCAAGCAAGCACAGATCCCTGTAATGCTGAGAACTGCACCCAACAAGAAAGCGGTTGCATCTCCAGCCTCCACTGCTTCAACGACAGGCGGCACCAAAAGCAGTGAGATGAGGACTAAGAGCAACTGTGTTGACACTGAGGTCATGATGTTGCCATCTTGAGGGCTGAAGTTTCCAAAGAAATGCTATACATCTAATTCTACCTGACTTGAAATTTTTCCCTTCCTGGAGCTCCGGATGCTAAGGCTAAGAGGTTCCATGTGACACCGCCTTCCAGGAATCAGCCATTAAAATCAGAATCCAAATCTGATTTTAGTCTTTCCCTATTTCCTGGATTCTACAAAGCAAAGGGTGCAGATCCAACAACCCCAAATCCTCCCCCCTTAGAAGGAAGGAGATTGCAAAATTATAATTTAAAATCTTTTCTTTAAAAATTTCTTGTTGAAGGAGAAAGAAAAAAATGGGTGAAAAGCTAGAAATACTGTGAAGTAGCCATTGAGAGGAGGCAGAGGAGACTGAGAGGTAAAGATGGTATGTCCTGGTGAGGTTTCAGGCCCCTTTGCAGGCACTGCTACAAAGGACCTATGGGGAAATGCCAATCAACCTCACAGGGGTGTTGGGAGGGAAGCAGATTGGAGGGTGCTTTTCAGATACAGAACACCTCCAAAATGCCAACACAGAGTGAGCGTTCCTTTGTTATCAGAAAAGCCGCCTACACAGCTCAGGGAAAATAAAAGATTTCCAGGCTGACTCGCTTTTTGTTAAGCATTGATCTTTGACTTTTTAATCGATTGCAAATTCTGCTCAAATTAAAAGGCCAGCTGGTCTCCCATGGAAACCTGGATTTTGGTTGGTGAAAAACGAGGAATAAAAAAAGCATTAATTAAAAAATAATAATATTTTAAATTAAGAAGGCATTGTATTTACTCATGGTTCACAATGAATTTCTTTTGGTTTTAAAACATCGTAATTATTTAGAATTTCCAGGGACTTTAGGACCCATCCATACCATCCCAATTGTCAAGATGCATCTTCCCTGAAAAGGGGTACATAGTAGTAGTCTCGGTGTATATTTGAGCATATATAATTTGTCTGGAAAATGATATAGATCCATTATATCAAAATGATATAGGCTATTTTGGAAAATGCTGACTCATCTATGGTAATACTAGAGCTGGAAATGTCTTCAAGGGTCTTACAGTCTACCCCTCTGCCTTCTCTGCAAGATCTCCATTCAACATCTGACGCCAGGGATTGTTTAATTCTGCTTTGGAAAGCCCTTCAGAAGCTGGATTTCACAGTCTCTGGTTTTTAGTACCTAATCATTAATCCTACCAGGGTGTTCTTTCCAGAGAACTTGATTTTCTCCAGCTGCAACTTCAGCACCGATCTGTCAAAGGCAGCAATGAATAACCAGTGTGGTTTTTAAGCACACATTTCCCCCAGGGTTGAGGCATCTCAGGGTATGCTGTCTGTTTTCCCGTCAACTCTTCCTGCATCCATTCTCTGCCCTGCCCTGTGCACCAGGAGGCTGGTCCTGAGGACTATATCACCAGGGGTCCCTGCACCTTCTACCTTCTGCTTGGGTTGGCCAGTGGGAGGGACTGGCAGAGATCTGCGTGGGGGAGGAGAGAGAAGCCAGAGAGATCTTCTCTGGCCGGTCCCTTCTCTGGCCATGGTGGTGGCCCCATCACCCCAGTGCCCATGGGGTGGCCCCTCCTCATGGCTCCAGCTCTCTCAGGGCTCTGAAAACACCTTTTCCTCCTTGTTGAGTCTTCCGGTCCAGGGCTGACAACAGCCACTCACTGTGGCTAGCCTCTGGACTCCTTAACCTGCTCACACTCTGAAAACAGCTCCATCATTGAAGTCCCTTGAACCACAAGGGCTGGATTCTGTTTCCAGACTGAACTCTGCCACATGAGCTAGGTAACAAGACATCTAAAGCCTCTTACCCTTTTGCAGCATAGAAGAACCCCATCAGGTATCACGTTTATCCCATTTCCTCCCTGAATTACCTTGAAGGGTCTGGGTTTTCCCGTTTGTTCTGAGGCCCGAGGGACCTTTGTGTGTCACAGACAAATCATGCTGTGCCCATCACAGAGAAGGTCTGAGGTGGGAGCCGTGGGAGATACCGGGTAGAATCTACTCCATGGTCTAGAGCTAGACAGAAGCTGACAAGAGTAGACAGTGTTGACAGCACAGTCATTCTGTCACTGGTGCAGGGAGGGGCTGCAGAGACAGCCTCCTACCACAGCCCCCAAGACCTGCGTTTGGTGTGTTCAGTCCTTTCTTGCTGGTCCCGTGCAGATCCCTTCTCAGACCTTGGCCTGAGTTCTTCCTCTTCTGCCCTGCACAGCCCTCCTTCTGGGGTTTTCTCAAAACTTAAGGCAACAACATGAGATACAAGTAGCCAGTGGCACAGCCCTAAGACGCAACACTGGTAAAACCACATCTGATCCCTATACCACCTCTTGTTATCTGCAGTGTGTGACAAGCCCCTTCTCTCTGGGCCAAAATTTCTCCATCTGTAAAGAGATGCCCTGCCTACTTCCCTCCCCAGGGGTTATCAGAGACTCTAATGGCATGCACAAGGGTACTTTGAAAGTTGTTTTGGCATCACCTGGTCTCCTCTTTTTCCTTGACACCCCACATCCAATCGTTAGGAAATCCTGTACCTGGAATCCAGTGCTAGCCCAACCACAGCCTCCAAACTGGCTTTCCCACATCATTTAGTCCCTGCCCCTGACTCTGTCCTCTACCCAGCAGCCAGAGTAATTCTCTAAAGATATAAGTTAAAAACATTAGTCAAGATCCTCCCAAAGTCCCCCAGCTCACACGGGCAAAATCCCAAGTCCTTTAAAGTTGTCTGAGGCCCTGGTGATCTGCTAGAGTCCAATCCCGGCTCCCTTGGCCACCTGCCTTCTGGTGTGCTAGGCTTGCCAAACACGTCTACCACAGGGCCTTTGCTCCTGCTGTTCCCTCTGCCTGCAGCCCCACAATTGGCTCCCTGACTCCTGCAGGTCACTGCCCAAATGCCATCCCTCACCACCACGGCACCCCCATGCTGGCATTCTCCGTGCCCCCCACATGTGCCAGCTGCTTGCTTGCTTTCCTGCCTGCTTAATTCCTGCTCCCTGCACTGAACCTCAGTTCACTGGTGGGGACCCACTGCAGCATCTGGCACACAGTAGATGCTCAGCAAATATTTGTTGAATGAATGAATGGGATTATGTTTTATTCCCATTGCTTTGATTTAGGTCTCTTTGTCCAGAGGTGGGACCTGATGTGCGTTTGGAGATATCTCTACAGGACAGCGTGTCATATGAAATAAACCTGTGTGATGGGAGCCCATGGCTCTTACGTGAGCCCATAAGGAACACGGGGGATGGCAGTGAGGGCCCACAGGAAAATGCAGTTTTTAAATGGGCATATAAAAATTAGGCTTGGAAATGCACAATCTTATTTTAAAAAAGAAGCAGCAGCTAAGACTGAAATATGCTTAGTGCTAATTTTATTCTACAAACATCATTCTAAAAATGTAGTGCCTTTATAATTTCCTACCTCCTGTGACAATACAATAGCTTAGATGCAACGGTTCCTTACAAAGAAGAAATGGTGACAATGAAATGGCAAGCGGGAGAGGGGAGAGAGGAGGAGGAGGGGAGGGACTCTTCTGGAAGAGCCCCCACACCTCACACAGGTGTGCCAGGAGGTGAGCAGAGAAGGAGCCACTGTCTAGTGGGAAGTTTTGTGCAGGGGGAGTGTGGGCTGGGCCTTGGAGATGGGGTGGGGGGTGGCAGGAGGAGGTCATAAACAAAGGTGAGGGGGTGGGACTGGGGCGGGGTGCAAATGCCCTCCATTAGAACAGGGGCTGGGGGGGCTGAGAAGGCTGGTGGAGGCAGAGTGCTGCGTATGCAGTAGGTGCAGGTCCCCAGCCTCAGGTACAGCAGTGGACCCGGCAAAGCGCCCACCTGGAGCTCTCCTTAGAGCCATCGGTGGGGTTTGAGTGGGGACTGGAACATGGGCACCTGAGCTCTGGGACCCATGGAGACAGAACCCGCCCACTACTTCTCAACTCGCCACTTCTGTGGCCCAGGAACACTTTGTCTGAACAAAATGGCCCCAAATGAGCCCAAAGGATTTTAAATTTTGATTTGTTTCCAGGCCAAACGGAGCTTCGTGTGTCACCAATGGTCACAGTCACACAACACGGCCGAGAGAGTAGTTTGTGATCAGACAGCTCCGAGTTGGAATCCAGGCTCTGCCATGCAATAGCCAAGAAGCCTCCAGCGTGGCCCTGGCTTCTCTGAAGTTCATGTCCTCTTCTGTTCAACAAGAGTGATACTAAAACCCACCTCCTGCTGCGCAGACTCAGTAAGACAGTGCTCCTAAAACTCTTGCCCAGTGCCTGCCCCGAGGAGATGCCCAGGGGCTGTGGTCACGACTCATTGGCAGGGAAATATTGCCAGGAGATGCTCCCAGCCACCGACTCTGCTCTGACAAGAGAAGGGCACAGCCCACTCAACACCTGGAGGGGAATGGGCTCAATTTTCAAGATATGCCTCATGAAGATGACTCGTTTTTTTGTAGGCAACAGCACATCCATAGACACCTTATCTTGGCCTGCTGCTTTCAGCTGTTCAGAGTGTGTCCACGTCTCCCGTCCCTCCCATCTGCACAGTTCCCCAGTGAGGTGAGTAGGATTCGTGTCATTACCCTGAGAGAGAGGGAAGGGGGAGGTAAAGGAGTGGCTGCCCATCCCATCCCAGGCATTGCTGGGCTGTGAGCTCTGAGGACAAGCGGCCCTGGCCAAGGCTGGCAGTGTGGCAGACGGCGGGGCCTGGCAGGGCTGCCCTGAGCATCCTTGTCACCCACACAGAGCTCGGTCTTCCCAGAGCCCGCCCTACAGGAGAGCCGACCACGGCCAGGAACGTCGTCTCTCCTCCTTGCCTTCCTGGGGCTGGAGCTGGGCCCTGACTCCTTCCTGGGCCTTGCCCTCCCCCCCATAAGGTTCTTCCTGCTGAGGGGCAGAAGGTGCAGAGGCTGCTTTCTCTCGCTGATCCCCTCCTGCTGTCTGGGTACCATGGCAACAGATGCACTTCTCGGAACTGTGGTACTTCCACTGCCTGATTCCAAGCACCGCCAGGCCCTGGCCTGGCCAGCTTGAGCCCACGAGGATCCACAGCTGTTCAGAACACACACCCCTTTAAGGTGTTCAAAGCTGGGCTGTGGCTACCCTTCCAGGTCACCCCAATAAGCAGGTCCCCCTCTTACTGCTGCCTCCAGCAGGCCACTTGGTGGTCTTCCTGTGTATTCTCTGGCTATGCCGTGCTTACTGTGGTGAAAGCAAGGCCATGCTTTAGGAAAATGGTGTCTGTCCCTTTACTACATTTGGGGACTCCCGTTTATAGGATTCTTGGTGATGGGATCCTGCTGACGTTGCTGCCATAGTACCTTTCCCATAGTAGGTGCTCAGAAAAGGTTCCCACAGCGTGCCTTGGTGCCAGACCTACACAGGCTGTGACAGGAAGGACTGAGGACTTCAGGTCAATAGCTCACTAGCGGGGGAGCTAGCAGTGGGGACCACACACAGCACGGTGGCAGCTAAGAGCACGGGTGTGTGGCCAGGCTGCCAGCGACTGAATCCTAACTCCATTATATAATTAGCTGATAACCCTGGGCAAGTCATTTAACACCTTTGTGCCTCAGTTTCCTCATCTATAAAAACGGAAGAGATAAAAGTATCTTCCCCTCTAATTGGGAGGATTAAGTGGATAATAGTGGTAGAGCATGGAGAATTGGTCCTGGTACGTAGCTCATGCTCCATATGCACTCACAGGCAGTGTTTAACTATAATTCGGGTGTGCAAAAGTAAAAAGAAAGTTCAAAAAAAGAACATTTTGTGGAAGTCATTACTATACATATGTACTGACAACAGATGGAAACAGATCCTCAGAAATGCCAGTAAGGGTTATCTGTGGCTGGTGCGATTATAGATGACTTTTGGTTTCTCTTATATATTTTTTCTGTAACTGCCAACTTTTCTTCAGCGAACTTACATAAAATGATTTTGGGAATGAGATTTTAAAAACTTGCTTAAAAAAACCACCTGAGACCTCTACTACCCTCCCCCGTCCTGAATATCATTTTGGATTCTAAGGAGACATTCCTGCTGTTTCCAATTGCTTGGGAACAAAAGGCAACCTGCTGAGACATTTTAGCTGGAGCAGTGGAGGCTACGTTTCTGCAGTATTTTGCTTGTACACCCAACTAGAAAATGAGACATCTTGTGTTTTGAGTGAATCTCTTCCATTAATCATGGGGATACTCCAGGTCTATCGGCAGTGTGATTGGTATAATTACAGCCTCCGTCTCCAAGGATAACGCCATCAGTCAAGTGCAGCATGCGTGAAGCAAGCCCGAGTCTTCCTGGCACTTGCAGAGATGCGATTGCTTTCCTGAGCCACAGAAGCCGAGGGCAAGAAGGGCCGGGTTGTCCAGATTTCAGGTGTAGGCAGAAGTGTGGCCGTAGCTGCCTCGAGAATTTCCCAAGGACTCTCCAATATGTCACCAAATGCAGTGTTGGCTGGAAGAACTATTAGGAAAGGATTTCAATAGTCCAGGAATGTCCTTAAGGACAAATTAGCTGAGTCCTGCAAGTGAGTTCTCCAGCCAGGCTCTGTGTCTCTTTTGCAAGTTAAAGCAGTTTTTATGAAAGGGTTATGTCTAGTTTAGAGGTTCACTCAAAAATGCATAAATTTTAGAGCCCGAAAAGGGGGATGGAAAAATGACAAATAAAACATGTCAGTGCCCTGCCACCAGGCCATCTGTCCTCTCTGTTATCTATCTTCCTTAGTAGCTGTGGGCTCCCCGGGGGTCTTTGGGAAATGCCAAGAAGACGGAAGCTGACCTGGCTCTGGGAATCCTATAACAACACATCCTCCTTGATCCCAGTATTAGGAGCAGGTCTCGAGCTCAGCTCAGAGAAGAAAACTTTCATAAAGTTCCACACGGTTTATGTCCCTGTCTATAAATAATTGCATAAAAGAATGAACCCTTCCCAATTCAGCCCTTTTTCATCACCATAACCAGCCCCGTCTTCTAATAAAAAGAGCAACCATCCAGACAGGCAGAACGAGGAGCTTGGATGTTTCTCAAGGGGGCTTTTCTCAATCCTCCAACCTTTGTGTGATTTTGGCATCTTGAGACATCAGTTAGCCGTGTGACCATCACCAGATAGAGCCTTCTGCCAACAATGACTCTTAAATCTCTGTTTGTCCTCCCCTAGCCAAGCACCCAACCTCAGGATATGACAAGCATCTTAGCTACATTAATCACAAGAAGCAAACAGAGGAAAGATGAAGGCCTCAAACTAAATCTACCCTATTGCATCCTAAATCCAGGAGGAAGTATACTAAGTCCTGAAAAAGGAGAGAATGCAAGGAGTCCAGGCAACGGGTGTCCCTAGTCCTGGGATAAGGAGAAACAGGGTGTTAAAGGGAGGGATTAGCCATCCTGGAGTGGGAGCCACGGGGTGAAGTTCACAGGGAAGCATGTGGCAGTGTCCTGGGCAGCTGTTGGCCAGGGGGTCTGGCAGTCAGGACGGACAGCTGGAGCAAGGAGTGTACAAGCAAATGAGCCAGACAGCCCATTTCTATTCTAGCTTGCCCTGATTTCTAGTGAGAATCTTCTCCTCTTTTGAGTCTACCCAACACTTAGCAGTATGAGGAGTGTGTGCCAGTCCGGGTCCAGTACGGGAAATAGAGCAGAAAAGGATTTAGCACAGGGAACTGAGCACTTGCAGAAGTTGCTGGAAGGGTGGGGAAGCAACCCAGCCCCACAGCCAAGATCCATAGGCAGGATGCTGCTGCCATGAAACCGTGATGGCAGCGCTCACGCCACCGGAGCTGGCTGTCAGCCACCTCTGCCTCAAGTCTACCTTCCTGCCTTAGTTTCCTGTGGCTGCCAAAACAGAGAACCACAAACTGGGTGGCTGCAAACAACAGAAATTGATTCTCTTCCAGTCCTGGAAGTTCAAAGTCTGAAGTCAAGGTATCCACGGGCCACGCTCCCTCTGAGACTCTCTGGGTACGATCCTCCCTTGCCTCCTCCCAGCTTCTGGTGGTGGCCAGCAATGCTTGGCACTCCTTGGCTTACAGCTGCTTCACTCCAAACTCCGCCTCTGTCATCACATGGAGCTCTCCCTGTGTGTCTGCCTTCGCATGGCATTTTCCTCCTCTTGCAAGGACGCTGGTCATGTTGGCTTGGGGTCCACCCTAATGATCTCATCTTAGGTTGATTATATCTGCGAAGACCCTATTTCCAAATAGGTCACATCCATAGGTATTCAATGTTAGGACTTCAGTGTGTATCTTTTGGGGGGACACATTTTAGCCCATGACTCTTTCTAACCTTTTATGGTAGCATCTCCCCCTCCAAACCTCATTCACATCACATCCCTGGCTAAGCAGTTGTCTGGAAAGTGCAGTGTTAGCTCTCAGACTCTCCAGATGGAGTGAAGTCGAATGGAGGCAGGAAGCTTGTCTGTGTGTCCCGCCCAGGAGGCCACTGGGCAAGCCCTGTTGCTTTCTGGCCGGACAGGTGATGTAATTGTGATGCACAGACGGAGAGATGGTTCAGCAGGGTGGTCGGCAGCACCGCTAGCTGATGTTTGGACCCTGGCCCTGCCGCTGGTGGATGGGAGGCCTTAGACTGGTTAATTCTTCTCTGTAACCCTCAGCTTCCACACCTGTAAATGGGAACAATAATAGTAGCCATTTCTCAGGGTTTGTGTGAGGATTAAATGAGATAATGGACTCAAAGCCCCTAGGGCCAGGCACACAGTAAGCAGTCTGCAGATGGTAACATTTATTAAATTACCAAACTCAAATTCTGTGTCCCATCATGGCAGAGAGTTGGGTGAAGCACAGAAGCAGGGGTGAACTGTATATGAGTCCCCTAGAATGTTTAGGACTTTTTGTGTAAAAACCAGAAACTCCAAGAACTCGAGCCAAGGTGTAAATTTCCTGATACAAGAATTTTCTCACTTGGAGCAATGACCCATGGGAGTTTCAAGAAGCTAAGGGATTTATCTCTAGAATAGATTTCCCCAAGTTCTGTTTGTGATTACCTGAGATAAGAACAGAAAGCACAGCTGTCAGCCTGTGTGCAGGTGTTTTCCTACACAAGTATTGTTACATGTTTATGTTCATGAAAAAGGGAAGCAAGAGTCATGTTAACCATACTTAGGGTTCAGATCCCAAATTTTTTTTAGTTTTAAAATGCATAAATCGATCAGACGTAGCTTTGTGGTTGTCAGCATGACTTGGATAGAAACACATTTTGAATTTTACTAAATCTGTTTCTCTAAGTAAAATGAACTAGTTGACACAGAAATCAGATCTTTATTCCTCAGACTGGGTCATATGGAAAATTTAGCTAATAAAAATTAAGCATTGTACAATTCAATAATAAAAAGACAAATGATCTAACACAAAAAAATAGGCAAAAAATTTGAACAGACATTTCACCAATGAAGATACACGAATGGCAGATAAGCACGTGGAAAGATGCTCAGTGTTGCTTGGGAAATGCCAAGGAGAACCACAATGATACACCACAACACAACGATGAGAATGGCCAAAACAAATAAACAACACAAACCGACTCCGCCCAGGGCTGGCAAGGATGTGGAACAACTGCCGCTCTCGTGCATTGCCAGTGGGAGTGCAGAATGGTGCAGCCATGCTGGGAAACTGGGGCAGTGTCTTCTCAAGTTAAACATAAACTTCCTATAAGATCCAGTCTAGGCCGGGCGCGGTGGCTCACGCCTGTAATCCTAGCACTCTAGGAGGCCGAGGCGGGTGGATTGCTCAAGGTCAGGAGTTCGAGACCAGCCTGAGCGAGACCCCGTCTCTACTAAAAAAATAGAAAGACATTATATGGACACCTAAAAATCTATATAGAAAAAATTAGCCGGGCATAGTGGCGCATGCCTGTAGTCCCAGCTACTCGGGAGGCTGAGGCAGTAGGATCGCTTAAGCCCAGGAGTTTGAGGTTGCTGTGAGCTAAGCTGACGCCACGGCACTCACTCTAGCCTGGGCAACAAAGTGAGACTCTGTCTCAACAAAAAAAAAAAAAAAAAAAAAAAGATCCAGTCTAGACATTCCCCTAAGAAGAATAAAAACATGTCCACACAAAGATGTGGACACGAATATTCGTAGTGGCTTTGTTCATACTCACCCCAAACGGAGAGCAACCGAAATGTCCATAACTGGTGGATGGACAAACAGATTGTAGAACATGCACACAATGGAACACACTTAGCAATAAAAAGCAACAAAATGGCAATACATGGAACAACACAGGCAAATCAAAAACATTACGTTAAAGTCAAAAAAGTCAAACACGAAAGATGAAGTATTACATGAGTGCGTTTATATGAAATTCTGGAAAACGCAAAACTACAGTGACGAGGCAGATCAGTGGCTGCCGGAGGCTGGCGGGGAGGAGAGCAGCTGCACAGAGGCACGGGGGAGTTCTTGGGGTGAGGAGGTGGTCTGGTCTGGATGTGATGGTGGGTGGGTTACTGAATCCTGTTCCTAGAAGCTGCCTCTACCCCGGGAGGGCACAGTGAGGGGAGAGCATCCGGCCACTGCGGGGCCACGAGTGAGAAAGAAAAAGAATGGACAATGACTGCCATTATCTATGTTCTCCTCTCTGTCCACAACAGGTTTCTAACAGGGCTCTCTCCTTTCAAAAATGCTTAAATGATTTAAACCATGCAGGTGGTGGGGAAGCACTCGATCAGGCCGCTGTAAATTGTTCAAGCTAGCCCACAGCCTTCTCTGAAGCCCCTTCCGCCTACAGCTTCTCTGCTGCAAATCTAATTTCCTGCTCCTGGTGTCCAGGGCGCAGTGGTGGCCTTCCCAGCCCCAGACCTCATTCAGATCCCCTCCAGCTGCTCCCCCCTCTCTCCCCCTGTCTCCTTCTCTCCCCCTCCAAGCTGAATTGCTGCATTTTAAAGTTAATTGATGACAAGATGAGCTGAATGTGACTCAGAATGCAGAGAGATGAAAATCCTGGAACAGCTGACGGGAGCAGGGGAAGTCCCTGGGCCTCACTTCACAGCCCACGCAGGGGGCCCCAGCCACCAAGGGCCAGGCATCGGGATCCAGAGAGGCCTAAGATCCGCGATGTTTGGGTTTCTTTCTCCTTCCTTTGAGCACATGTGTCTACTGCAGCCTTTTATAGAAAGAGTCAGCAATTCATTCCAGTACCTTCTCTGTGCCAGACACTGCACCAGATGCTGGAGGCTCCAAGACCAACGAGGAACATTTCCCTTTTCCAGGCACTCATATTCTGCTTGGAGGAGACAGACAAGTTGGTGGTGACTGCACCATGGAAGACTTCACAGAAAGGTTTGGAGAAGCCACTCTAGGAACATAAAGGGAACAAGCTTTTTCTGCATGGTGTTTTTTCAAACAGAATATTACTTTGTATCTACTTCAGAATTTAAAAAATACTGTCAGCCTGATGGGGCACCAAACTATTGACCTGCCCGGCATGTCCTCCTGCCCAAGGCCAGCCCAGCTAGGCGCGTCTAGAGGCAGGCAGCTCTCTCCCTACCGTACTCCAGCAGGTCTGGACCCCTGAGGAGCCTCTGCAGAGAGAGGAATGAAGGCAGTGGGAGGTGGGGAGGCAAGGTCAGGAGGAGCTTTGAGCATCACCCTGATTACAGGTCCCTGGGGCCCAGGAGGGGACATGACTAGAGCTTGCCTGGGATCACCTGGGCGTGGACTCTGCAAGGGCAGTGTGCACCCAACCTGTGCCAAGCCCCTCCCTGGTGTGCCAGGCGCCATGTTCTTTCTCTGTGCCGCGCCTCCAACAGTAAAATCGGAGATTTTCCTCCAAGTTCTCTCAACAGGTAAATCTGAGATTACTTTTCCTTTTACAACATGCATGACACAGGATTACTTTTCTTTTTGGTTTTCAAATTAACTGGAGCCAATTTTATTCAAATTCTCCAAAGTTTATACTCAGTAGGTTAATTGTTTCTAAAATGTGTGTCACCCTTTATATAATGGTTTCATTATTTCATCTTTCTTTTATAGTTTTTTCATCTTGTCTTTACAGTTCCTCAGTGGAAGCCAGAGTCTTGAGTTGCCCAAGTAGGAGCCTCTGACCTACTATTCCAGTTCAGTTTCTTCTCAATGTTCATGGGCAACCTCTGGCTTCTAGAAGAAAGGCTTTGGGTCTTCACAATCATGTGCTGATAGGGTTAGACTACATTGGTACCCATAACCACACGACCTAATTTAGAACCAATCTTGGCATCGAGTCTTACATTTCTAATTAAATTCACAGTCGACCTTCCAGCTTCTTCTGGAGTTGTGTTCGGTTTATCTGCCAACACGATAATGCTGATGCACTGGTGGATGTGACAAAAAGTCTCACATATGACAAGATGGGCATTTGCAATGAAATCCTCAAGGCAAGCCACCGAGAAGCCATTCACAAGCACGGATTCACACTCCCTCGGGTGTTTCTGAGCCCTAGCAAAGTCAAAGTTCACATACAAGCACTCAACAAATCCTGTAGTCGGGTCTTTTTTTTTTTTCTTCTTTCTTCTTTTTTTACACAACTCACTAGCATGATGTAATTGGGTCTTTATATATATACGTAAGATTCCTGCTGAATAACTTTAACTAGATCTTTCAGATGCATTTTCCAACATCTTTGTTTGCTATGACTGGGAATAAGATGTGGACATATCATTTCAATTGCATTAAGATACTGTGGTTGGTAAAGGACGAGATCAATAATATTATCACGACCTTTGGGGTGGTTCAAAAAAACAAGTAGAGACCAGTGAATGAGCCATGTTCCCTGCTGAAAGGATTAATCTTCTTAATGTAGATAACGAACTCCACAAGTTCACAAGAAAGTATAGATTGAACTAAAAAGAAACAAACCTAATGAACCTTTGGAAACATGCTCAGCTTCCTTAGATAGCCAGGCATGAAAACTGAAAGTAGATAGTATTATTTTTTTCACGTATCAAACGTTTTTTAAAGAAAGTTGAGGTTTGGTGAAGTTTTGGCAGAATGGGCCGGCTCATAGTGGCTGGTGGCTGTGTAACTCATATCACCGTGGTACTTTGTCAATGTGTACCAAAGTGTTGGGCATAGTACTGGTCTCCTAATTCCCTTCTAAAAGATAGACAAGAATTCACATCCGTGGATGTTTGTCAGGTATGTAAAGAGCAAAATCTAGAAATTACCCTAATGTCTAACAATAGGAAACCTGGTCAAATAATGAATGGATCACACACAAACACACACTTATACCACACAGAGACTATGAGCTCAGTTTTGTTCTTAAGAAATATTTGTGGGCCGGGTGCGGTGGCTCACGCCTGTAATCCTAGCACTCTGGGAGTCCGAGGCGGGAGGATCATCTGAGCTCAGGAATTCGAAACCAGCCTGAGCAAGAGCGAGACCCCATCTCTACTAAAAATAGAAAGAAATTATCTGGCCAACTAAAATATATATAGAAAAAATTAGCCGGGCATGGTGGCGCATGCCTGTAGTCCCAGCTACTCAGGAGGCTGAGGCAGGAGGATCGCTTAAGCCCAGGAGTTTGAGGTTGCTGTGAGCTAGGCTGACACCACGGCACTCTAGCCTGGGCAACAGAGCGAGACTCTGTCTCAGAAAAATAAATAGATAAATAAATAAAAAGAAATATTTGTGTATTTTCTCTCTTTGTCTCTCTTTATATACATGCAGACAACAAAAGACTGGCAAGAAATGCACCAAACTATAGTTTACCTCAGGATGGGCTATCTTTATTTTTTTCCCTTAAATTTTTCTACAATGAATTTGAATTCGTTTTAGTATCAGAAAAAAGGATTATTAAAAAAAACTGTGAAGTATTCTTGCCCAAAAATGAATCTAACCAAGACTTGAGCCCTAACTTCCACTTTGCATAAAAGAAACAAGTTAAATGTCACCATGAAGATATAATTTGACAAAATTCAGAAGGTGGAATACTCTATGAAGAAACTGATCATCTTCTCCAAAGTCATAATAAGGGACAAAAAGGTTGGGGAACCATTCTGAATTAACAAGGACTAAAGAAGCACAGTAATCAAATGTAAGGCCCAAACCTTGACTGGGCTCTGACCCAGAACCAGTTCTAAAAGACGTTGTACACACAGCTGCGGAAAGTCAGATGTGGATTTGTGTCCCGATTCTCCCTTGGCCACCCTACAGTTGTGCTTTCCAGTTCACACCTACCTGATCTGCCAAGTGCCACCCCCAGAATCCCGGTCTGTGTTAGACACAGCCAGAGAAGCCATCGCAGTATGGTTCTAGACCCCAGGGGATTCTGCACAAAACAGCAAAATTTTCTTCTCCATTTCACATAAAACACCTATCAGAAAACTATCTAAAATCAGTCTAGATCTACTAAACTTTCAGTAGGTACCCACTTATTAAATATTAATGTCTTGGCTTATTGCACAAGTAATTCTTCCCGGACCTCCATGCGGTGGGGAACAACAGAGGGCACGGAGGGCAGCCTGGAGGGGACAAAAGCAGCCACACGGCACTGTGTCCCCCTCGCCATGGCACCCCACATCACCCACGTCAGTCCTGAACCCAAGGGAGGCTGGGGGTTTGTCTATTTCTAAAGACAAAAGAAAACTCTTTGTTGAGAGCCCAGGATTTCTACACAAGTGTCCGATTTTACCTCACTAAAGTTTGATGTTTGATTCAAAAGCTTCTGTTTGAGGGTAAAGGGACCAAAATATCCAACTGCTAATAATTGTCCCTGGGGTTTAAACAGTAGCCTATAATTTACAGAAGTATTTTAGAGATATATCACATGTGAGAGACTCCAGATCTCCCAAGCAGGTGACAGTTCTTTCAGGCTCCGGCTGTTTCCTGGCTGAAGAGAATTCCCCCAGGACTCTGCTTGCCCCTTTGGGGCAGGGGTGTGCTACAGTGGGGAACCCATGAGTCTGTGTGGTGGGTGAAGTAGGAATTATTATCCCCACTTTACAGAGTTTATAAAATAAAATACAAAAAATATGTTTATATATGATATATAAAATACATATGTATTAATATATATTTACATATACTATATATAAAATATAAGTATAAAATACAGGAGATTGACACGCAAAGAGGTTTCAACTGCCAACTCTCCACAAAATACCACCTAAGTAACTCGCAGAGCCCACAAAGCTCAGTGTGTTGCTCTCTGCATCAAGAAAGGTCATTGCCTCACGTTTGAAGCTCTGACTCGGGGGGGGGGGGGGGGGGGCAAGGGCAATATACGTAACCTAAACTTTTGTACCCCCACAATATGCTGAAATAATAATAAAAAATAAATAAAAATTAAAAATTAAAAAAAAGAAAAAGAAAGTTCATTGCCTCAGCACAGGTGGTTCAAGGACACCATATTTATAAGATTTCAGGAGAGGGATATGGGTTAAGGTGGGTCTTCAACAGCCGAAGCTGATTCTCATTGGAACTGGACAGAATGCTCTCTCTCTCTCTTTTTTTTTTTTCTTTTGAGACAGAGTTGCACTCTGTTGCCTGGGCTAGAGTGAGTGCCGTGGCATCAGCCTAGCTCACAGCGACCTCAAACTCCTGGGCTCAAGCAATCCTCCTGCCTCAGCCTCCCGAGTAGCTGGGACTACAGGCATGCGCCACCATGCCTGGCTAATTTTTTCTATATATACTTTTAGTTGTGCAGCTAATTACTTTCTATTTTTTTAGTAGAGGCAGGGTCTTGTTCTTGCTCAGGCTGATCTCGAACTCCTGAGCTCAAATGATCAGCTTGCCTTGGCCTCCCGGAGTGCTAGGATTACAGGCGTGAGCCACCGCGCCCAGCACAGAATTCTTGATGTAATACTTGAGAACTGGGGACATAGAGAGGGGAAGGTTTGAATAACCCTTAAGAGTAGTCATTTGATAAGCCCAGCCGAACAATTTATTGTTCTGAGAAAGGGCTTTTTACCCTAATGAAGGATAGTTGAGTGATAAATAAAAGTTCAGGTAAATGGATTTGCAGAAAGTTTATATAACAAATAATTGGGTTATTTGTAACTTTATCCTTCTGGGCAGAAATTTCATGCATAGAGTGGAAGAGTAATTTTAATGTAGATAGTTTTAATATGAACCCCATTGTGCTGTGGGCTGCAAGTGTGAGGCGCAAGATCCCTCCGCGGGAAGCTGGGTACACCAGAACTTGACCTAAGTCTTGGGGATCCACCTCCTGCCCCTTCCCTCTGCCACAGGCCAGTCTTCAGCACAGTGGTGCTGAGATCACCCCACTCAGAATTTGCTACAAGACCCTCCAACAAGGTTCAGGTAGGTCTGCGCTGGACGCTGCTCATGGCCGGTGGCTCCACGAGGGGTGTTGGGGTAAAGGCACAGGGCAGGGTCGCAGGGGAGGGGCTTGTGGCCCTGGAATGAGTGAGCCCCAGGGATAACCTGCCAGGTTGAACAGTGTCCTTCCAAAATGCAGGTCCACTTGGACCTTATTTGGAAATAGGGCCTTTGTAGCTGTAATCAGTTAAGATGACATAATACTGGATTAGGGTGGGCCCTAAATTGAGGGACTAATGTCCTCTCAAGAAGGCCATGTAAAGACACAGAGGGAAGGAGGGTGGGTGACACGATGACAGAGGCAGAAACTGGCTACAAACCAAGGAACTCCAAGGATTTCAGGCAACCACTAGAAGCTAGGAAGAGGAAAGGAAGGATTCTCCACTAGGGCCTTCAGAAGGAGGAAGAGACAACTTGATTTCAGACCTCCAGCCTCCAGAACTGTGACAGAACATATTTCTGTGGTTTTAAGCCCCCAGCTTGTGGTCCTGTCTTATGGCAGCCACAAGGCAGCAACGCAGACGCTCAGTGAGCCGTTCTGCGAAGTGTAGCAGGCACCCTGGGCTTGTCCCCCTGAATGGGAGCCGCGGTGCCCTGGGTGGGATGTGCAGCCTCCCTAAGGCTCTGGAGGGGGTGGGGCAGTCTAATGTGGACAGAGGAACAGTGTCCCCATCATACCCTTTTCTGGCTGTCTGTCCACTTTGCCAACATCCAGGGAGGGACCTTTTAAGAAATGTCCCCTAGCCAAATCAATTCTGGAAAAGCTTCAAAACACAGCACAGCTCCTTGCTGAGCCTCGCAATATTCCCCTCCGGAGGGGATAGCCTCGTTCCCTGTCAGTGCTACACAAGGAAACAGAACGATCCGGTGCTGATGCTAGGGAAGGAACTCGAGGGAAGGCAGGGCGCAGCATCCGTCCTCCTGGCAGGTGGGCAGGGTCACGGCCACAGGGCTTCCGTTGGGACAGGAGTACTTAGAAATCTGGGCCACTGCAGACACCTCCCAGCAGCTTCCAGCTGCTGTTTCAGAGCCCAGCACTGAGCTCTGAGTTAACCCACCCACTTGTTACTGGGATCTGGAACATTTCTCAGCCTGAAAATGGCTTGGTCCTTTTTCCCATGAGAAACAAGCCTTAATGCTAATGAATTTGGCAAACAATAATCAGACATTCATGTGAGGACCCTGCAGTTACTCCTTTTGGAAATGAAGAGGTGAAGGACATGAGGTCCCACCCTCCAGGGAACCATCGATGAAAAATATAACTAGAGTTTGAACGCTTAGGTTTCCAGCGCGCATCCTTACGCGTGCTGTCACCAACCTCCTCCATCTTGCTTAGGAGAAGCCTCAGGCCCAAAGAGGCCGAGTGATTTGCCCTGACGTGGGGCCCCGGGGAGCCTCACCCACAGTAGGGGGAGCTGGAACCAGAGGAAGGAACTCTGGGGACACTATAGGGACACACATAACCAGGAAGCTAGGGAGGAATGGCAGGTGGCAGGAGGCAGTTGAAACCCAGGGCCAAAGTTCCAAATTGATCCTTGGGTGAAAGAGAGGGGAGCCTGTAGGCCACCCCCCTATAGCAGCAAGACGGACATCCGAGAGCGCCCAGTACCCCCGATCAGAGGGACGGGGCAGGGGTGGGAGAGCACAGAGCCTCAAGCGCAGTCTTCTGACACTATCTCCAAAGACAGAACAGTGCCGCATTGAAATGGCAGCTGCTCCTCATGACTTTAGAGCAGTGGTCTCAATCTGCTACCGCAGACCAATGATGAACTGGGGGATGTGAAAACCCCAAGGCTGGGTCCCAGCCCCAGAGACGCTGCCTTCGCCAGTTGGGTGTGGCCCGGGCACTGGGCTCATCAGTGCTCCCAGGGAGTTACAGCTCTCTCGGTTTCCACAGTCCTGTGTTGGTGATTCTTTCTGCTCCTCCCTGTTTTAAAAATTACACAAAGAAGCTCAGGAGATGCGGGCAGGACGTGGGGTTAACATCAGACCACACAGAGGCCAACTGAGGTCTGGGTAAGGACAGCAGGCTCAAGGGACCCTGTGTATGTGTGTTTTGTGTGTGTTTAAAATTAGGAATAATTTACATATAGTAAGATTGACCCTTTGAAGTTGACAGTTTGTGAGTTTTGACAGATGCATGTAATGGGGTAACCATCCCACAGTCAAGATTATATGTAGAACAGTCCTACCACCCCAAAATGCTCTCAAGGGACACTTTTGAATGCAGTTCCAGTGATGTTACTTAGATTCCAAACCCTAATCCCCTAATTCTCTGCGCAGTCAAAGAAGTGTGTCTGAGGTTCCTTCTCCCATTTCTGGCCTCGGAAAGAAACTTTCCTGATAGTTGGAAGCAATGATTCTTCCAACAGCCCAGTTCTGCCTCATTAAAGCCTCTGTTGAGAGAGCCAGGTTGCTAATGTCACTTTTCTTGCTCCTCCTGAGACCAATTTTCTGGACCTGAATAGCACCCACGTTCAATACCTCCTAAGATCACCAAAGTGACTTCTGTGGGAGAAAGAAAAAATAAATAAAACCACCTGCTTCCCAAGGCAATCAGCGCTTTCCTCATGCAGCTGTTCCCAGCTCCTGAGAAATCATTTAATTGGCTTAGAGGTCACAGGATCCTCTTCCAATTAGAGTCTCATCATGCCAGCTGCCACGTGCACTGGGCACAACCAGACTGGGCTTTGTGAGACAAGCAGGTCCAGATGCAGAAGCAGCAACAGCCCTTGAGCAGCCTTCCGGCTCCTTCCATGAGACAAACTGTCCTGTAGTCTAGAGCTCATCTTCACCCCAGGTCCGTTATTTGGGAACCACAGTGGAATAAACAGAACAAGAATTTTCAACTCGGCCTCTTTTCTTTTCCAGAGCAGCCGCCGTCAGGATAGAACGGGGTTGGTGGGATTGGTGGGGTTGGTGGGGTAGGGAGGGCCCTTTCAGATCTTCTCTTTCAGACGCCTGCCCTGGGCTCGTTGGCGCAAGTTGACTTCATCACCCCCTCCCCTGTAATGCTCACACCCCATTAACTCTGCCTCTGTTTCAATGCCAGAGAGGGGACCCGGTGACAAGCTAAGCGTTGGGAACACAATGAACAGGGAGCAGTGTGTGTGTGGGAGTATGTTTAACAGAATGTTCCCCTGTGGGGAGGACTTGCAAGAAAATGGGTGAAGGGCGGAGATGAGACTTAGGCCAAATGGTGAAGTCAGTGAAACCCCAGCTCCTGTCATTCTTCCTCCTCGCATCCCACCTGGACTCTCGCCTCTCAATGTCTAAAGTAGCGTGTGCTGCGCTCCCAGGCCCTGGGGATCAGCTCCTCCGGGCCTTGAGTGACCCCAGCCCAGGCAGATCCTCCCAGCAGACCAGGGGTACAGGCCTGCAGGTGGAGCTGGCGGCTAAGCCTACACTGGAGAGGATTTATCTGACTCCTACCTGTTAGGTCCGGAGCCGAGAGGGAGACACGAAGCCTCATGTGTAGCAAAATGCTGTTTATTTGAGCATCTGGGTGCAGATGGGTGGAGGCCAAAAAAAGCATCCACATGAGGAAAGGGAGAGCCTTGGGTTTTATAGACGGTTTTTCTGGGGGAAGTGAGCAACTGGGCCAGAACAGCCGCTGTAATAAATTCTTTTCAAACAACCAGTTCCTGGGACCCCTTGTCGGTCACATCCTGCAGAGAGACAGGGAGGGATAGCTTCATCCTTATCAAGAGGGATAGGAATGCAAGTTCCCCTCTTGCACTCCATTATCTCCCTAGGGGTCTGGCAAAGGCTACGTGCCTAGTACACCTCTAGGAAGTGGACAGCGGTGGGTTTATAGGAGGTTTGGATGGAAGTTTGGGGAGGGTGAATTTTTTCTGAACAGTAACGGGTTCCTCAACAGTCCTTGGTCAGAGTTAGATTTACAACATGAGGACTCTCCAGACTCCTGTGGCTACTGTTTCACAGGCCTTATGATCACTGCCTAAGTTTTCCATTAACCGCATTCCATCCTATACATAACTTCCGGGTTCCCACCCTGAGCAAGCCTAACACTACCCTAACCCAATATACTTGTTTTTCATGAAGGTGTGAAGAGGGAGCCACTGCAACCCCTGCCCCTGCCCTGGCCTGCCCCAGGTCCACCCTGGGACTGCAGCAGAACCCCCAGCCACTGTAGCCCATGGACCATACTCCTTGCAGGTGGAAGCTGCACATGCCCCACTGGGCCCAGAACTACCTAATTAACTCTTGAGCTAGAGAATCCTTGAGTGAAAAGCAAATAATAAAGGGAAAGCCTGGGCCAGAGCCTTCACTCTGGGTAAGCAAAGGCAGAACCGGGTACAGAGTGTAGGATTGAGTGACTCTGCCTGACCCGGGGCTGGTCCTCGCTGTCTGTACATGACCCTGGGTTGATTCAGGGCAGGAGGAATAAATCCAGGGCTCTGGATTCGTCTCCATATGAAAGGTGCGCTGCAGGGAGCCCTTTGCTCTCTCTCGGAATTGACTGGCCCCCGAGGGGCAGTCTCTCCCCAGCCAGCAGGGCCAAGTGCCAGAGCATCAAGAATACAGAAAATAGAGCTAACAGAATTGGCCCTGTGATGAATGGACGCCAAAGAGACAACTTCAGAGTCTAAGAAAACACAGCTAAAACAGAGGTGCCCTTCGTCCTCCCTGCCTCCCAGCCCTCCCCTCCCGGGGCCTAGACGGTCAGGACACTCATCTCTCCTGGCTCTTCCGACAGCCCCACAGAGCCCTTGTCTAGACCAGTTGTTTTTCAAACCCCCGCTCTTGTTGAGACCTGGGACGCTTTCCTTTCTGAGACAGCGCGTGAGAGAGAAGCTCTCAACCCCTCCCCCTACGCCCAGCCAGGGCGTCTTAGCTGCTCAAGCCCTTCTGGAAAGGGGCTGGCACAGCACCGCAGGCTGATGCTCCCCGCAGAGACCACCATGGGGCATGCTGAACCAGCCAGAGGCCACCCTCAGCACGTGGTGTCACTTCACTCAGGCCAGTGTGTCTGGGTCACACTTCTTTTGTATTTTGATGTTTTTTTTAGCACTCGTTAGCATTTAATGAACCTCCCTCCATGTGGCTTCAAGCCATCAGCACCTCCCCATCCCCCAAACACACACCCTTAATCTCCTCAGATCTTCTGCTGAAGACTTGGCCTTCACAATGACAGGCTGCTGTGGGACCTTTCCTTTCTCCAGAACTTTGTAGTAGCCCGATCACACCACATCAGTGCTAGGAGCAGCCCCAGTCTTGCTTTTGGCTGCATTTACCTGTGTCTGCCCACTGACCAACATCCAAAGTTTAGCAAGGTTGACAGTGGGGCAGAAGCTCTGGTTCCTTTTTAAGCAGTAATACCTCACAGCCTGGGCAGCACTCGCTGAAGCTGGCCCTGTGGGGATGCCACCAGCATGATCCAGCCTCCTAGGGGCTTCTGGTGCTTTCTGATGTGGCTGTGGCTCATGTGGCCCTGAAGTTTCTGGACCTTCCTCAGTCTGGACGGCATGTCAGTGGCCGAGACAAAAGAGAGGACACACTTCTTACTTAATTCACAGCCCGTGGCCATGGTGCACAGGAGCTCAGGAGCGCCCACCCTGCATCTCCTCCCTGCTCTCTCTCAGGAGCATCTTCTCCCTGCTCTCCCTAGTGGCATCGTGTTGACAGCTTGAAATAGGCCAAGGCCAGGTATTTACACTAGTAATCACCTAACACAACAGCCCAGGGCTATTGGAGTTGGGAGGTTGTTAAAAATACACCAGCCCACCCCTGCCTTGAGGCTAGTTTCCCATGGTAACAAGCAGCATCACCCCCTCTCCAAAAAGCCAGAGCAACAAGGCAGACATGGGGAAACGGATGGAGGTGACCATCAAGTTCAAAGACCCTCCCCTCACATGTCCCATGGTACAAACCCCACCCTTTCCGTGGAGTCACTCACTCCATAGCCAAACCTCCGGTTTCTCATTTCCCAGCCGGCTGCCCTTGGGCAAGTCCCGGGGCCTCTCTGGCCCTCTGTCCCCTCATCCATGAACCAGTGACAATCCTGTCTGTCGCATAGGCCGGTGGCATCTACCTGAGCCTTTTAGACTGGGCCTGTGCAACTGTAATCGGGGACATGGACCGAGTGCTGAGTCTGTGCTTCCCGCTATGCAGGGAAAAACCGTTGGTGTTCCCAGGCAGCTCCGCAGGCAGGGCTCCCCTCTGTGGACCTGGGTCCAACCTGGCGGTGGCACACCGTGGAAGGGACAGCACAAGCATCGCCTCCTGCCTGAGAGTAGGCGACACGGGTGCATCGTCATAGAGAATTGAAAAAGAAAATAAGACTAAAAGTTGGACTGCTTTTTAAAAATGACATGTGTCAATGATTCTAAAATTTATCAGTTATAAATAATTCCTCCCCTCCAGGGTGGGAGAGGAGTGGGGGAAACTCCTCCCTCTGCCTCTCCCCTGGCAGGCCTGGCACTCACAGTTAGGGAGGGAGCCAGTTCCAGGGAGCCATGGGACACTCGAAGTCGAAGTACTCAGGTCTCTCACTGTCCCCACAAGGACCGCGCTGTCTGGTGTTCTGGGAAGATTCATGGCATTTTCTTGCATCAGAGTCTGGGGTAGATTTCTAAAATGGCTACCATCTTTGCAGCTTGTTCCAGCAAGACACAGGGGCTATTTCTCCACACCTTCGATCTGATCCAGCCATGCCTGGATTTGGCCAATAGAATGGGGCAGAAGTGATGACGTGCGAGTTCCCAGCCTGGGCCTCAGGCAGCCTCCCATGCTCTGCTCTCTCCCTTGGAACTCTGCCGCCCCGTGTGCAGAAACCCAGGCTAGCCTGCGGGGGTGGGCAGGGGCGGTTGGGGAGACGAATCACGTGACCTAGTTCCCTCCCACTCCACCCCCAGCCCACACCCACCTGACACCCAGCTGACACCAGAGGTGTGAACAAGGCCATCCTAGGCCAGCCACTCACCAGCTGATCTGCCAGCTGACTGCAGACACATGAGTAAGTCCCACTGAGATCAGCCATACCTGTTCAGATTTGTAGAACCATCCAGATCCGTAGGACCTTCCAGCTGACTCAAGGACTCAGGAACCAAAATAAACATTGGGTGTTTTAAGCTACCAAGTGTTGGGATAATTTTTTAATGCAGCAAAATTTAACAGAGACAGTGTCTTTGCACTTGATGGTCACCTCCGTCCCTTTCCCCATGTCTGCATAGTGATATTCCATCTCTCCCTCAAGGCCTAGACTGAAAGCTATTTCTTCCGTACAGCCGTCTCAGACTTCCCAGGCTGCAATTCGTATCTTCTTCCCATAGCACTTGGTTCCTCTATTTTTGTGTTTATTGCAATTTGCTTTGATTTGGAGGTATTTGTACACAAGCCCTCAGTGAAGAGGTGTGTCGGGTCTTGATCATTATTGTAACCTCTCAAGTACCTAAGATGCAATAACCCTGAGGTTCCCAAACTTTATGAACAGAAAAATCATGGGAAGCTGGCTAACTATTCAGATTCCCAGCCCACTGCCAGAGATTCTGATTCATTAATTCTAGGGTGGGGCCCAGAAACCTGAATGCTTAACAGGTAGGGGATTCCGATGCGGGTGGTGTGTGAGCCACACTTAAACAACACTGCAGCACGGCAATGTCCATGAAATAAACATAGGAGGACTTTGAGACCCCCAGGGGGTCAAGTAACTTGTCCAAGATCACATCTGGAGAGTGACAAAGCCAGGGTTAGACCCAGTTCCAGACAGCTGTGCTCCATGTGTGTTCTCTGGGAAGGAGAAGACAACATGTGGACCACTCGTACAGCTCCAAACTTTAAGGGTGTAGCAGTAGCCATCATCATGGGCTTTCTTTTGTAAAGAAGACAACTGATTTCAGGAAAACATGCATGTGCACACATGCACACCTTTAAACAGCTGCTTCCCAGAGAGTCTGTCCCAGCAGATGGCCCTCCTGCTACGCGTCACACTTCTCTGATGCACTGGGGAGATGTTGGACTGGTTGTTAGATGTTCCTGGCATCACCTCAGATAACAGTCAGCCTTCTGCCTCAACACTGAGAAATACAGAGAGCTCAAGGCTCGAGTCTGCCTTCCTCCTCCACAAGTCCCCAGCAAGACAGCTTTGACGAGGGCCCAGATGGGGGCCCAGTGTGGAAATAAATGAAGACCACCCAAATGAGACACATAAAGGCTACTCATTCAGAGCTTGCTATAGCAAAGGTGTCAGCTACCACTACTTGCATTTGGCGGAGGCTTCAAGGCAGGCGGGGGAGGGGGGCAGCTTGTTAGTGGCAGAAAGGGAAGGCTCCAGGTGCGCCCTGATGGGAGGCTGTGGGCTTGGGAAGCTGTAGGTGGGCTAACCCGAAGCAGGGCATCCTATGTGACTGGTTAGGGAGCATATTTCGCTTTCCCTGGTTGGTCCTGTGTTGGAAGAGGAACACACATTACAGAAGCTGGCAGTTACTGATTAGGGTCCCAGCTGTCTGGGGCTGGTGGTTACTAGGGTTGTGGTTTGGCTTCCTGAACCTGTGGTTGCAGACTGTGGGTCAGAGCTCTATTTTTATACATAGTCCGGCCACTATCCGTTTATATAGTCAGCCTCTCAAAGGGAACTCAATTCCCGGCACATTCCTCCTTGGCCATTCAGCCCTGTCCTTACTTCCCCGAGAACAATCCAATATCACAGATTGGTGGCATGTGAAATATGCCCCCACCCCCCAGCTCTCAGCATCCAGGGGAGACAGCTGGACGGGGCACGAGCAAGGCTGCCTCCCCTCTGGGGACTCTGGAGTGGCCCAATCCACCATCAGAGACATCTGTGGGGGACAACCCACCTTCTGAGTCACCGAGAACCTGCGTCACCTCCGCCCCCACCCCATTTCCTCTAGCACTGCCCAGACACAGGAGCCGTCAGGGACCCTTAGGTTTCACTGTGGGCCTCTGAGGAGGGAAATTCTGCATAAAGGGCCTCCTGTCGTCACTAACTCTGAGACAAACAGACTTCCAGGGGACATGCCGCCCTCCCACTTCCCTTTAGAGCAATCCTCCATGTTCACACAAAGGACCTGGGAGTCCTTAACATGCCCACTCACCTCCCCTGTTCAGCTCAGTCATTTCCCAAGTCCTATCCGCTCTACCTCCAAAATCTTTCTTGATCCCATCCAATTCCCAATTCTCTCATTCCCTGGCCCCACTCAAATCCAAGCTCACAACATCTCTCACCTGCCTTTGCCAAAGCTCCCTACTTCCGTCTCCTCGGTTAATTTATATGAGCCAAAGCTACCAAACTGTGTTTCCATAAGAATTACAAAGGAACATATTTTTCTCATAAAGAAAGAAGAGCGGCGGGTTGATGTTCTCCTCTAGGCTTAGGAAAGAAACCTCACACGTACTTATTACTTTTAGAAAATAAGGACGTTATTTCAAATCTTATCTACCAGGGAAATCAATGAGAACTACAGACATTTTAGGGAATAAAGGTCATAGTTCTAGGATAGAGCAACCGTCTCCGAAATCCAGGCATCTTAGAAAAGCCCTGGTCAGAAAGAGCGTTTTCAAAGACGGTTTTAGGAAGTGGAATAGTGCCTGCTTTTCTGCAGCTGCAGGGAAGGAGGCGACATTTTTCTTTCTCATTGAGATGGGAGTTCTTTCACCAGCAGTTAGAAGGGTCTGCAGTTTCAAGATCAAGCTCTAGAACCTAAGGAGTAAACAGCAAGAAGCGAAAGTTTGTCTAAGTAACTGAACACTTGTGGGAAACGAATGGCAGAAAGAGAACGGTGACAAACGGAGCGGAGCGCAGTACGGGTTGTGAAGTGTCGTTCCGCCTCGCCCCTCCAGCTGGCTCCACTCAGCGCAGAGCGGCTGGTGCCTCCTCTGCTCAAGTCCCATCGCTCGCCTGGGGGACCCACTGCTTGGTGAGTACTCAGCCCTTCCTGGGGTGCTGTACCTTCTGCCCTCTGCCTCTCCAGCCCGGTTTCCCGTCCCCCTCGTGAGCTGGAGCCAGCCCCACCGTCTGCCTTCAGATCCCAGCAGTCTCACGTTCCTTCCCGCCCCCAGGCCCACACACTCACTGCTCCCCTGCCCGGAACACTGTCCCTCCATGCCTGGTCTCCCCCTGGTCACCTGTCAGGGCTCGGCCTCAGTGGTTTTCTCTTAGAGAGGCCAACCCTGCTCCCCACTCCCCAGCCCCCCCAAAAACCCAAATGATATCTTTCTATTATATCCTTTCATAGTGCCCTAAACTTCTATAATGCTTGTCACAATTTATAACATACGTTTTTGCTTCTTTATTTTATATCTGTCTCCCTTCCAGACTATAAGGTCCCTGAAGGCAGGGACACTATCTGATTAGTTCCCATACTGTATTGTTATCCACAACACTTAATAAAAATAAGAACAGTTAATATTTACTAAATGCTTATAAAGGACCTTGCCCCATTCTGAATGCTTTAAGGTTATCAACAACTTTTAACAAGTATTTATTGAGCAATGATTTCGTGCCAGGCATGATAGTAAGCGCTGGGGGTGTATCAGCGAACAAAACAGACAAAAGTCACCTTCTGTGTGGAGCTGACATCCAAGTGGGGGAGACAGACACTAAACAAGATAAATAAGTAAATTATGTGGTATATTAAAAGGTGACGAGTGCTAAAGAAAAAGAAAATGCAGGGAAGGGGGTAGAGCAAGCTGATGAGATGCATATTTTGCCTGTTTTCATAGATGAGAAAACTAATGTAGACAGAAATAAGGAACTTGTTCAAAATCCAATCCCTCGGTTAAGAAGTGGCATATTTCAGGTTGAACCTAGTTTCTAACACCACTTGCCTAACCGTTATACTTTACTGCTCCCAAAATAGAAACTCGATAAAATCTGATGGAGGAAGGAATGAAAGAATGAACCCAGAGGTTACCTGTGTTATTCAGAGATCTGAGCATTCACATTTGGAGGGACCCATGTGGTTTAGACAGCTGGTTTTCCAAGCATGCTTCCCGAGACCTGAAGGTCTGTAGAGATCCGTTAGGGGCTGCCACAGGCAAGTGGGATCAGGCAGCCAGGACACAAGGCTCCCTGCTCCTCTCTGCCTCCAGCCACAGCAACTCTCCTTTTGTCTATCTAATATATTGGGGTTCCAGGTGATCTGTCTTTTGAAGAAAGGATAAAAATTTTTGAAAATTCCTATTTTAAACAAGAGTATAACTGAAGCAACTAGCATAATGAAAGACTCATTTGATGTTAGAACAAATGGTAGATGTAGCTAGTCCAGCCCCTCACTGTACTGAGGTGGAACCTGAGGTTGAGAAAAGTGACACCACTTACCCAGAGTCATGTAGCCAGTGACGGGGTCAGCACTAGGACTCCTGTCTTCAATCCAACACCCTTTCCTCTGCACCACTGCAGCAGTTGCAGACTTTCAGTTCCTCTGTCCGCTGCAGTGGTGCAGAGGAAAGGGTGTTGGACAGATATAACTCTTAGGTTACATAGAGGGGGTGTTGGTGTTACATAGAAGGGTGTTGGACAGATATAACTCTTAGGTTACATAGAGGGGGCTTCTATGAAGCCAGCTTGGCCAGTGTGGCACTGGTGAGTGATCATCGGTCCCATGTCCTCTTCTTCCTGGGCATGTGGCTGCGCTTCATTTTACAGTACTCCTTGCATTTACACTTCCCAGAATCCCCTGAGATCATGTGTGGCCTTGTGTTTGAGTTCTTGCAGATAGAACATGAGTAGAAGTGACAAGCATCACTTTCAGGCCTGAAAGATCTCTCCAAAATGATGGATTGTGATTGCATCAAAGCCTAGCAGAAAAAAATTAGTAAACAGTAACAAACAATACAACAGAGTGGTTAATGGTCAGGCTGTGCAGTTAGAACTAAATTTGAATTTCCGCTTTATCACTTAAAATACTCAGTCACTTTGAAAAGTCTTTTAGTTTCTTTGAGCTTCAATTTCCTCATGAAGATACTAACTAGCTAATCCTGTAGGAAAGGAATCCATGTGTACACTATCAATGAAGACTTTCAGTTGCAGACAACAGAATCTGTTCTAACTAAAGAATTTATTAAGGAGAATAGAAAACTTACAGAAAGTGAACCTGTGCTGGGCTTCCAGGAACAACTGTCAAAACGACATTGGAGAACTCTTTCAGCATAGAGCTGCTCCTCTGCCTAACTGGAAAACCACAGGATCAGGAAGTTGCCACTATAATTGTTGCCTCTAGAACTGTGCTGCCTCTGCCCAGGTGGTACCGGGAAAACGGATGTCTTGCACCCAGCTTCTCTATTTAAGTAACTCAGTCACAAGTCAAAGTCACACATGAGATTTTCAGATGCATGGAACCTACATAGCATCTGGAAACTAGCTGTTAGGGGATCTGAAAAATGCCATAGCTTTCCAGTCCTTGCCATATACGAAGGTATTTTAGAAAGATATTGGAGAGGGTGTTGAATGAGTCAGTAACTCTGTGGAAAACCCTTACTGCAATCTCTGGCACACAGAAGCTGTGCAATATGTTTTTAACCAGAGTTAGCATAGCCAAGGACCTAAACTCTGGAGCCACACTGGGTTCAAGCCCCTGCTCCACCACTCTCAGCTGTGTCACCTTAGCAACCTGCTTCCCCTCTGCTTCAGCTTACACATCATACAATTAGGCCTGTTTCCATTTACTTGTCATAAAATTGGCTAATTACAACAGGTCAATTTTAATTATATAAGCAAAGGTATAGGCTTGCTGTGAGAAATAGACGAGTTAATAAGTGAAGCAGTTAGACAAATACCTGGTCATAGAACCTCAATTAACTTAATTAACTCTACCTGCTACCAGCCCACTGTTTATCCTGGTGTTCATGGCTCCAAGGAGTAATTACATTTACTACAGGCCCCTGAGATACCAGTGGGTATGCAAACTCTGCAGACTCTGCAGGTCAACATTATATCTCATTTGGGAATCTCATTCCTTTCCACAAATACTGCTGAGTCAAAGAGCCTGATGATGATAAACAGTAACAGAGGCCCTCTATTGACTGCTTTATTCAGAGTATTGCATTAGTTCTCATAACATCCCTCTGGAGATTGGTATAATCATTCCCAATTTACAAGTTAGGAAACTGAGGTTCAGGGGTGATGAGTGAATTGCCAAAGGTCACGTGGCTGATTAGTGCCAGATTTATGACCTGAAGCCAGCTGTCTGCGCATGGTTGTAATATGCTAACCTACCTTCTCTTTAATACTTTCCCTGGCTCAAGTGGAACAGAGCTGTACTGTCCTTATGGTTCAGTTCAGTGAATATTTACTCCGATGCCTGGAGTACAGCGATAAATAAGGGAGTGTTCCTGTCTTAGAGGAAGCTTCAGTCAATCAGAGAGACCTGGCACATAGATAGTTGAAACATGGTCCATGCAGTAAGAAGTGTGTACAACACATAGACATAGCACAAAAGAGCTGTTTTTTTTTTTTTTTTTTTTTTTTTTTGAGACAGAGTCTCACTCTGTTGCCCAGGCTAGAGTGAGTGCCGTGGCATCTGCCTAGCTCACAGCAACCTCAAACTCCTGAGCTCAAGGGATCCTCCTGTCTCAGCCTCCCGAGTAGCTGGGACTACAGGCATGCACCACCATGCCCGGCTAATTTTTTTTTCTATATATATTTTTAGCTGTCCATATAATTTCTTTCTATTTTTAGTAGAGATGGGGTCTCGCTCTTGCTCAGGCTGGTCTCGAACTCCTGAGCTCAAACAATCCGCCCACCTCGGCCTCCCAGAGTGCTAGGATTACAGGCGTGAGCCACCGCGCCCGGCCTAAAAGAGCTGTTGATTGGGGGTTAAGACAAGGCTTCAGGGAAGAGATGGAGACTGAGTGGGGTTACAAATGCCAAAGGTGGGACAGAAAGCAGAGCAGGTGGGGAAGACACATCACAACAGCGAGAGCAGTGTGTGCAAAGGCACTGAGGTATGAAATGCAGCATGGAGTGCCCAGGAAATGACCAGGAGGTCTATGAGTTGGAAGTACAAGGTATGATGTGAGGAACAGCAGAAAATGGGATTGGCGAGGCTCATGAAGAGCACTGAAAAGCCATATGAAGGCAGTGGGGAGTCAGGGAAAAGCAAAGGCTTTTAAGCAGCTGAAGGACAAGGTATGACTTGTATTTTAGACCAATTCCCACTTCAAAGGCTCGCTAATGTGCAGATCTCAGTGCAAATGAAAATGTGGAGCCAAAAATCAGGAGAAAAGTGCTGTTTTTGTGTTTTATTTCGCTTGTGATTTCTTCTTTGATCTATTGATTATTTAGAAATAAATACCTGAATTTCCCAAATTTCCTTCGTTATTGATTTCTAATTTGATTCCACTGAGGTTGGAGAATAGACTCTGTATTATTTCATTATTTTAATTTATGAGACTTGTTTTATAGGTTGGCATGTGATCTATATCCTGGGGAATGTTCCATTCCTGAGTGTACTTGAGAACAATACATGTTCTGGATGGAGTATTCTATAGATATCTGTTAGATCTAGTTATAGTGTTGTTCAAGGCATGTATATCCTTGTTGATCTTCTGCCTAGTTGTTCTATCCATTATTGAAAATGGACTATTAAAGTTTCCAAATATTATTGCTAAATGTTCTATTTCTCCCCTCAATTCTATCAGTTCTTATCTCAAGTGTTGTGGGACTACTGTTAGAGGCATATACATTTATCTTCCTGATGGGCTACCCCTTTTTTTATTATAAAATGTCCCTATTTAACTCTAGTAACATTTTTGTTTTAAATTCTATTTTATCTGATATGTATATAGCCATTTCAACTCTCTTATGGTTGCTGTTTGCACGGCATATCTTTTTTTATTCTTTTACTTTCAATCTACAGTCATGTACTGCATAACATTTTGGTCAATGATGGATTGCAAATATGACAATGATCCCATAAGATTATAATACAGTATTTTTACCATATCTTTTCTATATTGGGATGTTTTTAGATACACAAATACTTACCACTGTGTTAGAATTGCCTACAGTATTCAGTACAGTAACATGTTGCACTGGTTTGTAGCCTAGGAGCAGTAGGCTGTACCATATACCTAGGTGTATAGCAAGCTATACCATCTAGGTTTGTTTGCACAATAACAATATCACCTAATGATGCCTTTATCAGAATATATCCCTGTTGTTAAGTGATGCATGACTGTACTTATATCTTTGAATCTAAAGTGTGTCTTATGTAGAGAACATATAGGTGGATATTTTTAATGCAATCTGACAATCTCTGACTTTTGGTTGGATTGCTGATCTATTCACATTTATTGTTATTATTACTATGTTAGGTTTACATCTGCAATTGTGACTTTTGTTATCTATGTCTCATGTCCTTTTTGTTTCTCTGTTCCTTCTTTATTGATTTCTTTTGTGTTAAGTGGATAATTTTTAGTGTAACATTTTAATTCCTTTACTGACTTTTTAACAAGTTTTAAAAGTTATTTTCTTATTAATCAACATATGGCTTACAATATGCATCTCAGCTTATCAGAATCTACTTCAAGTTTATTAACTTATAACTTAATTCCAGTGATATACAGAAACTTTATTCCTACATAGCTCTATTTCCTCTCTACCCTTTCATGTGCCATTATAGTTATACATATATTCTATATGTTACAAACTCAACAATATATGGCTATAAGTATTACTGTATATAGTTTTCTGTCTTTTAAAGAAACTGACAGAAGAAAGGAGAACGTATACATCTGTAAAGTTTGTTATATTAACCTTATTATTTACTATTTCTGATTCTCATAATTTCTTCCTGTGTATTTGACTTATCATCTGGTATTATATCCTTACTCCAACATAGCTTCATTCCCATAAGCTTCCTTTGTGTTTTTATTGTCAAATATATTTCTATGTGTAATAGACCCAACAATACAATTATGTACACATTGTTTTATAGAATATAAGATGAAAGGAGAAATGAAAGTATACTGTATTTTAAATGAAATATGAAATTACTTGCATAATTACCATTAACAGCATTCTGTTTTTCTTGTATAAATTTTAATTACTGTCTAGCAGCACCTGCTTTCAGTGTGAAGAACTACCACAACAACAAGCGGCAACAAATTATCTCAGTTTTTACTTGCTTGGAATTGTTTTTATTTTTCCTTTTTTCTTCCTTCATTCAACAAATTATCTCAGTTTTTATGTACCTGGGAATGTTTTCATTTTGCCTTTTTTCTCCCTTCATTTTTGAAAGATAATTTTGCTGGGTATACAATTCTTGGCTGACAGTTTTTTTTTTTTGTTGTTGTTGTTGTTTGTTTCCTTTCAGCATTTTGAGTATATTATTCTACTTTCTTTGGCCGTTGTTGTTTCTGATTAGAACTCAGGTGATAATCTTACTGGAGTTTCCTTACACATAATGAGCTATTTTCTCCTGCTTCATTCAACATTTTCTCTTTGTTCTTCAACGTTTTACTATGATGTGGATCTCTTTGTGTTTACTCTACTTGGAACTGAGTTTCTTGGTGTTTATATTAATGTTTTTTCTCAAATTTGAGAAGATTTCAGCCATTATTTCTTCAAATAAGTTTTCTCCTCTTCTCTTTCTTCTCTCTTTCTAGCATTTCTGTTATACATATGTTGGTGTACTTGGTAGTGTTCCACATTTTTCTGAGGCTCTATTCATCTTTCTCTATTCTTTTTTCTCTCTCAGATTTTTAGATCACTTAATCTCTATCAATCTATATTCAAGTTCACTGATTGATTCTACCAGCTCAAATCTACTGTTGATCCCTGCTAGTGAATTTTTCATTCAGGTTATTGCACTTTTCAATGTAAAGTTTCCATTTTGTCCCTTTAAAAAATTATTTCTCTTTATGGATATTCTCAATTTGAGAAGACATTGTCATGATACCTTCCCGTAATTCTTTAAATATGGTTTTCTTTAGATCTTTGAATATTTATAGTAGCTGCTTTGAATTCTTTATCTAAGATTAAGACTAAGGCTAAGTCCAATGTCTGGGCCCTCTCAAAGGCATTTTTAGTGCCTGCTTTTAACTCCTCGTATATGGGTCACACTTTCCTGTTTCTTTGAATGTGTGATAATTATTTGCTTAAAATTGGACATATTTAAAAAAATATGACAACTCTGGATGGTGATTTCTCTTTCTCCCTCAGGGCTTGTTGTTGTTTGCTTATTTATTTGTTTAGTGACTTGGCTACACCGGTTTAGTGAAGTCTACTTCCCCTGCAGTACACAGTCTCTGATATTGCTCTTTAAGGGGCATAGCCTTGGGCATCCATGTAGTCTTCTTGATCACTAGAGATAACTGTGGTTTTAGCTGGGTTCTCTTTGGCTGTTTCTTTCTCTGACCACCCCATTAAGATTATGGTTTGTCTGACTATTGGTATCATATCCAGTTCCTAGCCTCTATAGATTGCTAGCTGATTACTCTACTGTTTTCAAAGATGCCCTGGTGAATAAATTATTCTATAGTCTGATCCAACTGAAGTCAAGCCCTTTAGCTGGGGTGAGATGTTGCCAGTCTTTGAGGCCTGCATTAACCCTCCACTGTAAGGGACCTCTGCCCTATAGAGCTGGGGGTGGAATGAGAGCTAGGAAACTCACCCTTACGACATGCTTCACCTAGGTCCTCCCTATCATGTAGGAAAAATGGGGTTGGGGCAGAAACTGATGCTGGCACTCAGCTGCTGCCACCACTCAGTATGGATCATCTGCAGCCAAGAGCCAAGAAGGATGAAATCTGCTGATGGTCACTGATCACTGAATCCACTCAGAATAAGTCTCTGCCCTAGGAAGCTGAGGTATGTGAGAGCTGCCACCTGGCTGCTGAGCCCACTGGAATGGCTCTCCTGCAACACAACTATGTGATGAAAGGGAAAATGTAGTCTTCCCCAGCTGCCACACATATCAGGAGTTGGGGTGGGGAAGGAATGGGCAATACCCAGCTACCACTATTCATTCTATTTGAGCTTCCACAGCACAGAGATGTGGAAAATGAGGTCTGTTCATGTTCATCAGCTGCAGAAACCACCTGGAATAGCCTCTCCATCCCAGGGAGCTGGGAGAGATGGGAACTGCCACTTGGATGCAGGGTCTGATGAAATAATTCATCTGCAAGACAGGACTGTGGGGGCATGGGTGCAGTCCCTGGTTTGAGTGCACTGGCTTTCCACCATTCTTACTGAGTTTCCACAGATTTTGTTGAATAAATGCTTCTTAATTTTTTGTAAGCCTTTTGATCAATCTCTAAAGACTTTGAATGATTGTCTTTGCTAATTTTGGCCAGGTTAATAGATTTCTCTTCAGGGGAGAGGTTCCCCAAGCTCTGTATACCACCATTCCAGAAATCCCCCCTAAAACATTTTAATATCTGGCAGGACAAAGTTCCTCTCAGTTTCTATTATTTTTTTTAAAACTATTTTCACCTTTTTTTATTCTAGCAACTATTATAATTCACTTTGTCAAGAGGGAGAATCTTCTAAGCATGAGAGCAATGAAAAAAAGCAAAAGACTACATAAAAATTTTGACTTTTATATGTCAAAATACATAAAATTAAAAGGTAAGTGACAAAGTGGGATAAAGTTATTTGAACAAATATGATATACAAATAAATAATATATATGGGACTGCTTAAAAATCAGTAAGAAAATACTAACAGTGCAAAAGAAAAATGAACAAAATAAATTAAGACCATGAATAGGCAAGACACAAAAGAATATGTACAAATGATAATGAACATGTGAAAATATATTCAACCTCAAAAATTAGGAAATGCAAATGAAAACAACCCCGAGATACCATGTTTGCCTATGAAATTGACAAACATCCTTTTCAAAGTCAGTATCAATCCTGGCAATGATGTAGTGAGCTGGACTCTTTTATTTCTGTTGGGACTTCAAATTGGTAGAATCATTCTGGAAAGCAATTTGGCAGCATTTCTCAAAATACTCTGAAATAGTCATATCCTTACATGTGGTAGTAGTTCCTGCTGAGACTGATCCTATGGAAAGTATCTAGAGGATATTCATTGTGATAATAGCAAAAGATTGGAAAGGACTAAATGTACAGCCATAAGGAAATGGTTAAATAAATACACCAATATATATGTAAGATAAAGAAAGTCATACAACTAGTAAAAAGCTGTTTTTAAGAAAGATTTAATGATACAGGAAAATGTTCGCAGTATAATGTTTAGTGAAAAAGGAATATAAAACTATAAATATGACACGATACCAGTTTTGCAAAACACAGAAACAAGTGTTTGTCTTTGTGTGTGTGTGTGTGTGTGTGTGTGTGTGTGTGTCAAGGACAGTCTAGCTAAGGACAAGCTGGCATTCAAAGTACCCAAGGCATCCATTTGAATGAGCTAAAATGTATGAAGCTCTTTTTGATGGCTAATGGAGGAGGGAGGAGGCATTGGTGGGGAGAGTGGAGGGGAGGAGTAGAGAGATGAGTTCCAGAAAGTGCATGGAATGGAGTTTGTGCCCCACTTAGACACTTGGACCAGTTTTGGTCCTGACTGAAATGACAGGCGCACAAGTGGAAGCTGTTGATTTTACAAAAGATTTCTGAGGCTCTAGGGACCAGCAAGGCTGTTTTGTGGCCCCGTGGCAAGGGTGGCACCTATAGGTGTGGGAGTCGCTACCCTGACTCTTCATGAACCCAGCCCCTCGCCAGCCCCTTGAGCCTGCCTGCTTCAGGAGCAACAGGAGCCAGTCCTCTGAGGAAGGATGTTGGTGTTTGCATAACGAACCCCACTCAGCAGGAGCCTGGTGGGTTCTCCAAAGTGCCTTCCCAGACAGTAGGCATCAAGTAGGTAGAGAAGGAATTCAAGGGGCTTTGGAGTTAGTTCTGCATCCTGGATTCGAGTCCTGTCTCCGGAAATGGTGTAACTTTGGCCATGCTTCATAATTTTTGTGAGACTCAGTCTTGAGATCTGCAAAATAGAGATAGCAATGCCTGCTGTTGTGAAGAGTGAGATGGTAACATGAAGCTTGTGGTAACATTCCTGATACATACAAGAGGCTCAACAAAAATTTAATGGCAATGATAATGAGTGATTCCAAGCTGCAGACTGACAGTACTGAAGGACCCTTCAAACTTTTTGAAGGAGGCCTTTGGAGACATCCTAAAGAGACTCTTCTCTTTTTCCTTTTAGAAATTTAGAGATTGGTTTTTGAAAGTTCTATAGCATAATCTCAATTTACATGGGTATTTCCTTGGCTGTCCTTTAAACATAAGCTACCTGCTGTCTTTACTTTCTCCCTATTCCCTTGCTCCCATCAATAACCCTCTCCAGTCTGACATTAGACTTGAAAAGATGAGAATTTCCTTTATGGACATAAGAATTGTGTTGTTCCAACAAAAGCTTGCAGGATCCTCCTTAGATGTGTTGACAGCATTTTTATCACCTAGACATCTGCTAAAAGACTTGAGCATGTCTAGCTTTTAAGTGCCTTGCCCACCCACACAGAAGCTGTTTGGAGCGTTAATCTGGGCTGTTCGGTGCTTTCTGATTGCAAGTCTACTGATGTAAACAGCACCACATCTTCTTGGCGAGATGAGGAGGGGAGACTTTAAATTTCTTCTTCTTCTCTGATAGGAATGTCTCAAGAATCTATCACCAGGGAGCTCATACACTCCATAATTACAAAGGATATACAACGATCACAAAGAAGAGATGAAACAAAGATGAAGTCAGAAACAAAAGAAGAGGGATGGCAGAAAATGATAAGACAAAGAGATGATGGCAAAAAATAGTTTAATGGAATCAGTGCAATATCCTCACATATAAAAAGAGTTAAAGGGAGCAGATATATATATTGTGCATCCTACATGCATGAACTACTGTGTCAGAATGAATGAAATCAAGACTATAATCCAAGCTGGACCACTCATGCAGGTGGTTGAGAGAGACTTTGGGTCAATGCTCCAGAGCAAGACACAAGTGCTATCTAGGGACGTCTCCTTATTCTGACTCAGCAAGAAACTTCCCAACAAAGGAGAAGGGGTGCACCACAAACCTATTTTCCCTAAGCTGAGAGAAGAGGTTTCAGATGAGAAGAAACCAGCAAAAGAATTCTGGCAACATGAAAAACGACCTAGTTTGACACCCCTAAGTGATCATAATAGGTCCACAGCAACAGACTCCAACCAAAAAGAAACTGATGAAATGTCAGAAATGGATTTCAGAATATGGGTGGCAAATAAGACAAATGAGGTAGAAGAGAAGGTAAAAAACAACAGGAAGAAGCCAAAAAAATATTTCCGGAAATAAATGAAAAAAAAAAACTTGCTAAAAAGATAGACAACATAAGAAAAGATATAACAGAACTTAAAGAAATGAGTCATTTAGAGAATTACAAAATACAGCAGAAAGCTTTAACAACAGGCTAGATTAAGCAGAAGAAAGTAAAGCAAAATTGTGATACACGGCAATGAGGGGTTAGTATTGGTGTCATCTGACTTTGTGATACAAATGGCCAATAGCAGTCAGGACACAGGGGCTCTTCCTATTTAAGTATGAACCTTTACCAAAGACTGAGATGTGTGCCCTTGGAGCAGCTGTGATGAGAGCCTTTTACTGCCCCTTGGAGTAGTTCACTACCCAGATGAAAGGTATGTATATGAGAAGCATGGATCCCTAACAACTATGAGGAAGACACTGGGGAGCTTACTCATTAAAAGTCCTTAAAGCAAAACTTTTAATTCTCCAGTCCTGGAGCTTTCACATTCAGGAACCTGAGGCAAGCATGTCTGATCTAGAGCTAGACTGTGTTACACTCTGCCAAGCCTTCACGCCATTGACTGAAAAACCAAGCTTTTTGGTATAATCTGAGTAAATTCTTAAACACAGGCATGCATCGGTCTGGAGGGGTTTTTTGGTTTTTGTTTTTTTCTTTTTTTTTTTCTTTTTTTTTGAGACAGCGTCTCACTCTTATGCCCTGGCTACAGCACAGAGGCATCATCATAGCTCACAGCAACCTCAAACTCCTGGGTTCAAGTGATTCTCCTGCCTCAGCCTCCCAGGTAGGTGGGACTACAGGTGCATACTACCACGCCCAGCTAATTTTTCTATTATTTGTAGAGATGGGGTCTCACTTTTCTCAGGCTGGTCTTGAATGCCTCAGCCTCCCAAAGTGCTAGGATTACAGACATGAGCCACTGCCCCCAGCCAGTCTGAAGCTTTTTATCCACAGAGATCGCAGACCTTAGCATGCCTTCTCGGGTGGTGACAGTGAGGGAAGGGGAAGGGGATAAGAAAAAATGCAAAACAACCTGACACAACATGTTACCACACTGGATGTCATTGCATGGCCAGTGGAGAAGAGGCAGAGGGGTGACTCAGCGGGCATGTCTGCTCAGCACACGGGACTTTTCCAAAGGAATCGCAAGGGAGAGCTGCTCTTTTACAGTAGTCCATGGCTCGATCTGTTTGGCTTTTTCATCCTCGTTCCCCTTGCTCAGAGCTCACCTCACAGGGAGATATTTCCTCCTATTAAAAAAATAAAATAAAATCAGAGGCCATGGTTTAGACACCTCCAAGGCCAACTGCCCATAGCCACATAGCCAAAACTGAAGTCATCCTGATTTCTCCAAAACAACAGCTGTCATCATAAATGAAACACAAAACATGAGCTTTGTCTTTGTCAGCATGATTCAGCAAAATTAAACCAATCAGCTGTAGACAAATCAGCCTAAAAAGCTCTACTTGCCCTAAAAAGAATGTTAATGTACAACAGCCAATCAGAAAAAAGGTAAAAAATACTTCCTCCTCTATGCTTTATAAACTGTGAGGTAATTGCTGTAAGCAGGGCTTCTTGCCACTTTCAGTTCAAAGTCTCCCAGTTCGAGAACTGTTCTTTTGCGTGCACAGTAAACTTTTACCACTTTTCTAACTCGATCTGATTTTATTTTTGAACCCTACAATTCTGCACTGCATCATCTGGCCCTTCGGTGGCCACCCAGGGCACCCCATGGTCCTTCCCCGTCTGAAAGCGGAGGACGACCACTTACCAGTGCAGGCTGGGCTGTTGAACAAAGGAGAGAAGGAAGGAGGCAAAATTTTAAATCATTCACTGAGACCTTTCTCTGTAAAGTAGATAGTTGTATTATCCCATTTTACAGGTGACAAAACTGAGACTCAGAGATGTTTTTTTAGTTTGAGTGATCGAATTGGAATTCTTATCCTCGTTTTCTGGGTGCTCATTCCACTACTGGTAGCTTTCAAGACCTGTCTTAAATTCCCCAGTCTAGTAAGTCACCGGGAGAAGGCAACGGGGTCACCTCACACATAATCGGTTCTTGCTTAGGCAGAAGAACCCCAGGAGCTCTTATTGGTTATTAGTGAGATGGCTACAGGCCCCACCTATGCAGAGCCTGTTCTTTTTCCTCCAAGAGTTGACCTTCTGCCTTGCATTTTCTCAGTGGAGAAAATGGTGCTATGTCAACTCTTCGTTTACCAGGCGTCCCTCAGAGCAAGGGGCCGGGGGGCTTTATAGGCTTGCAGAAGGGCTCACAAAACTGAAATCTGTTTTTTTCTCTCTGACAGCCATCCCTTCTTTGACAAAGAGATTAGCAAGCTGTCCTTTGTTGCTTCTTCTCTTCCTTGATCACCCATTGACTTCTGATCATTTCAACTGTCAGCCCTAGGCAAGAGGAAAGAGATGCCAGTCTAGCCAGCCTGTCTGCTATTTATAGATGTGCTGTTAAAGCTTTCACTGGGGAGAGATGCTTGTGGTACATGTAGATTTTTTTAACCCAGTGCTACTCAGAGTTTGGTCCCAGACCAGCAGCACCAGCAGCATCTGGGAATTTGCTTGAAATGCAGACTCTCAGGCCCCACCTCTGTCCTCCTGGACCAAAATCTCTGCTGGTGGGGCCCAGGAATCTGTGCTTCAACAACCTCTCCAGGTGACATTCATCTGCATTAAAGATTGGGAATCACTGCTTTAAATGATTTCCTCCCTCTCTTCCTTAGTGCAGGCATTAAGAATTGGCTAAATTACCCAAGCGGCTTCATAGAACACCTGGAGAGGCAGCTTGAAGAGGGGACCCCAGTGGGCATTTGAATCCGGCAGAGTGGGTGTCACTCTCCTCCCTTCTACTTGCGCTGCGGCCACAGACTAACCTTTCTGAGCCTCAGACTCCTTATTAATCACATGGCAATAGTTGTATTGCTTTATGGGAGTATCATGAGAATTAAATGAGATAATATGTGCTAGGCCTATGCTGCATGGTAGGAGCTCAACAAATAGTTGGTAAAGTAGTAATGGTGATCATCATCCCCATTAGTAGTGAGTTTGGGGTGTGCTGTAAACATTTGCTATGTCTTCTGGCTTTGCAGTACCTTGTGGACACCATTGCTGACTTCGGGAAATGATCAGCTGTGATGGTTGCTTTTCCGTGTCCACTCGGCCATGCTGTGTTGCTGTGGAGGTATTCTGGTGATGTTGTCAACATCTGCAACCAGTTGACCTCAAGAGGAGGAGATTACCTTTGATAATAGGGGTGAGCCTCATCCAGTCAGTTGAAAGGCCTTAAGAGTAGAACTGAAGTTTCTCTGAGAAAGAAAATAATTCTGCCTCCAGACTCCAGCATTGGCTCCTGCTGGACTGCCCTAAGGGTTTCAGACATGCCTCAACACTCTCCTAAGCTAATTCCCTGAAATGAATCTCATTTACCAGCCTTATGAATTCCACCTGTCCAGGGTTGAACCCACAAAACTCAGCTCCCCAGCCTCCTTTGCTCTGGGACACAGGCGTATGACCTAGATGCCAACTCTCAGACTCACCTGTGTGAGATCGGATTTCAGAAACGAGCAACTCCAAGGAAGCTACATCTAGAACCTTCTGCATGGGTTCTAGTGGGTAGTGGCAGAGGCATCTGGCTTTCAAGGTCAGCAGTGGGTGCAAGGTCACTTCCTGGGGGAGCGGCAGCCTCCGTGGGGGGTTCCTCCAGTGCCAGAGGTGGTGGCAGAAGCATCCGGTCAGTTCCACATAGCCTTGAGCATGAGCCCCAGCCTCCCAGCACTGCTGTGAGCTCCGGCACTGTGTTCTTACTAAACGCCTCTTCTACCTTGTCAGACTCTGCGTCTCACCACCAGACACTTGACATCCTGAAATTGGGACCAGAAGTCATTGCCAGCTACAGAACCTTGGGGAGGAACGTGGGACAGTTATGCAGCCCAGCTGGAAGGCCTGGTGCGGAAGATCCAGCTCGCTCTAAGGAATGGACCCCGCAGTCCAAGGCGAGAATCTTGAACACTGAATTCAGCTATTTCCCAAGGTCCGCTGGGATGAAGCGTGTGTTGAAGGCAAATCAGGAGGACCTCATCGTGCTGCCATCGAATGGTATGAAATGTGTGAGGAATTCAAGGCCTGTGGGGAAACCTGGCTGCTTCCAGCAGCACGGGACAGCTTAGTGAGGGGCACCTTGCTCCACTAACCCGCTGTCAGGACAGTGTCCCCTCCTTCCCTTGCTGGGGGCTCTGTAACGCCTCCCTCACAGCAGTTCATATGCTGGGGAAAGCCAAATCTCTTCCAGTCCCCCTCACCCCTGCCACCAGCGCTGTAAGCAAAATCAGACCCCAGCAGTCACAGATGCCAAGTACAAAGTCAAACCTGGGAAGAAAAGGCAACTGTATTAGAAGAATTGCAAGAACTTACAAATTTGTGCCAGAAAGAAGCATAGAGGTGTGTGTGCTTAACAAGTTTAGAATTGATTCTAAAGATGCTAGCAAGGGGGGAGGAACATAACTTAGTTAGGGCTGAATTTATCAAAAGGAGTGCTCTGACCGGAGACTGTGTTGAATAGGCGATCTCGAGCAGGTGGCTGCAGTTCTAATTACTCTTTCCAATTGATTGGCTGACTTAATCCTGGATTCAATGGCAACCGACACAAAATAAAATGAGGTTCCAGAAATTCTGTGGCATCACGTAGAACAGCAGCTCTCAAACCTGGCTGCACGTTAGGAGCTTTTCAGAATCCTGCCGTCAAGGTCCCTCTTCAGATCAACTCAATCAGAACGTCTGCGGACTGCGCCCAGGTATCGGTATGCTTTCAAAACTCCCCAGGTGATTAAAACAAATACCCAAGGTTAAGAAGCCCTAATGTAAAGGAAGGAGATATAAATGTAGAACTAGATTAATTATATCAGATCCATTTACTCATTCCCTAACTATGTCCCTTGAAAGGGCTCCAAAGATACTTCCTTTGCCAACATATTGAGAATTACATCAATAGAGAAAGAATCAGCATCTTTGAAAGGTGCTGTTGTAGCTCTTAGCTGTGGATTGGATGTGCTCCTGGGAGAGACTCCATCAGAATGGGTTCTTTAATATGGGGTGGGCGGTGAAGGGATACCGAGGTCGGTCGCTAAGCCAAGAGGTGGCGCTAGTTTCCAGTAGGTGCTTCAAGGTTACAGGAATCAGCAGAGAAGCTGGGGTGGCACTCAGAGCAGCCTGACCCACGGAGCTTTCTGGAGTAGCTAATTGCTCGTGGGGTCCTTAGGACTAAATGGACTGGCAGCTAAATGTGGCCTTACTTGATCCTTGTAACCACAAACCTCCAGTTTGGCCACTTGGAGCTTAACTTGAATCACCAGAGCAGCTCCCTGATCTGAGTTATTTCAAAGACTCGGGGTGTTTTGATAAAATGATGATATCAAAAGTTATATACATCAACTCTTATACCCAGCCTGGGATAAACTGCCTTCTTCCAGCCGCACTGGATAGCTTAGTGAGAGAGGTACCACGCCCTGCTCACCTGCCGTTATCGGAAAGCATCCCTTGTTCCCTATTCCAAGAGGCTCTTCTTGCCTTCCTCGAGGCCTTATGGTGATCTCACCCAAACAAGTTCCAAAGAAACCCAAATCTCTTCAAGCTCCCCTCACCCCTGCCATCACCACTTTCCCAGAGGGACCTGTGCCATTCACCAAGGCAACTGTGTCCTAGGGGAAGGAAAATAATCAGATCATTTGAGGAGAATTAGACTCAGTACTCTGCTATGCTCCTTTGGGAACCAAAGAACTCGTCTGTCTCAGTCAACCCACCGGTATCTTAAACACTGATGCCCTAGTGCATAGGGGCTAATTTCTCAGTTTGAGTATGCAGTCAGAATAAACATGCTCAGCAAGAAGAACCTACACACTGACTCTCTGACCTCAGATTACAGGCAATTATAGTAGGAAGGGCCACGAGGGAGCCTCTAGAGCTTCTCTTTCATTCCAAAATTATAAACCAAGAAACAATTCTGCATCCATGAGGGAATTGTTAAAATTGGTTAACAGTAATTAAAAATTAATATTTAAGATATTCAAAGATGTGAAAGACGTAGGGGTATTAATATCCACTTTAACTCACCAATTTAGCCTATGAAGAATAAAAAATGGGTCTTGGATAATGAAAAAAATTATCATAAGCTAATTAGGAGAGGATTCCCCTAACTGCAGCTACTGTTCAAATATGAACCCTTATTTCAGCAAATAAACATAGTCTCTGGAACTGTGGCTATTCATCTGCAAAAAAATAAAAATGGAAATTGTTTCTCTATCCCAACAGGCAGAGAAACACTGGAAGCAGTTTTTCACCTGACAGGAACAGCAGTGCACCCTCACCATTTTGACTTGGGGCCATGTCAACTCTCTCTCTCTGGGCCAAAATTTACTCTTCTTGCTCTTTCCTCATCCTACAAGACATCATATGCTATGTTGACGATACTATGTTTACAGGATCCAAGCAGCAGGAAGTAGCAGGCATTCTAGAGGTCTCGGAAGACACATGGAGCCAGAAGGTGAGAAATAAATCCCATGACAATACTTCACCTATCCCCTTGGTGAAGTTTCTGGGAATACAGTAATCTGGGAAATAATGTAATAACTCCTTTAAAGTGAAAGACAGGTAGTTGTACCCAATGCTAAGAAAAAGGCATGATACTCATTGGGCTTCTTTGTGCTTAGGAGGAAGTATGTGCTACAATGGGATGTGTTGCTCCAATTACTAACCAAGTTACTCAAGAGGTTACCAGCTTGAGTAGGGTCCAGGGTGAGAATCAGCTCTCCAGCCAGTCTGGGCTGTGGCACAAGATACTCTACCTCTTGGAGCCAGCGACCCAGAGGACCCATCAGCACTCATACTCTCTACGGCAGACTGGAGGCTATGTGAAGCATACAGTAGGCACCAACAGGATAATTACAGAACAACCCCAAGGGTTTAAGAGAAGAAGCAAGTCTTCTTCACCAGTAACTATTTTCCTTTTGAGAAACAACTCTTGGCTTACTTCTGAGCTTTAGTATAGACTGAATGTTTGATCAAAGGACACCAAGTGCCCACAAGATCTGAACTTCCCAGGAACAACTGGGTATTAACCGATATACCAAGCCATAAAATCAGGCAAAGTAGAAGTAGTACACACAGGATGGGGTGATGTGAGCAGTTCTGAAGCCATTGATGAATTACATGAATAGGATGCTCACATTCTCTGGAGTACCTGTTTGAATTGTCACCTCTCCTTCAACCCACACCTATGGCCTCACAGGGAGTTCCTATGACCACTAAGGAGGAGCGAGGTGGTCAGGTGTAGCTTACAGACAGTTTTGTATTTTCTGCAATTCTATAGACTCATTCAGAGGTGGCTTTGAAAACCTCCCAGAGAGAGAAGAACTTCGAGTTATCTACTTTTTCTGGAAGGAACAATGGCCAGAGGAATGGATCTATCATGATTCATGGGCTATGGCTAACAGTTTGGCTAATTAGTCAGAAATTTGGAAGGGATGATATTGGAAGATTGGCATAAAGGAAATCTGTGGAAGACGTATGTGAATAGGCCTCTTAGCGGGAATATGAAGCATGTGATTGTGTCTCATGTGAATATTCGCAGAAAGAGTCCTGTGGAGTGGGCTTTCAAAAATGAGATGGGCAATCTGACCACAGGTACCAACCACCTCTGCCACCCCACTGGCCTCTTGAACAAAGGGGCTATAGTGGCCCCACATATACAGAGATTATATTTGGGCTCAGTAGTAAGGACTTCCCTCACCAAGCTGATCTGCTATTACTGTTTCCCCAACTGCCAGCACAAAGAGCATTGCTGAGCACCTCTGTGGCACCTAGTTCAGGAGAACGGCCAGTTACCTGGAAAAACACTGTTTATAATGGTCCTCTTCCATCTTGAAGGGGGCAATGATTCATCCTCAGGTAATAACAACCCACTCTGGATTTGGATTTGCTGCCATGTTTCTTCCAGCAACGTCTTCAGTGGACTTACTGAATGCTGTATTTCACCATTGTGATACCACACACCACATTGCATCTCAGCAAGAACTTATTTTAGAGAGAAGTGAGGAAATGAGATGAAAAAACATGGCATTCGTTGGTCTTCCAGAAGGTCTGAATGTTTAATAGTCTCAGTAAGAGCATTCGCTGAGAGGAAACCCCGTGTGAGGTGGGGTTGCTATCTTACAGAATGAGTTCATGCTTTGAACTAGAAGCCAGTATGTGGCGCAGGTTTCCCATAGGCGGAATACCGCAGTCTGGGGAACCAGCAGGTAGAAGCGGGATGGTATCTGTCACTATTACACACAAGCACTTGCAAATGCTTTACTTGCTATTGTATTGGTGATTCTGTGCTTGTTCCCCCACACCCACTCCCCCGCGTCTCTGCCCTGCTGCAGCCTGCAGACTGTCTCGCTTCTGTGGGTCAGCCAGCGGACCGCACAGCAGGCGAGTGGAGGGCAGAAGAGAGAGAGCAGGGTATTTCTTCTCCATGCTCTTTCTGCTTTGGAGTTGCATCTTTGTCAGGGCTACTTTATCTATAACCATGGCTGCTGCTAGGTGGTTTCACCTCAGCTCCACCCTCCCTGGGCTCAGGTAACTCTATTTCCTCCCCTCCACCCCGCAAGCCTAGAGGGGGCAACAGCTTCCTGCTCTTTCTCGGTCTCTGGGTACCTCTACATCCTTTGTTAGCCCGCTTTGCCCTGCCTACACTTCTTAGTGGTCTCTTAGTAAAGTCTCTTCATTTAAATCAAATGCGTTGAATTTGGTTGCTGGGATCCTGACTGGTACATTATTTCTGCAACTCTAGGTTCTGCTGGCTTCAAGGGCTAATGCCCAAGAGAGGAGACAAAAGCATAGTTTCATTGTATTGCAAACTGACGCTGCCACCTGTCCACCTCAATACCTTCATGCCACTTGATGAACAGGCTTCAAGAGGGCTGGAGGTAGGCTGCGGTGACAGGTGCTGTTGTGTAACAGGGCTGCAAGCAATTCCGCCTACACCGCAGGGAGCTAACACCTGGTTGTGTCAGGACCAGCGTTTTGTGTAGTTTTTTAAAATGCTGATGGACGACTTCAATAGTCCCATCCAAGCAGGACCACCAGGGACTCAGATTCCTCACCTCACTGGGTCAAGAACTCTGTCCACCTGAGGTGCCCCTAATGGGAAAGGGAACATGGACTAGGTTTAAGAGGAAGAATGTCACAAACATGTCACTAAGGCTTTGTGAACGTGGCGGGCAGACACGAAGGCTGAAGTAACTGTCCATATTTTCTGCTATGTATATATTTTAGTACTTTTTCCCCCTTTAGTTTTTCATCTCCTGTTTTTATGGTTTATTTCATGAGTAACAGAGTATCAGAGTGGGGTTGTGAGGGACTCAGAGGAGGGATCTGTATCCTCCAGAGTTGGTCTGGCTTTGGAGCCAGGCGCAGCCCTTGGTGATAGTTTGAACTGACTGCCGGACCTCTACATGATTCTCCCTTAATGTGTGTTCGCAGATACACATGCGTTCCACTAGCTAAATGCAGTTAAGTAAATCACACTCGGGACAGTGCTTGGCACACGGGCTCCTTCTCACTGTGAACAGATGGTGGCATATGGTTCCTGCTGTCAGCCGTGGTGGGAGAGTCAGCGGCGGCTGTGGAGCCGTACGTGGGGCAAGTGAGCAGCCTTGGGCACGCGCCTCTGTGCGAGGGGGTGTGGACAGTGGGAGCCGAACGTGGAAGGGGGAGGAAGGAGTCAGTCATGTTTATGGTTTTGCTTCTTCCTCAGTCACTGGGATTGCCCCATGCATGGAAAAATCTGATGTAAAGCAAGGTGAAGAAGTTGGTATCATATTTGGCTTCCTCCTGCCCTTGGGCTAGATAGAAAACGTTTTGTTACAAACAAGTGACTTGACTTCAGATGCTTTGGCCACTTTGGCCTTCAAGACAGGTAAGACGTGGTGGTGGCAGGAGATGCAGTTTGTGCCCCACCAGCACGTCTTCTCCTGGCGAGGGCACCTTCCCCCAGCTGTGGTGTGCGCCAGCTGCTAACCGCGCACAGCTGTTCCCTTCTTCTGAGACTTGTCCTTGGTGAAGGGAGCCACCTCACCCCGAAAAGCCCGGGAGGCTATGCCCTCCCCTGGGGACAGTCCACAGCCGGCGATGACTGACACGGGGACCTAAAGGACGAAGGCCTTCCCTCCAGGTGGAATAACCCCTGCTTCTGAGTGCCCCGTGCGACAGGCTGAGCTAGACTTCAGCCGAGCCTGGACGTTTGCTTCCTGGACGTGTGCTTCCCAGCTGCTTCCTCCCCCACCCTCACCTCCTCTGTCCTTTACCGGTTCCACCTGGGAGCAGCGCCCAGTCAGTCCTTGTCTCAGGCTCCGTTTCTGGGGAACCCAGCCTAGGGCAGTGCCTCTGGGCCCACTTACCAATCCTAACACTCTCTTGTGTTTCTGTGGGGCCAGCTGTGTGGGCATTTGGGAGGACTCTGGTGAATCTGTCAGTTTGATATCCAGGCCCGAGGCCCAGAGAAAGTTCAGTATCCATCTGCCCACCCCCAGGCTCAGCCCACACAACTGCAAGCCTTTGGAGGAGCAGGTGAACTCATTAAATTCATCTGTGCCACCTTCATGCACTGTAGGTATTTTTAACTGCATGGCACCTACTGTATCCCTGGGCACCTTGAGTGAGGGTCTATGAATCACCCGCAAGATTGGCAAGATGTGCCAAAGGGCATCCTTGTTATATTTAGCTGGGACTATTTCTGAAAGACTTAGGGTTGGGAGGAAAAATAATTAGTTTCTTGGTTCCAACTTGTGGTAGGGAACATACTGAGCCTGGAACCGGGGGGCTGGAGTGACCCGCCTGAGGTTGTTTCTGTTCTCCAGCTGACTCTGCTGGGGACACAGCAGACACCAGGGCAGGGGAAAACAGGACAGGCAGAGTAGCTCAGTGGCAGTTCCTGAGGGTTTGTGGTGAGTCCTCAAAGTGCAAGGACCGTCCCCAGCACAATCACAGCATGCTGGGGGCCATAGGAGAGCAGAAGGGGCCTGTGACAGTCATTCAGGGTCTGGCTTTGACCTTTGCTAACTACATTTCCTCTAGCCAGTGACCCTCCCTCTTCCCACCCACTTCTCCTCTCCTGTAAGATGAGAATAATACCCAGCCCACAAGGTCTCTGGGAGTGTCGTGTAAGGGAATATTTACAAAGGGCTTTGTAAACTGTGAAGTGCTGGTCAGAGCAGCTGTTGTTAGGGGAAGACTAAAGGAGAGAGCTCAAAACCTCCAGGATTTGCCCTCCTGGCAAGGCGGCCTGGACTGCCCAGGCCAGGCAAGCACCCACATGCCCTGGGAGAGGGAGGGCCTCACAGGAAGCAGCTTCAGTCACCAGGCACTTCATTCTCATGACTGTCTGTCCGGAAAGGTGTTTTGTAGGGACGTTTCATTGACGCCGCCTGTTTTTGTCGGGGGAGCTACGTGTTCAGACAGGATGGATGGGAGGTGATCTATGTTTTGATCATGGAAAAGATGAATTTGGGGCTTGCTCTGCTGTCAAGACCACACAGTGACAGATCTGTATTTTGGCACAGTCCAGATGCCAATGCTTGTCTGCAGCAAAGGAGTGTGGCTGGGGGGCTGCTTCACTGTGCTTTGCTTTCCACTTCTCTTCTCAAAAACAGCTGTTTAAGGAGAAATTTTTGCCTCTCTGCATATAGTCTGTAAATGGAAACGTGTTTGCATTTCTCAAGTCCTGTGAACCACACCAGGAAGATAGACTCAAGCCATCCTTTCTATTGGTGAGTTCTTGAAGACCTTTGCTTCATTAGCAAGCAAATGCTTGGCCTCTTCTGGGTGCCCAGCCTCGTGCTCGGAACCATGAGCAGGGTTCCAATAGATGGCAGCACCCCAGTTCCTAGTTTATGAACCACTAGGGCACAGAGTACTGGCCTACTGCACTTGGAGTTGAAGGACTCTGGCCAAGTTATTTAACCTGTCTGGGACTTGGTTTCCTCATCTTTAAAATAGGAATTCAAAATATTGGTATGAGGATGAAATACACCAAGGGGCACTAAATCATCATAGAGTTTTAAAGCTGGGATTGACCTCAGCACTCACTTCGACAATGGACATATTGGATTCTTTGAGGGCAAGAACTGCATGTTCCTTTATATCTGGGGCCCAGGATGATATATGGGATAGAGCAGGTGTTAAGGGAAGGTTTGTTGAATGAGTGAATGAAGGAATGAATGAAATATAGACAAAGAAAGTAAGATTCAGATTGGAGAGGTAACTGCCCAAGACTGCTCAGTCGTTGTTAGAAAGGGTGGACTCAAACCAGGTCTTTTAACTTCTATTCATTCTAGAGATTTACATCAAGATCTTTATGGTCACGTGATTAAAATTAAGCATCACTAATAAAGAAAAAACTGCAAGCACCCACAACGTAGAGTATTTTATCTTTTTCCACACTGTGTGCTACCTTATTCGATAAATACTGAGGGACATGACACATTAGGTACTGTGGGAGGTGTGACCACTTAAAAAGAGGAAATATTCTTCCTATAACACATATTTTCAGATTGGTTGATGGTTGCAAATGATGACTACCTCCTCTGAAAAAAAGTGTAAAAGATAGAATTCTAGTAACAAAGGGAGTAAGGAACAAATGAAACCAAAAACTTAGAATGCAGGAAACTGCTTCCACCTCCCTGCGTTAATTTCTTGGCATCCAAAGAAAGGAAAGAAGCATAGACTACATTAGTGCCTACTTGACTAATACAAGGAAGGATTACAGGATATCAGTAGACAAATTCTGTTAGCCCTAAGAGGGATTTGTCCTGAGGGTGTCCATGTGAGGACAATGAATAACCTAAGGGAAGTGTCCTCTACAACGGTGCCAAGAGCTTTCCTCCACGATCCTTTAACATTTCAATTCTCAAGAAAAGCCTGGCCGGGCGCGGTGGCTCACGCCTGTAATCCTAGCACTCTGGGAGGCCAAGGTGGGAGGAACTCTCGAGGTCAGGAGTTCGAGACCAGCCTGAGCAAGAGCAAGACCCCGTCTCTACTAAAAATAGAAAGAAATTATATGGACAACTAAAAATCTATATAGAAAAAATTAGCCGGGCATAGTGGCGCATGCCTGTAGTCCCAGCTACTTGGGAGGCTGAGGCAGGAGGATCGCTTAAGCCGAGGAGTCTGAGGTTGCTGTGAGCTAAGCTGACGCCACGGCACTCACTCTAGCCTGGGCAACAAAGTGAGACTCTGTCTCAACAACAACAAAAAAAAGCCAAAGGGGCTTTGGGTTCAAGTTGAAGACCAAGACATGTTCCCCTCCCCAGCGTCTTTCCCTCAACATCTCATGGAAAAGTCAGAAAAGATATGTGTGTGTGTCTGTGGTGTCTGTGCATGTTTAAGGAATGAAATCATAAAAGTGCTAGGAAGCAAGAATGGTATCACAGCAAATGGAAAGTTTGAGAGAATTCTGGAAGATAGAAAACAGATGTGTCTGGGTTGAGGTGGCAAAGTGAAGTAGGACCACAGAAGCTTTCTCCCTTAACTCCTAAGGAAATGACAAAAATGGTAAAAAATAAATGAACAAACCAGAAAAATTCGCTGGTAGGAGTCAGACAAGGGCATAATCTAATGACATAGGAATTCAAGAAGTGATGACAGAGGAAAAAATAGCTCCGAAGGTGACGGAGCGCAGCATACATGCCTCCTACACGTGGCTCTGGTGAGTCAACAGAATCATGACAATTCTACTCAGAGCCCTCCCCCCCTTTCTGGAGAGAAGTGGCATTTTCTTTTCCTCTTTCTCTTTGGGTGGGGAGTGGGAGAGAGAGAGAGAGTGGTGGAAACAGCCACTGAGAAGATAAGGGTAAAACTGGGGAGATAATTTCTCAACTAAAAGCAAGGGCTTCAGGATTCCACAGTGAGTTAGGACAGCAATCGTCCTTGGTCCAGGCTCTCAGGTCACAGAGAAGTAGACAGAACAAAAATACTTGCAGGGAAATTTCTCACAGAATATAGAGCGTGTGGTTATGGCTGTCCACATTCGACAGGACCAAAGTAACAGGATGGTAACCATGAAAACACACCACCATAACCAAAAAGAAAGGCAAGAACGAAGCATGCAAAAGATAGTTGAAGAACATATTTTAAAAGAAAACACAACTCAAAAAGCAGAAGACTATTCCTCATGAGTGCTCCTTCTCATAAGACCGTGAGTTCAATAAAACAAGAATTGAAAGCTGAGTTGATAAATCAATAGACTGAAATTAGAACAGGTCTTTCAGAACTAAGAAAACAAATTGAGAGCCAAAACAATACCATTCAAGAATGAATAAAGATACTACAAGCAGCAAGAAACAGGAAACAGAAGGCACAAAATCAAATTGCTGTCATAAAAGAAAAAACGGATAACAATCATGATGATGCAAAGGAAAAATACAAAGATATTAATGCAATTAGAGAAGATAATAAATATGTACAAAGATGAGTCAATAATTTGAACATCCGGAAACCCTCTAGCCAAATATTATTTTAACATGCTAAACACACACGCATGTGTACAGTTGGTCCTCCATATCCACAGGTTTCACATCTGCAGACTCAACCAACCCCAGATCAAAAATATTTGAAAAAGTAGTAATAATGCAACAATAAAAATAATACAAATTAAAGAAAATGATAAGTATGACAACTGTTTACACAGTATTTACATTGCATTATATACGAGAAGTACTCTAGAGATGAGTTGAAGCATACAAGAAGATATACCTAGGTTATATGCAAATACTATGCCATTTTATATTAGGAACTTGAGCAACCTTGGATTTTGGTATCTGCAATAGGTCCTAGCCAATCCCCCATGGATACAGGCATGACTATATGTGTGCGTCTGTGCATACATATAGATGTAATCCTTTGAGAATACCAGAGAGATATCTATATAAATAAAATCTCCTTATAGTGATGAAATAATCTGCAAGAAAATAAAGATAATCACCTGTGATTCAGAAGATCAGGAGGAACCCCAGCCTTTGAAGGTAAATAAGAACCAGGCCAAGAAGCACTCCACAGATTGAGGCCGTCTTTGGAGAAAGATGGCCTAGCATTTCCTTACAGGGAAGTAGCTTGTGGGGAGTGGTGGCGGTGGAGAGCAGACCAGGCTTTAGACCTGAGCAGTAATAGATCCAGAACAGCAAAACCTTGTATAAATCCAGGACTCAGAGGGAGTTACACCTTGAGAAAAATGGTGAAGTTGAAGAAATCCTAACTAGGAGAGGCTGAATGCAAGAAATAGTGACTTATAATCAATTCTGGTGGACGAGGAGGAAAAAAGCTTCCCTGGAGATTTCAAGGCCACTGGCCAACATTCCTATAGGTGTGAGACCTGAATATACACTGAAATGTACCCAGAAATTCCAAAATGAGAATTTAATTTAGAGGCACCCAGTTCTGTAGTGTCCAAAGCTTCTGACAGAGGCAGGCAGGTACCCTAAATCCAGGCTTCATAAGATTCCTACTTGAAAAGTCCTATCATATATGAGCTCACAATATAAAATCAGAAAATGCCCAAATAAGCAAGCCACCATGAATAAGAGTCAAAGGAAAAAAATAGAATTTTATGCATAAATGTTAAATATTAGAATTATCAGATATAAAATATTATTTTGATATGATTAAGTAAAGAGAGAATTTAAAAATGGATGTGAATCAAGAAGCTATAAAAATGAGCAGAAATATTATAAAAGAACAAAACAAAACTTCTAGAAATTAAGAATATAATAGAAATGGAGGCCGGGCGCGGTGGCTCACGCCTGTAATCCTAGCACTCTGGGAGGCCTAGGTGGGTGGATCCTTTGAGCTCAGGAGTTCAAGACCAGCCTTAGCAAGAGCAAGACCCTGTCTCTACTAAAAATAGAAAGAAATTATATGGACATCTGAAAATATATATAGAAAAATTAGCTGGGCATGGTGGCACGTGCCTGTAGTTCCAGCTACTCAGGAGACTGAGGCAGAAGGATCACTTGAGCCCAGTAGTTTGAGGTTGCTGTGAACTAGGCTGACGCCATGGCACTCTAGCCTGGGCAAAAGAGTGAGACTCTGTCTAAAAAAAAAAAAGGAACATAATAGAAATTAAAATGTAAGAGTTGAAAAGCAAAATAGACACAGCTAAAGAGAGAATCACTGACTTCAAATACAGATCTGAAGAAATTACACAGAATGCAGCTCAGAGAGAGAAAAATATGGAAAACTCTGGTTAAGCAAATTGAAGGGTGGAGTAAAAAGGTCCAACAGATCTAATCAGGCTTCTAAAAGCATATCATAGAGTAGGAGAAAAGATAATATTAAAAGATATAATAGCTGAGGATTTTGCAGAATTGGGTAAAGACATTGCCTTTGTTCATTTGCATTACTATAAAGGAATATCTGAGGCTGGGTAATTTATAAAGAAAAGAGGTTTATTTGGCTCACAGTTCTGTAGGCTGTACAAAAAGCATGGCACCAGCATCTGCTTCTGGCGAGGGCTTCAGGGAACCTCCAATCATGGTGAAGGCAAAGGAGGAGCAAGTGTGTCATGTGGTGGAAGAGGGAGCAAGAAGAGGGAGGTGCCAGGCTCTTCTAAACAACCAGCTCTCACATGAACTAACAGAATGATACTCACTCATTACCATGAGGACAGCACCAAGCTGATCATGAGTGATTCACCCAAACACAACCCCTTGAGCCCCAACTCCAACACTGGGCATCAAATTTCAACATGAGATTTGGATGGAACAAATACCCAAACTATATCAGACATGAATCTTCATATTTAGAAAGTTATTAAATGTCCTAAATAGGGTAAGTCATACAGCGGACAAACTCAGAAACATCATAGTGAAACTGTAGAATGCCAAAGAGAAAGAGAAGATCTTAAAAGAAGCCTGAAAAAAAGACAGTTGACTCAGAAAGGAACAAAGTTAGATCAAATCTGACTTCTCAACATCAAATATGGAAGCCAGAAGACAGTGGAATAATGTCTTCAAAGTGGTGATAGAAATAACCATCAACTAGATTTATAAGCCCAGCAAGCCATATTTCTAGAATGAGTAAAATAGAGACATCTTCAGTAATGTAAACATTAAGAGAATTTACCACCAACAAGTCCTCATTAAAAACAATCTAAGGGATATACTCCAGGAAGAAGTATAATGCCCCAGAATGAAAATCTGGGATGAAAAAGCAAGAAACTGACAGGTGAAGATGGTCTTTCCCCACCCCACTGCATCCTCCCTCAATCTTCCTTCCTTCTCCTTTGGGGAAGATTGCTCTGCAATTCCTTGTCCACGTGGAAAATGCCTACTCATCTCCTAAGAATCACCTTTTCTGTGAATCCCTCCCTGGATCCATAGCTAGAACTGATGCCTCTTTCCTTTGAGCCCCACTGAACTTCCTGTGAACTTTTAGAACACTTCTCTTCACTTATTTATCTGCCTGTTGCCCCTTCCTACCCTGTGAGTTCCTTGAGGGAAGATTTTAGGTTAATCTTCATATCCTCAGGGTTGATTATTAGCATCAATAATGATCATTTCTTGGTAATGGAAATTTTACATCAATATGTTCATTATTCGCTAGAGAAAGAAAAAAAACTCAAATAGGATTTTGAAAATGGGACAGAGAGAACAATAGTCTTAGATAGCACAGGTAAAAGCAGCCATTGCCATGGGAACCTCAGAGGAGTTTCCAGCTTATAATTAATGAATACAAACCCTGGTGCAGGGCTGGGAGCAGTCGTCAGACCATGCTTAAAGAACTGCATTTGTAGCACTGGGGCTAGTCAGGCCTCTCTTTCTCCTTCCCTTTTTTCTTCCTCCTGAAAATGGAGCATATTTAGTGGCAGCTATGGCTTCTTCCAGAATGAGCCTTTAAACAAAGTGGAGCTACCTTCCTGAGGTGAGCTCTGGGTCAGGGTGTAGGGACTTGAGAGAAGTCATGGAACTTAAGACCAGGCTCAGAGCAGAGGAGGGAGAGGGTGCGGGGAGAACAGGCAGCTCCTGCCGGGAGTGAAATTCACTGGAGGGCGCCATCCCCAGGGGCAAGTCCTGCTTCCTTAGCATCGTGGGAGTACCCAGCCTGCCTGTGTTCCTCGTGCCCTGTTTACCTTGGAAAACACCACAGTGAGGGGCATCTCAACAACCCACCCACAGCAGCCCTGGCTGGCAGACCATGGGAGACCAGCTCCTCTCAACCTACTCCCAGCACCTGTGTATAGAGAAGAAATGACAATAAGGATGGAGGCCATGCTGGGGTGAAGGATGAGGGACTTTTACTATGAAGGGGAGCTTTGTCAGTCGTGGACGTTCCAGTATGACCACGGGAGGGATGGGGCAGCAGCCGAGAATTTATTGCAATACTGGATGGGATACTAAAACTTAGGTTGGTATAACAGGAAAAGTAAAGAATATGACATTTCTTCTACCCAAGGGTTATGGGGCAATCACATTCATTTTAAAGGGAAGACTTCATTGTTTTTACAAAACAGAAGGGGAGATGGTGGGGAGTGGTGCAGGGTGTTAAACCCCTCAGCCTCCACCATCTGAGGCTGATGAAGGGTGGAAAAGAGACAGATGACAACAGGTGACGCCAGAGGAGTGGAAAATTGGGAACTCTTGGAGTGCTGACCCCTGGGGAATGAAACTGGGCACAGAGGGGTGATGCCAGGCAGCTTTTCATTTTAGATCTTTCTAGTGGTTCTATTTTATCTTGATCAAATGTACATGTTTCTCCAATAACCACAACAATAACTTGGCAAATTGTTTAAAACCAAAAGTAAAGGGCATCCTTATTACCTGGGACCTAGTGAATAAATTGCAGTTTACCCATACGGCGGATACTGTGCGGCATTGAGAAAAGGGAGGTAATCTGTACAGGAATGGAAAGACATCCATGATGTTATGTAAATGGAACATTTTAGAAACTAAGTTGATGGCCAGTATGGATGTTGTGATGCCAATTGTGGTTTTTTAAATCTCCATGAATATGTATATCATCCGACTCAGATCATTTTTTCTTACAAGTGGCAGAGACTCAGCTTTCAAGCAAGAAGGGAAATGAATTGGTTCCTACAGACCTGGAGCTTTAGCCAAGCTTGATCCAGGGGCTCAAACAGCTCCAGGCTCAGGGAGATGGGGCCTTGACCCCCAGCGTGCCCCTACAGTCCCGGGATGGGGAAGATGGCTCAGCTTGTGTACAGACTGGAAGAGGGGGACACTCTTAAGAGCAGCCTGGGTCATGTCCCAACCCTTGTTTTAGGAGGTGGAGTCAGTGCCCTCAATAGAGCCTCACAGGCTAACTAAAAATGTCAGCTGGAAATGGGTGGTCCCCAAAGGGTTTTTGTTTCCACGAGAAGGTGGAATGGATTTTGGATGGATTAACTCAATTGAGGTCCACCATATACACACGTGACATGATTCCATATGGCTGAGAAAAGATCTGGACGGAGACGGCTAAATTTAGGATTAGTGGGGGAGGAACACACTCACTTTTTGAGCAGTTTACACAAACCCAAGGGATGACTCGTCACCATGCCCTTGAGGTCGTTTCTTTCCAGGGTCACTTGTCATAAAACTCTACCTTGTTCAAAAACATTTTGGCTACAAGTGGAAAAAGTCTACTCAAATGGGCTTCAGTGTAGGGGGTAGGGGGTGCTAGATGGATCCAAGGGCCTCACAAAATTCTCAGGCTGTAGAAGAGAACCAAGCACCATTCTCCTCAGCCTTTCTGGGAGGAAAGGACCCTCTCTGCAGCTCTTTCCTCTTTTTATTTTTTAAGTTGACTTTACTGAAGTATAATTTATATACAATCAAATGCACATATTCCAAGCATAGAGGTCAGGAGTTTTGCCAAGTGTATACACTCACATAATCACCACCCTCTTCCAAGTTCCCCCAGGCCCCTGCATCCAGCTCTCCCCACACCCTGCCCCAGGAAGCCACTGCTCTGATTTCTACCACCTTGTTGTATCTTTTCTAGAACTTGTGAAAATGGAACAATACAGTATGTACTCTTTCACGTCCCTCAGCCACTCTTTTTGGATTGCACAGGGTCACTGTGCCCTGAGTCTTTCTGAAGGTCTTTCCTGTTCCCTTTTGCCCACTTCCTGTCTCTACACATCCATGCATGGGACCGAAATGGGCCACCCCTAAGTCCCCGAGTCTCTATGTCCTTGTTAAGCAACCAAGAGTGACCTACCTCATTTCTAAATGACAGCCTAAGTTTTTGGAAGATAAGATTTAATGGTCCAGCTCAGGCTGTGTCAGGCCATGTGCCCACCAGCTCTGGCCAGAGGAATGAGGTCAGAGCAGACACATGAGGCCACAGGGCCCACCCTGTGGGTGGAGAGGTGGCTGCAGGTCTCAGAAAAGGGGAGGGCTGGGCAGAGACCCCAGGAAGAATTCACTGCACATTGGAAATCGCTTCACTGTAAGTATCTGGTGGACAGGTGTCCTCTACTGCTAATTAGAAAGGTGATTTAGAAGCTGTGATCAGCGAGCATGTTGATGGGAAAGTCAAGACTTTGCTGAAAATAAAGGGCCTGATGTGTCTTCCTGGGCTGCACTAGGGCCCTTCTATCCAGGCAGGAGAACAAGGAAACCACTGTTACTGGTAAGTGTGTGGCATGGGCCAACTCACTACTCCTCATTCCAGGCATGCAAGGTGGTCGTTATTATTCCATTTTACAAATGGTAAAAGAGGGGTCAGGCAAAGCCACCTCGAAACTCACAGAGCTGTCTTTGCTTGTGAGCAATTCTCAGGCTTTGCTGGGGGGCGGGGGAAGCGGGCCTGAATCAGCTTTGATAATTAAATGATTCTTGAGGGCATCCCAGAGTTCTGCCCCAAGACTAGGGCAGAGAGACCCTTGGCCTGGAAGATGCTGAGGGCAGGACTGTCCTGTCACCCATCTGTACAGTGGAAGCCTCTGGATTCTTGTGTTAACCTTGATCCATGCTGTGGCCCACCAGGATGGCTGGGGTGAATCAGCCACAGAAAGCATCCCAATAGCAAATCCACTATCTCTGGAATACAGTCCCATCAGATCCTCCAGATGCGGTGGAGGGCCTGCCGGAAGTCTGGGTGCTCTGGCGGTGGCAATGGGCCCACAGAACAAGCCTTCCCCTGAGGCTACCTTCTGAGACCCCCTCTGGGCTTCTTCCTGCCCAGGACCCACACTTGTATGTTAAATTCTGTCTAGGACAACATGGTAGAAGGGAATACACTGAAATGGTTTTAATGGTGGTATTAGAGGGTGGGATTTTGAATTATTTAAAAAATTTTCTGTGATGGAATTATTATTTTTATGGTTAATTTGAATTTCCCCAGCCCTCACCAAACTTGAGAAGCAGGTTGAGGGTTGAGTTGTGTTGGCTTTGATTCCCAACAGACTAATGGATTGGTAGTGGCTGCTGAGAGAGCTACATTGTGGTGTATTTCGAAGCCCCACTGAAGCTCAGGGGCACAAAACGCTGAGATCCATTAATAATGTCTGCTGTGGCAGTAGCAGTATATGAGCTTTGTATTTGCCATTCCAGACCTAGACACTCCAGTTTGCCTGTGGCTTATTATTTTTTTAAAATTGAGGCACAATTAGTTCACAGCAAAGCACAATGATCTTAGGTGTTCAGCTTGATGGATTTTGATAAATGCCTACATCCATGGAACTACCACCCAAAACAAGATATAGGATATTTTCATCACCCTGGAATGTTCCCCACCGCCAACCACATTCTGATTTCTATCACCGTAGATTAATTTCTGACTGTTCTTGGGTTACATGGGAATGAATGTGGACTATTTTATCTGGCTTCTTTTGCTCAACATACTTGTGAGATTCATCCATCCTGTTGCATATTCTATTAGTTCATTCTTTTAAGTTGCTGAATGTATATCATTATATGGAAAACTTATTTATCCTTTTTCCTGTTGAGGGACATTTGGGTTGTTTTCAGTTTAGGACCATTATGAATAGAGTTGCTTGTGAACATTCATATACAAATGGTTTTGTGGGCATCTCTCTTGAGTGAACATCTAAGAACGAAATTACTAGATTGTAGGATGGATGTATATATGTTTAATTTCATAAGAGACTGCCAAATGGTTTCCCAAAGTGGTTATACCATTTTACATTCCCATCAGCAGTTGCCAACTCGGATGTAGTACTGATTTTAGCCATTCTAGTGGCATGAAAAGGTATTTCATTGTTGTTTTCATTTTCATTTCCCAGATGACTACAAATTTTGAGGCCTGTGTTTAGTGGCCACTTGTATAGCTTCTTTTAAGTGTTCTCATATGTTATTTATTGAGTACTAAAATAGTTTTATCCTTAAAAGGAAGTGTATGGGAAGCTCCTCCATGAGTGGGGTCTGGCTTCCATATCGAGGTTGTTTCATTGTCATTTGGTTGTTGCTAAATTCTTAAGTTCCCACGCCTGCCTGTCTGCTTTGTAGCCTCTAGTAATCAGGTGCTCTTGTATGGCCCTTTGAACTCCCTGCCCCAGGGCCTCTCTCTCACTCTGCCTTGAGGGGTCACTCTCTTGAATTCTGCCTGCCATCCTGCCACAAGCTCCTGCTCTCGGAGGCCTGCTGCTTGGTGACCGCCTCATAGGCCCAGCTCCGGCTGGTCCAGATGCCCCTCTCCCAGCTCCCTCACCTCAGAGCCAGCCTCCTGCAAGTGGCCGCCCTGGGAAGTCTGTGGCTCAAAGGCATTGATTGAACAGCCATTAATAGCAGCTGCTAAAGGGGCACGTGATCCAGTAATATGGAGGTCAGGCTTGGGTATTTATTTTATTTTTGTCCTGAGTTAAGTACTTTGCTGGTGCTTTTTCCCAAATGAAAAAAAGAAAAATAAAACTATTTATCATGACTCACAGTGGGAAAGAAAAATGCTGGCAACGTGAGCAGACAGAACTGCCATCTTCTCTTCTCACAAAAGCCTGTCATCGCCACACCAACTGCCCCTTTCCCAGCACGCTCCCCACGCCTTATTTCTCAGTTCAGATCAATATTTTAGTTGTGGGGGAGCCTTAATGATAGAATAGAGCTTGTGTCTCTCTGGCTGTGTCTCGCCGAGACACGTTAATGGCACGTTCTCCTGCTGGGTGGTTCACAGGGAAATGAATAAGAACAGATTAATAACCAGGGCTTTTCCTGCCGTGGACCCAGAAGCCTGGCACGTCCAGGCTGGAAAGACAATGGACACAGCTGTCAGAGTACCAAAGACCAAAGCCGTAGGGTGTTTGCTACAAATTTTCTTGGTGACCGGTTTCCAGGATGCGCAAGGGTGTTGGGTGGTGGTGTGACCTTGGCCTAGACTCAGCTACGTCACAAACTGACCATGACTGGGGCCAACTCTTAGTCTCCTGCACCCTGTTTTCACCTCTGTAAAGTGAGAATAACGATGCCTGCCTCACCCATTAGTGCGTTCAACAAGTGAATACATTGAATCCTGTGTCAGGTGCTGGGGTTAGCACTTGACATCACCTCTGGCAGCACCTCCAGAGTTGCACCCTGGCTGGGGAGTGAGACATTGGGATCTGAAAGTAAGTGCCATGTGGTGAGTTGTATGATACAGAACTGCGGGGAACTACTGGAACCTCGAGGAAGGCGCTCGAATCAGACATGGAGGGTCAGAGAGAGCTCCCAAAGAAGGTGGCATCTAGGAGTTAGTTAGGCAAAGAGATATGAGAAGAGCATTCTAGACTGGGAGGAGTATGCATGGAGGAAGGACTTCAGCGAGAGAAATGCAGAGTGTGTTACAGAAACAAAAAGACTAGGCCTGGGAGACACAGAGGGCAGAGAAGCTGGAGGCCTGGAGAGAGCTGAGCAGGGCCAGGTGACAGGCTGTTGTGACTAACCAGGGAGATAAGGTGTGTGAGAAATCCATATACAGCACGGGATGCTGTGCAAACATGAGAAGTCATGACCGCCAGCCTCCCCGAAGGGCCCCAGGAGCCTTGCCTCCTGGTACTCACACGCTGGGAAGCCCCCTTTGATTCTGAATCAGGGCTTGAGCGATAGAACATGGCAGGAGCAGAAGGATGTGAGTTTTGAGACAAGGTCATAAACCCTGCCTTGGTTTTATGGATCCCTCAGTCTGGGGGAAGTCAAAAGCCATGTGGCAGGACACCGAGGCAGTCCTGTGGAGCAGCCCACGTGAAAAGGAACCGAGACTTCCCACCAATGCCCAGTACCAGCTGGCACCAGATGGCCTTAGCCCTGGCTGGCCCTTTGACTGCAACCCATGAGAAACACAGCCAGAACCATGTGACCAAGCTGCTCCCCCAGTTCCAGATTCACAAACACTGTAAGAGAGAGCCTTGGGGAAAATGTGCTCACCCCTGGAGCTGTGCACGGTGGCAGCCCCGGCCACACACATGTTCGACTTACCCACCCTTGGCTGCAAAAACAAGGAGAGACAGACTAGCATTTCTTAGACCCACATTGAAATTCCTCACTGAGATGCAATATGCATCCTGCAACTCCTGTTCCCATCAGCTGTGGCCATTCGAGATGCTCCTGACTCATGGTCCAAACATGGCTGCCACCCTGGTGGGCATGAAAGGGAGAGAATTCTCAGAAAAGCGGAGCTCTTAGGCTGTGCCAACAGCCCTGAAGTGTCTATCACAGGAGTCAGGAACATGGAACTCCTCTCCAATTTTCCAGAGCCATGGAGCAAGACATAAACCCTCCTCTCTTATTTAAAGCTCCTCTGACTTACAGTTAAGAGGACAGTTTGCCCAGAACATTCTGGCTGCTTTATTTTAAGATAAGATGACTTACTCACTTCTGCTTATTGAGTCTTAGTTTAATATCCTCAGTGAGCTAGCTCTGGAATGAAACTTTTATAACCTTGATCCTAACTGTTTTGAGGGCTTTCTGGGTTCCTGAGGCTGTCTTAGGATCAACAACGTAACTTCCAAAAATGACCTTTGCTCTAAGTCTGATACCACTGCCCCTCACCAAGTGCAGCAAACAAGTCGCTCCTGTTGGACAGCTCAGTCCCCACATGCCCCTCCGGCCTGAGGTTCCTGGTGCAACATGTCCTCTGCTTCTGCAGAGTTTCCGGCATTCCCTCTCCCAGAAACTGCTGCTCCTTTCTCTCCCCCTCATCAACATCCCAGAGCATTTACCAAATGCCTGCTGTGTGTATAGCTCGGGGTAAGAGTTAAAAAAAAAAAAAAAAACCTCACAGTTCCAAGGTCAATAACAGAAAAAGCCAGGGACAGTGTCCAGAAGTAGAAGAGCAGCTGTAAATACCAAAAGGCCATAGAATACCAAACTGGGATGAAGGGTTTCTAAGGCTTCTCATTACCGCAGAGACAACATAGGATTCTGTTCAAGTATCGCCCTAATAGCTGGTCTGCCATTCTTGCCCCTACACGCACCCCCCATGGCTTCTGTTAACGCACGTGGATTCCACTCCTGCAGTGACAACTCATGGTCAATCTGCAGGGCATGGAGAGGACTGTGCCCCTCCAGCTCAGCTCTGTCAGCATCTCACAAGATGACTAAGGAGAGGCTGCTGCTTTACTAGTTTTTCTAAGAACAGACACTGTAAGGGACTACAGTGGAAATATGTGGAGGCTGTGTTTTCCAAAAATGGTTGCAGCAATATTTTCAGGCCCACATGCTCTTCCAGAAACTTGCCACTCCTCCACCAAGTGTAGAGGCTCTTTCCCTTCACCTTAAACTTTGGAAGGCCTTTCAGCTGGCCTTGATGAAGTGAAGGGGGTGAAAGTGACACTTAAAACTGCAGAGGCTGAGTTAGAAAAAAACTTCCCCTGGGTTCCTCTCAAGGGATGCTCAGTCTTGGAACCCAGCCATGATGTTATGAGGAAGCCCAGGCCATATGGAGAGGCCACAGATAGGTGTTCTGGCCAACAGCTCCAGCTAAGGTCTCAGCCAACAGCCAACATCTACCACCAGACGCATGAGTGAATAAGCCTTCCCATGATGCCAGCTCCCAGGGTCGTCAGGTCACCCCCAGCTTTGGAGTCTTCTAGCTAACGCTCTGAGATAGTGTACAGCTGAGACTACTTAGCCCACTATGTCATGTCAAATTCCTGACTCAAAGAATCCATGAGTGTAATAATGAATGGATGTTGTGTTTGGGGTATGTTCAGGGTAATTTGTTACCCAGCAACAGCAACAAGGTATATAAGTTATTCTACTGAAGTTCAGGTAGATTTCAACAGAGCAATGGAATGGCCAATGCTTACAAAACTGTGGCATCCTTCCTCCCCTGTGCCCTCATCATTCATAGCACTGTTCCAAAGGGGCATCAGTTGTGCTCAGAGAAGCATGGTGCAGACAAGAATTTTTATCCTTATTCACGTTTTTCTCAAAAATTTAAGGGAGTCCAATTGAGGCCATAGCAATGCATTAAAGTCTCCTGTTCTCTATTCTCTAGCACCTTAAAACTCCTAAACCCCTTTCACTCTTTGTTCCAGCACAACTCCCTCAGCCACACTGTCTTTTCCCACCATCTTCTTTCCTCAAATACTTCTCTACAAATGTATTTCCTCAGAACGTGCTCCTTTGATATTGCATAGTCCTGTTGTGCTCAGCAGCCTTAGGAGTTCCTGATATGCCCGGATGGCCTTGCATTTGATAATCAGCTCAGATATTTTTTCTTTTGATCTTTAATGCTGGGGAAGGAAAAAAAAAAGTGACCTAAGAAGAAACAAAATCTGAGTAGTCCTATGTCTATAAGAGAATTGCACTTATAATTTTTTTTTAAAAAAAGCTATCACAAAGAAAACTTCAGGCTCACCAGTGAACTCTATCAAAAATTTAGGGAAGAAATAATATGCATCTTATATAAACTCTTTCAAAAAATAGAGGAGGGGGAATTCAATTTTATGAGGCTAGTATATCCCTAATATCAAAACCTGACAGATATTACCAAAAAAAAAAAATACAGACTGATGTCCCTCATGAACCACACAAAATCCTTAACTAAATATTTAGTAAATCAAATCTGGCAATGTATAAAAGGACAATATATCATGGCCAAGTGAGGTTTATCCCAAGAATGCAAGATTTATTTCACATTTTAAAAAGTAATCAATGTACTTATTAGTTATTCATTGCTGTATAAGGAAATCATCTTCAAAATTTGGCATCCTAAATCAACAAGTATTTATCATTTCATTGTTTCTGCAGGTGAAGAATCCAGGTGCTATTTAAACTGGGTTCTCTGGCACAGGGTCTCTCATGAGGCTGAAGTCAAGGTGTCGGCCAGGGTGGCAGTCTCATCCGAAGACTTGACTGTGGGAGGATCTGCTGCCAAGATCACTGAATCTCACTGTTGGCAAGATTCAGTTCCTTGCAGCTGTTAGAATGAAGCACTCAGTCCCTCTCTGGCTGTTGGCCATAGACCTCTCTCAGTTTCATGCCACGTGGAGCTCTCCACAGGGCAGCTGACAACATGGCAGCTGGCTTTCCTCTGAGCAAGTAAATGAGGGAACTCACCCAAGATGAAAGCCACAGTCTTTTTCTAACCTAATCTCAAAAGTGACATGCCACCACCCCTGCCATATTGTATTCACTATAAGTGAGTCAGGTAGTCCAGGTCATTCTCAAGGTGAGGGAATTGCACAAAGCCAAAAATACCAGGAGAAGGGGATTACAGGGGACCATCTTAGAGGCTGCCAACCACGTTGTAATTCATCCCATTAGCAGAGTAAAAGAGGAAACATGATCACGTCACAAATGAAGAAAAAGTATTTGACAAATTTTAACTCTCATTCATTATGAGAACTTTCAGTAAATTATGACTAGAAGGCAGCTTTCTTGGCTGTATCAAAGGCATCTATGAAAGAGCTAAAGCTAACATCACATATAATGGGGAAAGAACGAATGCTTTCCCCCGAGAGCAGGAACAAGGCAAGGATGTCTGCTTTTACCACTTCTCTTCAACATTTTCCTAGAGGCTATAGCAAGTTCAATAAGGCAAGAAAAATAAACAAAAGCCAAAACTATTAGACAGGGAGAAGTAAAACCATCTCTATTTGTAGATAGTATGATTGTACATACATAAAATTCTAAGGAATTTTTAAAAAATTACTAAAATTAATAGGTAAATTTAGCAAAGTCACAGTATATAAAATCCTATATAAAAATCAATTTGTATATACTGTTACAAACAATTGGAAAATAATTTTTTTAAAGATATCATTTATAAAAGCATCAAAGGACATCACACATTTAAGAATAAATGTAATGAAAGATATTTAAGACCTCCACTGAATAACTACAAAAAATTTCAGAACAAATTAGAGATTAACGGATAAAAGGAGAAAAGTAATCACATGATCCTTTTTTTTTTTTTTTTTGAGACAATGTCTCACTCTGTTGCCCAGGCTAGAGTGCCGTGGCATCAGCCTAGCTCACAGCAACCTCAAACTCCTGGGCTCGAGTGATTCTCCTGCCTCAGCCTCCCGGGTAGCTGGGACTACAGGCAAACGTCACCGCGCCTGGCTAATTTTTTCTATTTTTAGTGGTTTGGCTAATTTCTTTCTATTCATAGTAGAGATGGGGTCTCGCTCTTGCTCAGGCTGGTCTTGAACTCCTGAGCTCAAGCAATCCTCCTGCCTCGGCCTCTCAGAGTGCTAGAATTACAGGCGTGAGCCACTGTACCCAGCCAACATGATCATTTCAATAAAGGCAGAAAGTCAGTCAACAAATTTCAATAACTATTTATGATTAAAAATCTATTTTAGAAAACTGGAATAACAGGGAACCCCTTTAAATATAGCTGCCAAAACATATAGCAAGTGTTCATTTGTCTGTATCTGGGTGAAAAATCACCCCAAAATGTATTGGTTTAAAACCACAACAATTTACATTTTTTTATGATTCTGTGGGTCATGGATTTGGACAATATTAAAGGCTGGGCAGTTTTTCTGCTCCATGTGGCATTCGCTGAGGTCACTCACTCACCTGCATCCAGACAGTGGCTGGGCTGGGCCGGGCAGGAAGGCACCAGAAGCCCTAAGTCCTGAGCCCGACCCCTCAGGATCCTCCACAGCACCTCTCCCTACTCCTTGTGCCCTCCCATCCCCTGGGAGTGGAGCCCCAGAGTCTGACAGCATAGTGCCACCTCCTAAAGGCTGGGCCTGGAATGGGGCAGCATCACTTCGCCCACATTCTACGGGTCAGAGCAAGTCACAGGCCAGTGCAGGGGCAGCGGAGGGGACATAAAGCCCAGCTCTTGCTGGGAGGAATGGCATGTACAGGGAGGGCAGGGATTCCTGGTCCCTCTTTGAAAGCTACCGGCTATTGATACAATTAATGATGAAGAGATGAATGAATCACTGAGTCAGCACCTTCCGTCCAATGCCCACACTGGCTAAAGAAATGAAGAAAGTAAACCCTACCTTCCTGCTTCCTTTTAGCCTGGCTTTCCTTTAAGCAGAGCATAAACTAGTAACAGATTTTTTATGTATTTCCTGGTCATATAAGCTCCAGTATGGTGTTAGCTTAATAGAAAATGGCTGCCAACCTTTAGCCTCTTCCTTTAGTGTCCTTTTGGTTCCTCTTGCCCCCTCTTGTCCTCTTTTCTTATTCATTTTTTTTAATTAAAAAAAAAATTTTTTTTTTTTAAAGCAACTTCTCACTCTGTTGCCTGGGCTGGAATGCAGTGGGTGTGATCATAGCTCACTGCAGCCTTAAACTCCTGGGCTTTAGGGATCCACCTGGTACAACCTCCCAAGTAACTGGGACTGTAGGCATGTGTCACCGTGCCTGGCTAATTTTTAAATTTTTTTGTGAAGATGGAGTCTCACTATGTTGCCCAGGCTGGTCTCAAACTCCTGACCTCAAGTGATTCTCCTGCCTCAGCCTCCTATATTGCTGGGATCACAGGCATGAGCCACTGCAGCCAGCCATATTCAGTTTCTATTTTTTTGTTGTTGTTGTTGTTGAGACACAGTCTCGCTCTGTTGCCCAGGCTAGAGTGAGTGCCGTGGCATCAGCCTAGCTCACAGCAACCTCAAACTCCTGGGCTTAAGCGATCCTACTGCCTCAGCCTCCCAGGTAGCTGGGACTACAGGCATGTGCCACCATGCCTGGCTAATTTTTTCTATATATATTTTAGTTGGCCAGATAATTTCTTTCTATTTTTAGTAGAGACAGGGTCTCGCTCTTGCTCAAGCTGGTCTCAAACTCCTGACCTCGAGCTATCCACCCGCCTCGGCCTCCCAGAGTGCTGGGATTACAGGCGTGAGCCACCGCGCCCGGCCAATATTCAGTTTCTTATTATCCACTTCTCTCCAATTCAAACGTAAGACTAAAATCTCTCATTTGCAGATGAGGAGGATGTTTCCAGTATGCCTATCTTACCCAAAGAAATGAACCCAAAGAAATGAAACTCTAACAGTAAAAGGTCACCAGTCTAAGGAAATTGTTTTTGAGAACTGGGACCTTCCCACAGAGCCCTAAAGTTTGATCCCACTGACACAAAGCTCCAAGTCCTCCACTTGGAAAACAAGTTCTGGTCAAAGCCAATTATTATCTACATTGCTGGGTCTCGAGCCTCAGTAGATATTCTCCAGTTTCACTTGCATGCTCCTCTGGCCATCCTTTCATAGCTCTCTAGCTAAAGTAGAATAGAGTTTTTATGCCACCCAGTAAACCAAACGCTCCATTCTGGCTAGTAAGCCGGATCGTGCAGTATAAATAGTCTAACAAGAGGGGTGTCTGGGAGTGTAGAAAGGCCCTTTCTTTTATATGTGAAAGAACACAGCCCACTCCAGGAAGCCGGGGACTCACAACCGTTACAGAAACACAATGCAGGGGTTTCCGTCCATGTGCAGGACTTTCTTTCCTTCAAATGCAGTGTATGAAAAGAAAAAAAGCTATCAGTATTTCCTGGACTTTGGAGCCCAGACAATGCTTTGCCTTTTCTTTACCCTGGGCATTCTGGGGCAGATAGCATTAGCAGCTCCTCCGCACTGGAGGAAAGGACGGGAACCACAGCATGTCGCAGGCGTGGGAGCGGCAACAACGCCCACCTTTCATACGTTCTATGGAAGAGAACCTGTCTGTGCACCTTCATGCCCAGGGCTCTCCCAATGCTCTCATTTCTTTTTCTTTTATAAGTGAGAGATAATACAGCATTTGGGAGCAGGAAGAGATGTTTGAGGTCACACCCCCTCCCTTTGACAAATGAGTAAATAGAGGCCCAGAGAATTAGAGTAACCAATATACAGAGCATGGCAAGGAACAGACAAGGAAGGAATGAGGAATGAGCCATGGTCCTTGATACAGGATGCAGTGTCTGAACTAGCCCTGGAATTGCTAATCTCTGGACTCCTCGTTAACTAGGGAAACGAATTGCCTAATTGTTTAAGCCACTATTCTGTAGATGAAAGCATCCTTATACAACAGCTAAGTAAACTCACCATATAATACGACACCTTGGGGAATGATAAATGAATGAAGATACTTCAGTGATGTCCAATGCAAAGATGGGCCAGTTCTGCATGGGTTAGAGCAGTTGGAAATTGGAAAGTATGATGCTTAGGCTGAGAAAAGACGTGGGACAGACGTTCCAGCAGACAGCCAGGACCTCAGCATCTGTCAAATGTGGGACTTGTGCTTGGTTTCAGTGGGGACATGAAAGCTGTGTCCGTGCTGTAGGCCAGGGATTATTATTGGCTATTGTTTTATTAACTGGCCAGGGGAAGAATGAGATGTAAGCATTCAGGTCAATGATGGCATATCCTGTGATTAATTTCAGAAAAGTAAAATTGTCACTTTGGGACAGAGGAATGTGGAGAACTGAGCAAGGTGTACAGAAACAGGGGTGTCAGTCTGGTCTCTACCACTTACTGTCTGGGTGGCCATGAGCAATTCACTTAACCTCTGAGTCCCAGAATACTCACAAAGCATTTAAGATGCTTTGGCTGCAAGTAAAAGAGAACTACAAGTAATGCAGAAAATTATTCCTTCATGTTGCTGGTGGTCTGGGGCAGGGTGGTACACCCAGCAGCCCAACAGTGTCATTCAGGGTCCAGGTTCCTTCCATCGCTCCACTCTGTCATCTCAGTCGGTTTTATTGCCAGGTTACCTGCAAGATCAAAGCAGCAGTTCCAGGAGTCGCTTCCAGACACAGAAATTTCCAGGCGGGCTTTTTCTTAGGAGCAAAGAAAACTTGCCTGGAGACATCCATCAAACTTCCTCTCACTTGTCACTGGCCAAAACCGAGTCACATATCCATCTCTAAATCAATCATTGGGAAGGATTGGGATTATTAAACCAGGATCAACCCTTAAAGCTGGAGATAAGGTCACCTTCTTCTGAGTTGTGCAAGGCAGAAGTAGATAAGGAAACAATATCGAGATTTAGTTAAAAAGGAGGAAGGGAAAAAATGAGTGTATGTTTTACAATACATCTGTGAAATGTGGAAAACACTGTCCTGGATGTCACATACAGAGTACCTGTGAATAGCAAATGAAAGGAGTACTCAGTCTTTTTAAAAAGTCCTATAAAACGTAAAAACTATGAGATCAGCAATCATAGGCCCACAAGAAATTGCTTTGGGATATCGCCCAGCTAATATCAGACATTAGCCCAAAGCCGCCTTTTTTTTTTTCCTTTGAGACAGAGTCTTGCTCTGTTGCCCGGACTAAAATGCCGTGGCGTCAGCCTAGCTCACAGCAACCTCAAACTCCTGGGCTCAAGCGATCCTCCTGCCTCAGCCTCCTGAGTAGCTGGGACTACAGGCACACCACCACCATGCCTGGATAATTTTTTCTATTTTTAGTTGTCTGGTTAATTTCTTTTTTTTTTTAATTATTATTTTTAGTAGAGATGGGGTCTCGCTCTTGCTCAGGCTGGTCTCAAACTCCTGACCTCAAACGATCCGCCCACCTTGGCCTCCCAGAGTGCTAGGATTACAGGCATGAGCCACCATGCCTGGCCCCAAAGCCTTCCATTTGGATTTAAATTCCCCTTCCATGTTACAGCCCAGAGTGTGAGTGGGTGACCTTGACTTCCCTTTTAAACTGTCTCCATCCTTGATCTACCTGACCCTGATTTCATCAAAATCCAAGAAAATAGAGTGCTCAGAGCTGTGGTTATTTAAATTTTCAGCTATAGAGAAGTTTTTCTTCTTCTTTTCACAAGTTTACAAAATCCTGGGTTCTTGCTCAAATCCGTTACATTTCATCATGTTGGTAGAAGAGAATTATTATTTTTCTTGAGAACAATTCCTCTGTCTCCAATTTGCAACCCTTAAGCAGGCCAGCATGGATCATCCAACGCTTCCTCTCCCCTCACCCTGTGTTTTTAAGCAGACCTCAACCTAGTTTGCAGGGTGGTCACACCATTAAGTCCTGTTAGTCCCAGGAACTTGTTTTCATGATTGGGGCCCCTGAGGGTCCTGGATGAGTTTCCAGAAAAGAGAGAGAAGCCCATCTGGCTCAAAGAATATTGGATAATGTCACTTGCTACTTCTCTGGCCAAGTTCAAATGGCACATTTTAATGGAGACCCATAAAAGTCACAAACCCTTCTGTGGCAACTTTTAATGATATGATGATGATGATGATGATAATTAGAATTTATTGAGTACTTACAATGTGCCCATTGCCATGCTAAATGGCTTAAATGCTTTACCTCATTTATACTCCCAGAAAACCTATGGATTTGGTATTACTATTATCCCCAATTTTATAGAAAAAAAACCTGAGGCTTTAAGTATTTGGGGCTATAAGGAATATTAAACAACTTTCCCAAGGCCACACAATTTCCTTTGGTTTTACCCTTCCTCTCTTCCTTACGCCGCCACTATCACCATAACAATCTCAGGTCCAGTGGGGCCTAGGCTGTCATCAGAGGGTATTAGAGAAGTGACTTTCGCCCTGGATTTGGGCATGACTCAACATCTCAGTAGCAAGTGCATCATACGGTTCCTCCCTCATATCAGTACCAACGAGGCCTAACACCAGAACCTTCTGTACCCAGATTACATAACCCTACGGGTCAACTTTAAGGACAGAGAAAGCCAGAATGATCTAAGTCAAACCATCAGACCCTCCAAGGGTGGGATCCCCTCACCCGGCGTCAGTATTTTTTAAGGCTCCCCAGGTGATTGCAATGTGCAGCCAGGGTTGTGAATCAGTGACCTAAAACAAAAAGATGTACAAGATGGTCCCATTTAATGGAATTCAGTGCCAGGGTTGGCGACTCCTCCCAGGGGCTCTGCCTACAATATGGGCAAATTTCCAGTACCCCAAGTGCACCCCTAGTCCTGAAATATGTGCTCAGTATTAAGAGAATGTAGTATGCACAAGGTTCTGGTCCAGCGACAGTTAATCCAATTACAAAAGACTTTAGAAAAACATTCCTCTAAATAATGAGGAATGTGCCTTTTCTCTTATTAAAAACAAACAAACAAGTATTCTAGACAGTAAATCTCTCATTTGCTTTACAGGACTCGGTTTACAATTACCCTTTTGAAATATGTCTTTTATATAATGCACAAAAGTAGGCAAAGCTGATCCCTGCTGTTACAGGTCACGAGAGGGTAACCCTGGTGGGGAAGCCACTGGAAGGAGGCAGGACGAGGGATTTGGGGGCATGCGGGAGTCACATTCTGTTTTCTTTATCTGGGTGCTGGTTACATGGGTATGTTAAGTTCTGAGAATGTTAGCTTCAATCAAAAGCTTAAAAATTGCATCAGTTATGTAAGTCAAAATGTTCTGTAATGTGTTCTCCTTCTCAAACATGGGGGACACTTCTATTTCTCCCCAACCTGGGCACGTAATGGAGCCTTTCCTGGCCAGCCATGGGAGACTATCTGGGGAAGACCTCAGACTCCCCATCGAGTATCTCTCAGGTCCAGGCTAACTGTGGGCTCCTAAGACATCTTTTGATGTTCTCATCTTCTACCTGATATCAGTTCCTCTTGCTATGTTCTGGGTGAGCATTTCTCCATGGAAGACGTCGCATCTCAGACTCCTGTGAACACCTCCTAGGGTGGAAGGGCCTACCGCCTGCGTAATGCACTTCATCCAGCTGAGATGCAGGCAGGAATTCACACACACACACACACACACTCACACACGCATGCACACACTCCTTCATCTGTGCCTCCATCCTTGGCCCACACATACGGAATATCTACTCGACCCGTCTCTGTTTACCGCATTCTTCATGGCCCCAGAACACAGAAAGTGATAAAAATAATTCCTTTTAACATGGTAATTTATCGCTACAACCAGCTTCTCAGCATTGTTTGCCAAATTACCCTTTCAGAAACCACGAGCAACAGAACCAGCAGAACCCGGCCCTCGCTCTATTATTGAGCGGGCCAAGGCGGAGGCCAGGGTAGTCTGCACAACACAGAGGCCGGGTCTGGATCTTTCCATCTTCTTGCCAAAGGACATTAAGTGACACCCCATCCCCCACCCCTGCCAATCAAACCTAAAATATTCTCTCTGATCTCACCTCACACATTTTCCAAGATAGTCTGGGCAGTTGCCAGAACGGTTCCTCCGGCTAAAAGGCCCTGAGCAGTGGATTATGGTCTAGGGATGGGAGTGGGAGTCAGACAGGCCTGGGTTCACATGCCAGTTTCTTTGCTTATTAGCACTGTATGGCCCTGGCCAGGGGACTCTCTGCACCTCTGCTTTCTCACCTGCAAACTGGGAAGGAAAATAGCTCGTGGCTTGGAACAAGGCAGTTATCACATGGATGTACCTGGTGTGGTGTTGGCCGTTGGATGCTCTTTTTATTAACTAGCAGTCGTGAGATGCATAAGGCAGAGAGGAAACCTGCAGGCCCTGGGTTCCAGGGCTCAACCACTCTCTAGCTGTGACCTATCTATCCTCTCTGAACTTGGTGCCCTTGTCTGCAAAGCACGGATGCATCGAGTTTGCAGATCAGTCTTGAGGGTGAAGGATTCCATCTGGGCAGACACTCTGGTGCCCTGCCCAGATGCCCACAGATGGCTTTTGCTCTTCCTGCCTGCCCCTCCCCACCTGCAGTGGGCCTTTGCTTCCAGTAGCCACACCTGCCGCTCTGTTGGGGAGGACCCCTCTCAAGCCCCTAGAGTCTTTGCCTTCATGCACTGAGACCTAGAAGTGCCTGCTAATTTCCCCACCCAGGGTAGCCCAGTCTCATGACAGACAAGAGTGGAAGTGTGAAAGCCCACATCCCTGGCTTCGATTGGGGACACAGTCTGAGATGTAACTCCATCGAGTGCCCCCTGTGGAATCAGGATGAAGCCACCCTCCACAGGACCTTGTGAGATCCCACGCTGCCTGTCGGCTTCCTCCCCTCCCCTGTCCTGCTTCCCCAACTTCCTGACCAGTTTCTCCTGGGAGCACCTCCTATACTTGTATTCAAGTAAAATACTTGCTTCTGGAGAGCCTGGCCCAAGACAGTGTGCAAGGTCCTGTACCTCTGATGTGGCTTCTTAGATGCCCCACAGCTCCTCACACCTGGTGTGTCCAGAACAGAGTTGTCCTCCCACCTGCCTTCTTCCGTGGTCACACATCAGGTCCCCAAGCCCCAAACCTGCTAATCACACAGGGCTGCCCTCTCACCCTCACCCTCCACCATGGACTGACAGATCACCACGTCCTACTGCTTTGGGGCCCTAGATAATTTCCTGGTGACTTCCACCTGCTTGTCTCTCCCACCACTGCTTGGTCTAAGACTCTTTCCCCCATCCAGACCCGCTCCAGCCCATGCCCGTGCTGCAGTGTGAGAGCTTGCAGAAACATCTCCTTATCTTGTTACTCTCCTGCTTAAACCCTTATTTTTCTGGATGGAACTCCACCTTCTCAGCTCAGTGCTGAAACCCCTGTGATGCAATTCCTGAATCCCACCAGCCCCCATCCCCTCACTCCCCTACCTGTGCGTGCACCCCTCCCAGCACCATGCCCATTGACTTCCTATGCCAGGCAGCCCCGAACACCTTTCCTCTCATTTACTTTAGTATCTCCTATTCATCCTTCAAAACCCAGCTCAGGCATCACCGCCTCCAGTCTTCCTGGATGCCCCAGTGTGATTTAGATGGATGGCCTGCTCATGGCCCACAGCATCCAGTACAGGTCCCCATCACTGCCTTTCCAAGCTCTTGGGAACCCCCTCTGTTTACTTGTTTACTTCAGAATTCATCTGCGAGTTTCCTGAGGGGGGCACTGCTGCTCATTTATCTCACTGTCCCCATTACCGTGCCTGGCGCATGATAGCCACTCAATAAGTGCTAATTTTGCAAACAGGCACATGTAAAATTTCCTGCCATGCAGCAGGGTTTAAAAATCTACCACTCTCCTCTCTAGGCCCCCACACCTTGAACTCACTTTCCCAATTATCTCTGCTTGCCTGCTCCTAAGAGACACATCTGAGCAGATGCAATCCAGGGCAGAATCACATGTGTTACTTGCATATGATTTGCCTGAAATTGGTGTATAATTGGCTTATGCCTGCGGAAGCTCATCTCTGACTATTTGATTTCAATGCTGAAGCCACATCACTGAGATAAGCAGGGAGATTATTCCCTCTCCCCTCCCTCAGGTGATCTCCCTACTCTCCCGACCTGGAGGTCTTGGTACTGGCAGTGTTGCCTGGCAGGTGGGGTCTCAGAGGTCTCTGAGTGGGAGGAGATGCGAGCTGAGGAGAGGAATTGGGCAGGAGTGGGATCTTTTATGGCCTGAGGAGTAGTGTGAGTGAGTAAGGGATCTGGCCGAGGTTGAGGGCAAAGATGTCCTTGTGAGGTCTCCGGGTCTGCTGAACTGGGTCTGGAAGTTTGCTCTACCCAAAGCCTTGAGCTGGTGGGACTTTGGTGTTAAGAAGAGATCAGGCTGAGTCCAGTGGGGTGCTTGCCAGTGGTAAAACAGAGCAGAGAGTGGGGCTCCAGCAGCAGGCATCAGGGCCAGAGGCAGTCCAGAGAGATGCGAACGCCATGAGAATACCCGGAGGTATGGGAGGGCCAGGGGGTTGCCTATAATATATGGGATAGATTTTGAAGGCATTTTTAATAAAATCCCAAAGCACAAGTTGATACTAGCACACTGAAGGACTTGGGGGACCCCCAGATTAATCCATGGGAGTCCCTAAGTGTGGGTTCCCACCTAGCTGGTGGTACCCTCCTCCCTAGCCCTGCCTCCTCCTGCCCATCACCCTGTACCCTCTGGGACTGCCCAGCACCTCCCCTGCCCACTGTGGATATGGTGAGAGTCAGCCTCAGGCTGCATGGCCCACCCTTCGGGAGTCAGGCAGACCATCTGGGATGGGGTGTATATTTTGGACCAGCCCATCTGGGCCCACACAGCAAGCTTGCTCTCATGCACAAATGGACATAGTCACATTTTAGCAAGTCATACCCAGATAGCATGACATCCTGGGTAGAGTTTGACACACTCCAAACATGAAACACCACGAACTGCTGGCGGCTTCACACCTTGTTTCACCAGCCTACACGGTGCCAGACAGATGATCGCACAACACTAAAGATGGCCACCACGACGAGCCAACACTCCTGTAATTGGCTTACATTTTCTGTCTGGCATCTAGGAAAGGTATCTTGCAAATCAGCCCTCTTGGAGGTAACACTGCTGAAGACCCAGAGGTGACATTTTAAAGCAGTTGTGCTCTGAAGTAGCTTTGAAAACACACACACACACACACACACACACACACCCTCACAAAAAGTATTTTCAGCTTCCTGTAGTTCTCAAATGCCAGTAGCCTAAAATTGCACAAGAATCACCTTGATAGCAATTTTAAAATGTGATGCCAGGTCTTTGTCCCTAGAAAGTCTGGTTCCATATGTCTTGAATGAGCCCTCACAGGTGTGTTACTACGAAGCTTCTTAGGTGATTCCAATATGCAGCCAGGGATGGAACCCGCTGCCAGAGCCACCGTCGGGAAGATAAAGACCCGCACTTGATTCTGTTGCTACCCAGAGGTTAGTGGCAAGTGGACAAGGATCTGTGCAAAGTTCCCAGGCAGAGAAAAGTTGCATATCCATTCAAACAGCATTCAGGTTTGTCACGATGCAACAACTAATGCTAAAGCTTCAGTAAAGTGGTGTCTTTCATGGGCAGCAATGTAACAGTCTGCCTGTTTGAGACATAGCCATGTGTCATCTTCCTTCCTGTAGAATTTGGATTGAAGGAAAGTTTGTCTGCCCACCCCAACCCCAGACATTTAGGCATCTGATTTGCAGTTGTATACCCTCATTAACCTTAATTAGTAAAATAATAATGAAGCCTGTGGTGCAGGATGGTTAGTTTATGTTTATTCTTGCCAAAGCAAGTATAGCATTTGAAGACCTAGGATTTAGGTTAAATTCCTCATTAAAATATAAGAGGAACAATAAAGTTCGTACATTTTGTGTTGCATCTAAAACTGTCAGGCCTCCCCACCACTGCACGGGTTCTTACCATGCTCAGATGAGAAAGTTGCTCAGCCTAGTTCAATTAACACCTGCCCTTCAATCCTCAACGTCCCTTGAAATTAACTACTCTTTGCCACACAGACATTTACACCTGTCTCAGCAATTTTGGGAGAGATGCTTTGAAGTGCCTTTTCAAAATCCCCTGCTAATGATCTGGTAATTATTGTGGTGACTTTTCAATGAGGTGTGAAGTGCGTAGCTAGCTGTCAGCCAAGAGAATCCAGGGTACAGGGGGAGAGAGACACATCAAAGGAGAAAGAGGAAAAGCCTAAGTCTCCTTCCCAAGTCACGGGGGTATTCCCATCTGGCCAGAGGAGGGGCCCTACTCAAGGCTGGCACAGCCACCAAGACCCCCTGTTGGCAGATGAGACCTCTCTGAAGTCCAGGGACCAGTCTGACTGTAGAGTCTGGAGAAAATACATAAATAAGCCCCAGATTCCCACCTATACCACAGGAGGCAATGTCGAGTCCACAGCTGCCCCCAGGCAGTGTCCAAGCTCCTGCACAGACTGCAACATCATCCTCAGTCCCCCTCCCTCCTTCACCTTCACAATCCACAAGCATTTTAAAGGGTCAGGGCTCCCAGCCACAGGGCAGCCTGAGCGAAAGCCACTGATGCTTTTCTCCCAGTACTCTTGTTTTTGGATCTACCACACAGCCAGCTGCGGCCAAACAAGGTCAGCTGTGCTGGGCACCCCCGACATTTTGGAAGCCGAGTATGCCACCCATCTTCATGCCTGTGCTGCCTCAACATCCTGCTTCCACTTGTCAAAGGGAAAGAGCAGTGCAGGGACCAGTCACAGGGTGCGGATCTCTAACAGTCTGACCCTCGCCCCCATAACAAAGGCGGCTGCAAAACACACCAAGGCCTTGTAACATCTGAGCTGGTCCTCCCTTCCCTGGTCCCCCAAGGACAGAGTCCCAATGGAGAAGTGAAATGCCGGCTCTGAGGACCCCCTTGGCGTCTTTCGGAGGAGAAGACATCATCATCTGGTGCAGGCCCCTTGTTTTATCAGTGATATACCCTGATGACATGCTGCAGACACAAGGTGACATGACATGCTCCAGATCAAAGCCTCGCTAACTAATGTCCTTGATGGGTCTCGAACCAGGTCCCCTGGGACTTTTCTGCCACCCCTGGTTTTTCCACCAGTGCCCACCGTGAGTCCAAGGTGTCTTCATATTTACACATGCTGGCCTGCAGGGTCTCCCCAGCAGACAGCAGAGGCCTTACGAGTAGGGGCAGCTAGGCCAGTTGTGCCCTTGGCCATCTCTGACATGCCTTGGCACAGTGGTAACGGAGTACAGCTGCCATTGTGCTGACCCATCTACCTCCCTGACCTGGCTTCTGGGGCCCTGGACCCCAGGCCCCTGCTGGCCCAATCCTGCTCCCAACGCTGGCATCTTCTCTGGCTTGGAGACCATGGGTGTGGTTCTAGTTACTTGCTGGAAATTCTCTTTCCAAGTTATACGCCCTGATCTGGATCTCTGTAGTTAAACAAACCCAACAGGTGGGTGGTCTGGGATCCCTTTCTCTGTTTGGAAGAACTGGGAAGCAGATGCCTCAAGCATGAACATTTTCATGCAACTCTTTCACCCTCCAATAATGATATGTGACAAGATGGAGAAAACACTATTCACCAAAATTCCCCTTAGGGAAAGTCTAGTGTGGAGAATAAATACTTCAAGCCAGCGGTTCTCAAAGTGTGGTCCCCAGATCACAGCATCAGAATCACCTGGGACTCTGTTAGAGATGCACTTTCTCGGGTCCCACTCCCACCTGCTGAATCAAAAATTAGGGGACGGGGCCAGCACCTGTGCTCACAGGAGCCCTCCAGGGATTCTGGTGCAGGTAAGGCCTGAGAAGCCCTGCTGGAAGCTGTTTGCAGGCAGGTGAGGACCTCAGAAGACAGGCTCCAGCGGCAAAATTCAGGGCTCCACTGCCTTGTAAGGAGAAAGGGTTTGGTTACGTGGATGGCTCTGGGTGCCGTGGGGCGGGAGGGCAGTGTCCCAGGATGAACTGGAAGGGATGAGCTAAGAGAGAAGTGGATGGCTCTTTGTGACTGAAAGGAAAGGTTTTTGAGCTTTCTTGAGCAAATTAAGTTGGGAGGAGAGCGAAAACAGTGAGGCTGAGGGCTGTGTGGGAAAAGACACGAGAGAGTGAGACCTCAAGATGGGGCCACTGCAGGGCATTTGGACAAGCAGAGAGTATATCAAGGGATTGTCAGCAGAGTCGTGGGCCCAGTGCAATGTGACCTCTCTGCAGAAAGAATCCATAAAGATATACAATCACATGTGTTCTGCACTCCTTGTGAACACCACGAGAGGAGCTAAATTCTGCATGATGGCTTCAATGCTACGCTAAGCAGAAAACTCTGTCAATATAATTGCAATGGCTGTGTACTAGTTCATAATGTGAACACGCCTACATTTACTTAACCATCCCCTTATGGTGGACATATGGTTTGTTTCAGTGTTTTGCTATGATAAACAACATATGATAAACATATTTGAGCTAAAAACATTTCCTTTATTCCTGATTACGACCTTGAAACACAGATTCACAAAAGTTGAGGGATTCGGTTCAAATGCTAAGTACTATAGAGAACAGAAATTTCCCTTGAGATTGAGGAGGGGAAGAAAGTGTCAACTCAGAGCATTTATGAATATGATTAAGGAGAGAAAACAGGTATTTTTCTTCCTTTAGAGAATTATAGGGGTTCAAAGAATAGAGCAAGGCAACCTCTGGGGGTGTGAGGAGAGGAAGTGAAGGGGCTTCCCAGTCAAGATTAAAGCCATGTTAGAGCTGGAGGTGTTGTGAGTGACAATCAGAGGGTTGACAGATAGTTGCTGCATGTATTTGGTTGCAGTATAAGAGACTAAATTCAGGCCAGGTGCAGTGGCTTACACCTGTAACCCAGCACTTTGGGAAGGACAAGACAAGAGGATTGCTTAAGGCCAGAAGTTTGAGACCAGCCTGAACAACATAACAAGACCCTGTTTCTAGAAAAAAATAAGAAAAAGTTAGCCAGGCATGGTAGTGTGCACCTGTAGTCCCAGCTACTTGGGAGGCTAAGGCAGGAGGATCACTTGAGCCCAGGAGTTGGAGGCTGCAGTGAGCTGTGATGACACCACTGCACTCCAACAAGGGCAACAGAGTGAGATCTTGTCTCTTAAAAAAAGAGAGAGAGAGAGAGAGAGAGACCTAATTCAAGCTAGCTTAAGGAAAACTGTATTTTTAAGCCCACAATCTGGTCACAACAGAGCTGGTGCAGGCTTCAAGTCCAGCTGGATCTACGGTCTCAAATGACAATGTCAGGCCTCCCTGCATCTCTCACCTGCTGCTGTTAGCCTATTCCTTCCTACTGCAAACTGGCTTTCTGTGTGCTGGGAGAGGAGGGGAATGAGGTGGAGGGAGGGGTGGGAAGAGCTGCAGACAGCTCCAGTCTCACTTCAGCCAGCCAGTGATTCTAAAGGGAAGAGCAGCCTTCTTGCTTCTGGCTTCATGTCAAGGAAGATCTCTGATTGGCTGGTGTGGGTCATATGCAAATCTCTATGGCCATGTGGTTGGGGCACCATGATTGGCTAGGCCCGGGTCACGTGTCCACCAATGAACCAGGGGGCAAGGTACTCTAATTGGTAGCCCTACCAGGATCACACAGAATTAGTGAGCACATACCCAAGAGAAAGGGGTGTACTTTCCAGAAGAAAGTGGAGAAGGGATGTAGGGGAGGCAAAACCACAAAGACTCACTACAGTCTGTATTCCTCAGTACCCTAGCAGTGACTGCTGATCCATCACAACATTTCTCTCTGAGCCCAGAATCTGGAATACTTTATTTATTTATTTATTTATTTTACAGATTTACTGAGGAATAATTGATATACAAATAACTGCATATATTTAATATGTACAATTGGATGAGTTTGGCCACACCCATGATATCATCCCCATAATCAAGATAATAAACACATCCAGCAACTCCAAAAGTTTCCTTGTGTCCCTATGTGTGTATGTGTGGCAAAGACATTTAACATAAGATCTCCCCTCTTAACACAGTTTTAGGTGCACAATACCACACTGTTAACTACAGGCAGATCTCTAGAACTCTTTCATCTTGTATAACTGGAACTTCACACCCATGCAACAACTCCCCGTTTCCCCTCCCCTATGCCCTGACAGCTGTCATTCTATTTTCTGCTTCTATTAATGTAAGTTTAAGTATTTCAGATACATCATGTTAGTGGAATCATACGATTTGTCCTTCTGTGACTGACTTACTTCACTTAGCATAATGTCGTCCAGGTTCCCCATGTTGTCACAAATGGTAAGGTTTCCTTTTTTAAGGCTGTGTAATATTCCATTTCAGGTATACATCACATTTATCTTATCCATTCATCTGCCCATGGACATTTGGGTTACTTCACTCTTGGCTGTTATGAACATGGGAGTGCAGATATCTCTTTGAGATCCCGATTTCAATTATTTTGGACACATACCCAGAAGTAGGATTTCTGGATCCCACCGCAGTTCTGTTTTTAGAACTGTGTTCCACAGCAGTCATACCATTTTCCATTCCCATTGACAGTGCACAGCGTTTTAATTTCTCGGAATCTTTCTTGACACAGCACAGGCAACCACTTCTAGCCAATCCAAGCAAGCCTATGAGATAAAAGTGATTTGCCATTTTGGAGCTTAAAACAAGAAGCCAGATCATCACTGGGCAAGGAATGAAAGTCCTAATAGATCAGATTTGAGGAAGGAGTAGGCCACAGAGGGGTAGTTCAGAACCCTCATGGGTCCACTCTGGGAGATGCCCCTCCTGGGACTCTGGGTCACTGAGGGTATGGGTCTTGGTGGACAGTAAGGTGGTTGGGCCTTTGGTGGCATGTGGGACATTGTGAGCCTCTCTGTTTTATCTACAGGAGTCCAAATAACATGTTTTCTTTCCATTACTGTCACTCAAAAGTAAGTCACAAGTGGGCAGCTCAGGGGATCTCTGGGTTTTATTCATCTAGATTTCCACAGGGTCTGGCTCCAGAATAGGTCTGATTCCTCCCGCCTGTACACTCCATCACTCGGTCATCAGCCAGCCATGGTGGGTGAGCCACGCTCGGTGGAGGGGGCCGGCTGGAACCACAGGTGCAGCTGCAGGGTAGCACTGGACTCTTCTGTGGAGACGCTCATAGCACACACCTCCAAGGTGCAAAGGGCAGAGCACACCCAGGCACAGTCAAGATGGAGACTGCCATCAAGGGTGCCAGCCTGAGTGGTGGGAACAGGGCACAGCAGGCCGTCAGTGGTCCTGGCATACAGCTTCAAGCAGGTGGTCCCACTAGGGCTTTTGCTACTGTGAGAGGGACTGCAGAAGTGTGGTCAGCAGCCCAGGGCCCAGGAAGCATGATCCAGGCTTAGATCACAGTGATGGCAAGAACAGGTAGAAGGAGGAGAGAAGGAGACATTAGCCCCACTCCCCTCAACTAGGATGTGGCATGGAGGCAGGTTCAATCCCACCCAGGGAGGAGTATGAGCAAGTGGCAGGGCCCTGGGTCTAGCTGGCCTGAGGCAGAGTCATCAGCCTGAAGTTTCCATGGATTTCCAGGGATATAGCTAATTTACTTATTGAGCACTTACTATTTGCCAAGTACAGTTCCAAGTGTTTTAAAAGTGTTTATTCAATTCTCACAAGAATCTTATGAGGCAAGTGCCCCACTGTTATCCCCATTTTACAGTCGAGAAAACTGAGGCTCAGAGTGGTACGTACTGTGCCCAAGGCTATATAGCTCGAGGGGATTCAAACTCCTAGACAACTTGTATTCTAGCAGACCTGGCCCTTGCTGCCACAGGGCCTGGGTAGGGCAGTCAGGAAGTCTCCACATGTTACCCAGAATCTTCTGGAATCTGTAACTGGAAGGGCCTTTCAGAGTCTTTACTACTGGTCACCCTGGTGATGGCCACATTTGGGTCATGGGCTGCAAATTCTTACCTATTCCCGTGGACTTCTTCAGAACCTGAGGCCAGGGTTTGTCCAGATGGGCTTCCATCTCACATCTTGGTCCCCTGAGGCCTGACCCAGGTCTTCAGCAGAGCTGGAAGGAGCAAGGTTTAATTGCATCAGAACCGAAGCTTGCTGAATGCACTGACACTCTTGGTCTATGCAATCAATCTTCTACCCTGTAAATCTGGTTAGAAGTGTGATTCTGGCAATTATAAAGCCCATCATTTCCTCCTCTTCCTTGTCCCTAAGTAAATTATCATAGAAAGGCTCTTTGCTCTCACGTTGCAAGTGGACCTCATTTCTAAAGTGCAGCAGTAAAAGCACTGCAAAGGACTATTCTTGGAGCGGCGTCCACCCGATGCCCAGTCAGCCAAGGGGCTTGGCTCCCAGCTCTGGTTTTACTGCCAACCAGATTGTGATCTGTGGAAAGGCCAGTGCCCTTCTCTGTGCCTTGGTTGTCACATGTATAAAATGAAGAGTTTGGACTAGGTGGCCACTGGGATCGCTTCCAACTCTTATGGCCACTGGATTCCAGGCTTGCTTGATTGCCAAGGATGGCTCCCTATAGACAGGAGTTTAGCTTCTTTCAAGCCAGGAGCTAGTCCTATTTCCCACCTACAGTGACGAATCCCTGCAGGTGAAAATATACCAATTCCCACAGCAGTGTAAAAACAGGAGGAGCCACATGCCTGTGTTCCAAAAAAGAGTACTTTCTGGAACTAAAAGTGCTAGCCAGCAACACTCACTGAATCCGTACCCTGTGCAGGCACTGAACTGATTGTTCTCCAACAATGATCTCAATTAATCCTCACAACAGAACAGCTATTGGGCCCATTTCATAGGCAAAAAAACTGAGACACAGAAAAATAAAGCGGTGTGTCCAAGCCAGGTTTGCCAGGCTCCAAAGGCCGTGCTCACAGTCACAACTCTCTCAAATCCCAAAATCTGAGGACTTCAGTAGAATAAAAGAGAACAGACAGACCAACAGATAACCTGAACATGAACGACTGCCAGGCAGGACATCTGCATGACTGAGTACACTTAGGCAAATTACAGATGTCCTGCAAGTGCGTGGTGGCCTGTAGATCCAGTGAGAAGGGCTGCAGTTGGAAGGCATGAAAGGCCTTGATAAATGTGTTCCAATGTTCCTGGCTCTTTCAAAATGGGCTTTTGCTTCCCCCATCTCTTCTCCTCCTCTGTAAATGGAATGCCGATTATTTAATTTGAAGGGAGAGTTGGTGCTGTTTAGAAGCAGCATGAAGTAGATTTTTATGATGCTCATTAGTGGCTGTTGGGGAACTTGCAGTTGCCTTGGCTTTGATGACCCAGCTGTCTTCCAGGTTTGCCACATTGAAATCCTCAGAATTTACAATTATAAATGCTCGATGCCATCTTAATTTGTTATAAGTTAGCTAAAAGAACCACAAAATACCACTTGCTTTAAGGGTTGTCTTCCCCCCCAAAATTACCTAAATGGCACACAATTTTATAGAAATGCATGTTACCATATTACAAAAAAAAATTTAAGGAATAGATTCTATTAGGTTCATCCAACAGACATTAACCCTAGAAGTAAGCATTTAACAGCAGTTGTTTCACAGAAAGCACTCTTCTGTCCCTATCAATGTGGGCTAGTCAATTTCCCTGGTCTTTTTCCCCCTCTTTCTTCAATACCTGTCCAAGTAATTTTTAAATGCATTATTTAAAAATCCATCAATGTCATGCCCAAAGTCTCCCACATATATCGGGAGCTGCAGGCTGGATGTCTGCCAGGCTGAAGCCCAGGTTCTTTACCAGCACTAACTGAACAGCTACTCTGTACCAGGTGCCATGCTGACCCTGAAGGTGGGCAGAGCCCAGGCCCTCCTGGAGAAAATGCCAGTGGAGGAGACACGCCTGTTAGCAGGGAAACCACAGTCCAGAGCTTCATCAATAAGCATGCATCAGACTGGGAGGACATCCATAAGTATTTCAGTATTGGCAGCATTTATGAGTTGGAACTGAGTGCAGGGTAGATGGTTGGAAGGCTGAAGAGCTGATGACCTGGCCCTTGCCCAAGGCCCAGCCATCCTGCACCTGTTTCCTCATCAGTAAAATGGGAAGATCATCACTTACAGGGTTGTTAGTGATGGTGGACGCCGTTTAGCAGGGCTGCAGTTAAGAACCAGGTTGTCAGACAAGGCTGGAATCTTGGTTCCAGCACTGCATGACTGTACAAATAACTTAAATCCCTTTGTGCCTCAGTTTACCTCATTTGTAAAATAGCCATAGTAATCTCTTCCTCATGGAACTGTGGTGATGATGCATTTCAAGCGCTTGGCACAAAGCCTGGCACATAGTGTCAGTTAAGGGACAGCTATCATCTGGTAACGGTGCCAATGCCAGGCTATGCCCAGAAGAGGTACTCACTTCAGCAGGCATTTCTCTCCCCTTCAAGTTCTTTCCCACATGTACCACATGGGCACCATTTTCTGCCTTCTGGTTCTCTCTTAGAAACTCTACATTTCTCTGGAATAGCAGAGGCTTCTTATTTCCTCAAAAAGTCTTTGCTGAAATCTTACCAGATGCCCAAGATGACTATAGAAAAGAAATAACAAGCAGCGGCCCCTGCCTACCATGCACACAGGGTATCCACATGCAACGTTTAATGTGCCAGACTGAATTAAGTCTAAATTATAATGTAAGCTGGCAACAGTAGCCTTGTCCCAAGGTGGCTGATGATTAATTACCAAATGGATTGTGCAGGCTGTAATTGCTGCCAGAATTCTGCAGAGGCAAATCTCCCTTCTGCCTGTGGTGGTCAGGAAGGCTAAATGTCCACACCCTGGAAATCGGGCAGAGACACTCTGGGGGAAGCAGAGGGCCGAGGTTGTCAGGGTCTAAATCAGCCAAACACTGAGGACTTCCAGACCTCCACCCCAGTGCCCCCGGCAGACGTCCAGATCTTCAGCTGCTCCTGAAACCAGTCCTTGAGCTCCCCATCTGGGAAATGGGACTTCTCAGGGAGATAGGCATGAAAAGCATTCTTTCCCATTTCCTAGTCTTCCCCCAAATACACACGCAACACAAACACCACAGCCTCCACCAGTGACTTTGACACAGCTGAGCCACTGCTTTCTAACCCCTTCTTTTTTCTGTCCTATTTCTATGATCCTTTTGTGGTTATTGCTTGCTTCTCAGTCTACAACATGTGGCAATATCTTAATTCCACCCACATAAGAAGAGAGAACAAATGAATTACTGTACCTGCCACAGTCTGAGGTCGTTGGATGAAAGGAATTCAAATAACCCAGAGAGATCACTTTTCTAAAGTTACTACTTCAATAGGCAGTATAAAGAAAAATCAGCTAATACTGGAGAGGGACACAGAAATAAACAGGATGAAGTTATTGTGCATCATTACTAATTATTTTCTTTGAAGTCCTCAGTTATTGCTTTTTAACAATATACTCCACGTAGAAAAATTTATTGACCCTGTTTTATGGCCAAAACAGAGATTTATCAAAGTCTTCCATTCTTTTTATAAAAATCACAGGGGAAACAAAAGGGGTCTCATTTGCCTTTCTTCTCTAGACCCAACATAAGGAGTGTCTGGGTGGCTCTGTCCTCCACTCCTTAAGCCGCTGCCACATCCTGCCTGCTGGGTTGACCCAGTCTATTGCATTCACTCACTCGTTCCTCGACTATTCTTCAAACCCCTACTATGTACCAGGTAATGTTCCACTCAACAAAACAGATAAAGTCCTGCTTTGAGGGAGCAGATACTCAAATAAAGGAAGAGACATTAAACAAAGAAGGAAAACATACAGTACGCCAGCAGATGATGAGTACCAGGGAGAAGTGGATCAACACATGAGGTGGGAGAGTGATGGAGATGGTGGGAATGGGTGTTGTTTATAGAGGGGGGTCAGGAAAGGCCTCTCTGAGGAGCTGACATCGGGCAGAGATCCAAAGGAAGTGAGAGAACAAGCAAGACAGATAATCAGAACAGTGCCCCAGGCAGAGGAAACAGCATGGGCAAAGGCCTTGAGTTCATAGTTTGCTCAGTTGTTCATGGAGCAGCAAGGAAGCCAGTATGCCTGGAACAGAGCAGGTGAAGGGAAGGGATGGGAAGGTGGTAGGAGATGGATCAGAGAGGTGGCTGGGAACCACAGCTTATGAACAGGTCCCAACTCTGCCCCAGAGGTCGGGCAGAGTTCCCAACCAGAGGCAGACTCACTCAGTCAACAACCAGGTGCTGAGTGCCCCTTCCCCTGGCTGCCCCGCCAGGTCCCTGCTGAACTGAGCTGAGGGGAAGAGCACAAAGTGGTAATGGTAGGGAAAGGTGGTGGGGCTTATAATTTATTTTTTCTTTCTTTCTTTCTTTTCTTCCTTTCTCTTTCTTTTCTTTCTTTCTTCTTCTCAGAAGTAATATTTGCACATTTTAGAGAATATAAAAAATGCAGAAAAGAATAATGATGCAGAGGCAGAAAAGTAAAGATATCAGATAGCTGGGACTAGAATTGTTTTCTCCTCTATTTTTCAGCCTTTGTATAAGGCTGTTATATTTATACTATATATACACATCTTTAAAAAGAAATTCAACTGAAAGTTTAGTTTTTCAAAATAAAATAGAATTGCACCATATAATCCTTTAACTCATGCACAGACTTCAGCCCCCAACCTCCATGAGATGAGATGCCTCTAGTTCTTTAAAAATCACCAACTTTTTATTTTATTTTATAAATTTTTTTATTTCAGCATATCATGGGGGTACAAAAGTTTAGGTTACGTATATTGCCCTTGCCCCCCACAATCAGCGCTTCAAGCGTGTCCATCCCCTAGACAGTGCGCATCGCACTTGTTATGTATGTATACGCCCATCCCCTCCCCCGCCCCGTTTCCCCCCCCCCCCACATCTGCCGGACACTCGATTAATGTTATTCTTAAATGTGCTCTTAGGTGATGATCAGTGAAACCAATTTGAAAAAGCACAAACTTTTGAGTCGAGGGAAACTATACTGACATTTTGGCTTTGTCACTGACTGCTGTGGGACCTTAGGTAGGTTATTTACTTTCTCTGAGCCTCAGTTTTCTCATGGTAAAACAGGTCTCACATCCACAGGACTGCCGTGAGGATTAGAGATGATGTGTATCAAACACCTGGCATGTGAGAAGTACTAAACAATTGGTCAGAGCTGTTAACAAATAAGCAAATTTGTTCAATCAACAAGTATTTACTGAGCCTCTACCTTGTGCTAGGTGCTTTCCCTGTTGCTGGTAAAAGTAGTAAACAAGATAGAAATTAACTGACTTACAATATTACCTCCTGTTCTCAAATTCCAATTGTCCCAAAAGGCAGCAAATAAATCTGGAAACTAGAAGCTGTGTTATTATCCGAATGATAATTACATTCTGAATGAGGGTGAGGTGGTGGAAAAGTGGGCAGAATGCAGGTTGCTAGGACGCGGGGCTACAATGGCGCAACTTTGCAGGGAACTGTGTGGCTCCCCAAGCAGATGTCTTCTCCCTTTGCTGCTGCCTCCTCTGCTGCACTATGACAGCTCAGGAAGCCCCTGTCTCTGTGAAACCCCAGAGAATGTCACCTGCTGTTATGGACAGCAGCCTGGCTCAAAATGTACCCCTAAACACTAGGCCTTCCTCAGCCCTGAGGATCACCCCATGTCCCTGTTCTTTAGCAGCCGCCAGCCACGTGGCTCAGATGAAAACAGTTCTGCTCCATCAGACAGCAGATTCTGTTCCTGAGATGCAAGGCTGAAAGGAGAAGTAATTTTTAATAAAAGCATGAAAATTCATTGTCCTCTCTGGCAGTACCACTTCCAAGCACAAAAAGTGATGAAGGCCTAAACAAAAGAGGAGTCCCATCCTCTTGGGGAAATTAACCCTTTCTGTAGAAACCAACGACCATTCCAGACAGCCAATGTGGGCTGGACTGCTACATCACAGCAGCCAGCACGTGAGCACCTCCGAGGACAGATGGGCTGACACTGGCTTGGGAGCACTTATTATCACAGCAGCCCTGCAAGGCAGGTACCACCCACCCATTCAGAAGGGGGAACCAAGGCCAAGTCAGAATAATGGCTTGCCTAGCTGGCAACGGATAAGTTGGGGGACCTATATTTTGAGGTTGTTTTTACAATTTCCTCAGCCCGGTTTTACTCATTGTTAGAAAACAATGAATGAAAGCTTCCAGAAATGTAATCAGCCAAGATGCCTAGCTACGTAGTTCTGTCCTTTGCAGACCTGTCATTTAGCTGAGCCGGTTTACAGGGAGGGCCATTTTGCTGAGGCCTGTTTCGTCTCCCTTCCCTCTCGGTCACAGGAATAGGAGGTGTTCATAGAGCACAGGCTTCAAAACACAGGGTCCTTCCCCAGACAGGGCTCAGCGATTTTGTTTCCAAGTGTGAGAGGTCAAGTTACTAGGAAAGTGCTTTTCAATGTAAATCTGATCTCTTGATGCCTTATCTTGGCAGCCCTCCCTCCACGTAATATCCCAATGGGGATAAACTGCCCCTCAACATGGATTCTAACATACAGACCTTTCGTAAATACGTGCTCCCTCCATCAGTCGGGACCTGTGTCCTCCCTGCACAAGGCGAGAGGTTTCCTGTGAGTGAACTGCCAGCCCGGACCTCTGGGCGGCAGAGCCACAGGGCTCCCCTCCCCGGAACCAGCCACTGTCCACCCGAACCCGTAGAGTTCCTGGTGTTTTCCTCAGGGCTCCCTTGCTGCGAGGAGAATCCCAAGTGGGGCCATTGTGTTGGAGATGCATTAAAAACCAGCCGAACTCTCCAGGTTGAAGGTTTTAAGAGACACTGTGGAAAGGCAGAAGGAGCTAGTGGAGTGGAGTTGTTTCTGGCTCATGGGGTGGCCCGGGGTGGGGGGGCCTCCTTCCCCCCAGTTTCCGTTTCCCCTTCTGTAAGACGGGGTGGCGGGAGGGGGTCCAGGTGAGCACTGAGGCGAGACAGCGCAGGCTTCCCTCAGGCGTGACAAAGAGATGGTGTCGCAGCCCTCGAGCCTCCCTCGGAAGACGCAATTCTCCGGGAGCGCCCTAGCCCAGGGCGCGTCCGCTGGCTTCCCCAGCCCGCCCGCACCTGCTGGGCCCAGCGATCCTCCCTCCGCGCGGCCCGGCCCGCGCTCCCGCCTCAGAGTCCCACCCACGCACCCAGTCCCGCAGCCCTCCGGCCCTCCCCGCCCGCGCGTGGGACTCCGCCTCCCCCGAGTCCCCGCGCCCGGCGAGCGGAGGGCGGGCCAGGGCGGGGCGCGCGGGAGGCGGAGCCAAGCCGGGGAATCCTGCTCCGGGCAGGCGCCCGGTCCCGCAGAGCAGCCCGGCCGTCCGAGGGCCCCGGCGCCGGGGGCGGTGGGGAACCCCAGACGCTGCCGGGTCTGGAGGGATCCCCGCGCCGAGCGAGCCGCCGCCACCGCCTCCGCGCCGCCCTCGCGGGCTGGCAGCGCCCGGTGCGCCCGCGCTCCGCCCAGCCACCAGCTCCCGCTGTCCCACCGTCCGCCTGCCGGCCCTCGCCCGCTCGCCATGCAGCCGCCGCCGGCCCCGCGCGCGTAGGCGCCCGCCACAGGCCATGCTGCCCCTGCTCGCCGCGCTGCTGGCCGCCGCCTGCCCGCTGCCGCCCGCCCGCGGCGGGGCCGCAGATGCGCCGGGCCTCCTCGGGACGCCCCCCAACGCTTCAGTCAACGCGTCGTCCGCGGGCGAGCCGACCGCCCCGCGGCTGCTGGCCTCAGCGGCGCCCGGCTCCCCCGAGCGCCCGGGCCCGGAGGAGGCGCCGGCGGCGCCGTGCAACATCAGCGTGCAGCGGCAGATGCTGAGCTCGCTGCTCGTGCGCTGGGGCCGCCCGCGGGGCTTCCAGTGCGACCTGCTGCTCTTCTCCACCAACGCGCACGGCCGCGCCTTCTTCGCTGCCGCCTTCCACCGCGTCGGGCCGCCGCTGCTCATCGAGCACCTGGGGCTGGCGGCGGGCGGCGCGCAGCAGGACCTGCGCCTCTGCGTGGGCTGCGGCTGGGTGCGCGGCCGCCGCCCCGGCCGCCTCCGGCCCGCCGCCCCCGCCACCGCCGGGGCGCCCACCGCGCTGCCCTCCTACCCCGCGGCCGAGCCGCCCGGGCCGCTGTGGCTGCAGGGCGAGCCGCTGCATTTCTGCTGCCTAGACTTCAGCCTGGAGGAGCTGCAGGGCGAGCCGGGCTGGCGGCTGAACCGCAAGCCCATCGAGTCCACGCTGGTGGCCTGCTTCATGACCCTGGTCATCGTCGTATGGAGCGTGGCCGCCCTCATCTGGCCGGTGCCCATCATCGCCGGCTTCTTGCCCAACGGCATGGAGCAGCGCCGGACCACCGCCAGCGCCACCGCGGCCACCCCCGCCGCAGTGCCGGCAGGGACCACCGCGGCCGCCGCTGCCGCCGCCGCTGCCGCCGCCGCCGCGGCCGTCACCTCGGGGGTGGCGACCAAGTGACCCGCTCCGCTCCTCCTTGCGTCCGTTCTGTGTCCGCGCTCGCGGGTGCCTTTCCCGCCGGGAGACCCGGCCGGTGTGCTTCGTGCTGTAGTATCGTTAGTTCTTCTTCCCGGGATGGGGCCGCCGAGAGGCCTCGCAGTGTTTGAAAAGCAAGGGTTGTGCTGCGCTTCCAGTTCCGAAAAGCAGACGTGAGCCCTGGGACCGAAGGGTGGGATCCGCAGCTCGGAAGACGGAGAGAGGGGACTGGGGCCCTTTCCCCTCTATTGCACCCCCTGCCCGCCTCCCTCCCCGCACCCATGTGCCCTCTATTCATGGCATAAAATGACCAAATCCTGTGTATTTGTTTTATATATTTAATAACTGTTTTAAATGAAAGTTTTAGTAAAAAAATACAAAACAAAAAGATTAAATTGCTATTGCTGTAGTAAGAGAAGCTCTTTGTATCCAAACATAGTTGTATTTGAAGTTTGTTGTTTTTTTAATTTATTTTAAAAGGGGGGAGGGCATGGGAAGGATTTAACACCGATATATTGTTACTGCTGAAAATGAACTTTATGAACCTTTTCCAAGTCGATCTATCCAGTGACGTGGCCTGGTGGGCGTTTCTTCTTGTATTTATGTGATTTTTTTGGCTTTTAATACAGACATTTTCCTCCAGAGATGTGTATGTAGCTTTTTCTTTACTTGATTTAGGACAAGGAATCCAGGAATTGCGAGATATTACCCTAAAACATGAGAGAGGGAATCTCCAAAAAGTTAGAGAATGGTGAATTCTATCTGCCTCACCTGGCTGGAGAGGGAGGAGGTGCAAGCCCTGTCACTTGCCCTCCTGGCCACTGTCCTGCCTCTCCCACACTAGGCCCCCCAACCCACGCCCACCCACTCCCCACCTGTTGTGGTGGCAAGGAGGGTTTTACCTGATTTGTCTTTTTACTCACTGTCCCAGCCTCTGAAAAACACTCACTAAAGCGTCAAAATGGTAAAATCAATAGTTCCTCTGAGCTGAGTGTCTTTCACAAAAATGACTCATTTTAAAAGACATATAGATTTCATTTTCGTATGTGTGAACTTTAGCAGATGAGCACTTTACAAAAGCTGGTTTTAAAACCTGATATATTATTTTGGTATTAAGAATTTTTAAGAAGGTGAACTCTTGGGGAATAAGTAGTTAATGATCACAAGACTTTCTTTACTTCTTGGTTTCCATGTTACTATGGTGTCTGGGTTTCAGAAGACTAAATGAAAAGTTCTTAAAGAGACAATATAACAACAATTTTTTTTCATGAATACTTAAGATTTTTCTAGAGCTGTAGTTCTCAACGTGTGGTCCCTGGGCCAGCAACATCAACAGCACCTGGGAACTTGTTAGAGATGCAAAACTGGGTTCCACCCAGGACCTATCGAATCAGAAACTCTGGGATAGGGCCCAGCAATCTGTATTTTAACAAGCCCTCCAAGGGATTCTGACGCATTTCAAGTTTGAGAACAGCTGTGCCCTAGTGAAAGAGAACTTTCAAATGTATGTAGCCTCCTTTTATCTCGAGATGTCTCTATTTTATCAAAGAAATGGGATGCTTTTTTTTTCCACAGGAGTCTGTCTGAAGGAGGGGCTGGGTCCGTGCCTTGCAGCTTCAGCTAGTCCTCTTGGTACTTGAGGTCCAGGGATATCTCTGGCAGAGCACAGCCCCTGAGAAGGGTGGGATGGGGTGGGGGTGGGGGGTGGTCTTCCCCCATCTCGTGATTCCCACATTGAAGAAGTTCAGTGTAATGCAAATCTGGTAGCCTAGAAAGTCACTGCCAATCTTCCTATGCCCCAAAGCAAGGTAGATTGTAAACTTCACTGTTTTCCAACCCTGTGGTAACTAGCAGGAGAAAATCAATAATTTTACTAACTTTGATCAATTTTAATATAATCATAGCATTTGTATTAATAATTCTGGAAGGCATATTAGGTATGCTTAGTACCACAGACACACATACACAGTCACTCTGCCTGCTTTTTGCAAGATGAAAACTAAGGCTCAGAGACGTTCAGCATCTTGTCTACAATCACACAGCTACATGAGGCAGAGCTGAGTCTAAACCCAGGACTTCTGCTTCCCTGAACAGTATTTTTCATCACTAGAAACTTCTAGGAGAATTAGGAGCTAGCTGCTCAAGGCCTGCTCTTCTGCTGACCTACCCCAGCCACTGTCAGATTTTGTGTGGCTACCAACCAAAAGGAACCAGGTACCGTTAATTTTAAATGACACACTCAGGCACTTAAAGAACTTAAGTATATATATATATATATATATATATAATGTGTATATATGTGTGTGTATGTGTGCATGCGTGCCTGTGTGTGTATACATCTGAGGAGCCCTAATGAATGCATCTTTAGCGTGGGTTTGAAATATCCACATCAATATACCTTCCTAAAGAAAGATTTTTCAGAATTTCTAGAGGAGCATTTGTGTGTGGGTATCTCACCAGTGGACTGGTTAATTCTCCTAGAAAGTGAGGACAGGGCCTATAGGTCCTTTTGATCTTTTTCAGTAGGGATCACCCACTGAGTAAAGCAAGTCAGGCCCTGGCAAGCTCAGCTGTGGGGTCTGTGCCTTCTAGTTTGATTTGCATCATCTCAGTAGTGAAACACTTCCAAGTATGTAATTCTCTAAGGATTAATTGGTAGTTCTTTGACAGGAAAGGAAGTATGGTACTTTGTCCTGTGTACGTGTTTGCATGGAATCCCAGACTCCAGCCTGCTCCGAAAGCTTCCTGGGGACAGCCTGAGTTGTCAGTGATATAGCTAAGTCCCCAGGATAAATCCTCATTCTTGGTTATTCTGCTTTTCCAGAGAGAAAATTTACCCCTAGGGAGGATCCAGTGGCTGCTGTAGGCTGTCCTACTGAGTTTAAACGTTCATCCTGCGAGCTGCCCCCAGCCACAGAGCTGAACACCCTTGTCTCCTTTGGGGCTTGCTTCAGACAAAGAGAGCCACCAGGCCCAAAGCACCAGGTCCATTCCCTCCCCAACCTGGGATGTAACATCCAATGATGGATCTATACAGAGGCATAAAAATCCAGTCCTCTTGCCACAACTCAGGACAGCTCTGTAGGGTTCCCCAAACTACCCCCAGCCTATTCCCACTCCATCTTCAGTTCAGTACCGACTCCCCACAGGGCTGGCTGAGGCTCCCGTGGAAAAGGCGTGGAGGTCGGACTACTCCCTCTGCCCACTGCGCCTCCTTTCATGGCATTAATCCAAGGGTACTCCCTAACCAGCCTCTTGCACACTGATCTCTATTTCACAGCCTGCTTCTCAAGGAGCCACACCTGTGACAGGCAATTTACCTAATGACATGACACAGAATTGTTCTAGCCATGTGGTCATTAGGCACTTAGGAGGAGTACATCACATAAATGATTATATCATTTGCATTCCTTTTACACAGATCTCACATTTCTATTTTTTTCTCCTCCATCTGGATAGTTCTCTAACAACCACAATCAGTGATGATGTGAGAAATGTCCCCTAATGTCATTTCTTTTAAAATTATCACTCTTCATAGATATACATGTCAAAGGAGAAAACCTGGTTTCTTTTCCTCTCACATCTCCTTATCAGTCAGGATACACTGGGTTCCGCTGCAGTGATAATCAACCCTAACTTCATTCATAGTGGCCTAACACAAGGAAGTTTTATTCCATGTTCATGCTACATGTCCGAAGTTGGCAGGACCTCTGCCCTTTGGAATCACTCAGGGACCTTGGTTGAAGGTGACTCCAACCCCATAATGTGGCCACCATCATGTAGGTAGGAGGAAGAAAGTTCTAGAGAGTCTCACACAGGCAATTCAATGCTCCAGCCAGGCAGTCACATTCTTTCTGCTTATTGATTAGAACTAGTCCTGTGGCCCCACCCAATCACAAGGGAGCCAAGGACTTCCCATTTCCAGGAACCTAGAGGGAGAGGAGAAACTGACATCAGTGACATCCACAACTCCCAACACCACCATACCTGTGTGCTCTACAGGCCACCCGGAAGAATTCCAGGGCTTGGTTTGGCAAGTAGACAAAGGATTCATCCTAGGAGTGCCTGCTCTAGACTCTCCTGTGACATCTACATCACCTGTCCACACTGGAAGCTACTCACTGCTCCTGGGGGATATAACAGGCAATGGAGGTCACTAGCCTAGTAGCTTTCCAAAGTCTGGGGAGAGGAGATCCCAAAAGAACTCAACATGGAAGATTTAGACAAAAATGTACTGTGGATCCCCACATCTAGGAATTTTGAGAGATGGGAATAGAGTCAATCAAAATGGGGAGAAAGGAATGGAGAGAGAGTCAGAACAGGCACCCCAGCCCTCCTGGCCTAGCCCCTTCTCCAAATTCATTAACATCAGGGGCAAGAAGAGCAAGGGTCTTTACTCTCCTGTCATCTCCTCTTGCTGGGGGCAAAGATTTTTTACCTCCCAACTAGGTTTCAAACTACAAGGACTGGAGAGTTAAGAGCAATGTGGGCCGGGCGCGGTGGCTCATGCCTGTAATCCTAGCACTCTGGGAGGCCGAGGTGGGCGGATCGTTTGAGCTCAGGAGTTCGAGACCAGCCTGAGCAAGAGCAAGACCCCATCTCTACTAAAAATAGAAAGAATTATATGGACAGCTAAAAATATATATAGAAAAAATTAGCCGGGCATGGTGGTGCATGCCTGTAGTCCCAGCTACTCGGGAGGCTGAGACAGGAGGATCGCTTGAGCCCAGGAGTTTGAGGTTGCTGTGAGCTAGGCTGACGCCACGGCACTCACTCTAGCCTGGGCAACAGAGTGAGACTCTGTCTCAAAAAAAAAAAAAAAAAAAGCGCAATGTGATTCAGTCCATGGCTAGGCCTTTCCCTCAGGACACTGGGTTGGTGGAGGTGGGGGGGGGGGTGTGGAGGGAAGCCACTAGGAAAAGGATGATGACAGGGACTAACTGCCCAGACTCACCAGGGTCACGGGGGCTGGCGGTTCTTGTGTGCATCTCGTCATGAGTCGTCAGCCTGTCCCTGTTTCCCCTCTGGTCTCTCTCAGTGGTAGACATTCTGTTGTCCCCACCCCACCCCAGGCAGCCCTCCTCTTAGTGCCTTTGCCTTTCTGGGCTCTGCCGCGCCTCTTCCAGGGCATCTCTGCCAGTGCAGTACTGATGTGTGGGGACTGCTGGGGAAGGGACCTTACCCGGGAGCACGGGGTTCTTACTGCCCTCAAGGTGGGCAGGCAATTACCAGATGCCACCTTCCTTCTGGGCACTTCCTTGCTGGGTCTTTGGATTTTGGATAAAGCTGCTTCACGTAGCCTCCACATACTAGGTGTCAGCAGATGTCCAAGGTCCCCCAGATCCCCTCACCCGGTCTCCATTCTCTGGGACTGCTTGTTCTCTCGTTCTTAGTCTTCTCTGGTTCTTACCCCAAGGACAGGTATTCCTCCTGGCCTCCCACTCTGAGACATTTTCAACAAGCTCACTCCTCTGGTCCTACAGTCTCCCAACAACACTTACAAGTCTGTCCCCGGTCAGCTCCTGCTGTGTCCTCCAAAGCCGGGGTCTCTACAGGCGTGGGCCCTAACCTGCAGCCTTGTTTCTGGTCCATTGGTCTTTCCAAGAAGCTGCCTTCTCCTCTGCTCCTCATTTCCTGTTGTCAAGATCACATAACCCGCATCCCAGTAGGTCCTCTCCCAGCCCCTGCATCCTCCAAGCCCCTGCTGACACTTGGGTGATTTCTGCCACACCCCAGGACAAGCCAAGGCCCAGAAGTATTTTGAGAAGGGTGGGGATTCCCTGCGGTCGCCTCAGGACAGGTGGTATGGCTGCTCACTCAGGACAATGAAAGGCCTCTCTCCTCGTCCACGCTTAGCATTTCCTGCTGTCCTTAATGCGTGAGCTCTCCCAGAACCGTCTCCTGAAGTACTGGAGTGAGCTTCTGTGCCACGGAAGACCCATTCTTTTGTGTGCTTTCATAGGCTCAGTGATAAAAATCAAAATAATTGGCATCTTGATAACACTCTGAGACCTCATTTTGACTGGGTGTACTACTTGCCTCCCAGCAAGGGAGGGTCGGTGGGCATGGCAGAAGATTGCTGACCACCTAGCTCTCCAGCCCTCCCAAACGCCCCTAGTTTGACCTGTGGACTGCGGGTTCAAGAAACTTGTTTAGAGCCTAGATGAACCCCCGCATCCCTCTTGCAGTGGCTGCGCTCCAGGCTCCTGAGCCACCGCTGTCACCCAGCAATTCATGGTGGCAATGTGCTTGTTCTATCCCAGAGGATAATGCTGGCGAATTCCAGCCTACCTCTAGGGCTTTCTTCTAGACGAGCCACTCTGGACTCAGTGATGATTCACACTGTTATGATCTAGGACTGTGGCCTTATTATTACAGTACCTTGGAATCTTATTTCAGAATATTTTACCATCATCGGGAGTCCCCTGGCTCAAGTTAATGCCACATATATTTGTTCTCCTGGCAAGACAGATGCCGATCGTCTTACCACGGACTTTATACTCTGCCTTGCCTCCTGTGTTTCTAGAAAACTCTGCAGTTGCTAAATGAGGACCAAACTAGAAAATAGTAGTAATACTAATTATGATTATTATATAATCACAATAAATATGATTACTAATAATCATTATTTTGGACTGGGCAAAGAGAAGCAGGAAAAAGGGAAGGAAAAGCAATAACTGAGAGAAGAGAAGAAAAAGAGAATTGAAACATCAGTTTAAGAACTGAAAGATGACCCCCTACCTCATCCCACCTGCACACACACAAAATGAGAGACTTAAAGGCTCCCCCACACAAGGGCACAAAGGTACAGGGGGACATGGGGTGGATGACCCGGAGCCGCAGCCAGAGGCAGGCGAGGAATGGACAGTAGGAAGTGCCCGTGGAGGCCCTTCCGCAGGAGCTCGCTGGTGGCTGGGAGCAGGTCCTGCCGGCTTCCCTCCCATAGAGCCTTCCCCCAGGGGACAAGCTCCACCATCTCTCCACCCTGAAACAGGTTTCTCCTTCAACCCAAAAGGCTGGGATCACTGAGTTCCAGTGTCTCACCCAGCGGGAGAGGTACATCCCACTGTCCCAGCTCAAGGCTGTCCCCACATCCCTGAGAGGGACCTGTGTTGGCTAACACCAGGCAGGTCCATCAGAAGCTGAGGAAGGACACGTCCCTACACGACATCGTCCTTGCACTCTTGTTTAAACACAGTGTATATTCACTGGGGGATAGTAGCCAGGAGTTTGGGACCAGCCAAACCCATCTCTAAAAAAAATTTTTTAAAAAACTAACTGGATGTGGTGGTGCGCACCTGTAGTCCCAGCTACTCAGGAGCCTGAGGTGGGAGGATTGCCTGAGCCCAGGAGTTTGAGGCTGTAGTGGGGTATGATCAGGCCACTGCACTCCAACCTGGACAACAGAGCAAGATGCTGTCTCTAAAAAGAAAAGAAAACTCATCTTCCTACTACCCAAAACGAAGCCCTGCAAATGTTCTGGTGTACATACTTCCAGTCTTGTTTTACACATGTATGTGTGCCAATAACTATTTATATTAAAAAATGGAATTTTGTTGTATACAAATGTTTTTAAAACTTTTATTTCCCTATTGACCAGTGTTACATCATAGTAAAATTAGAAAATACCCTTCATAAAACAAATGAATCAATAGCAGCAGCAATCCCAGCACCCAGCTAATATTTATTGATGGATACTGAAATGCATATATTATACATATTTTGACCCCCGTGGGCACCTGCTTCTCAGCATCCTGCATTCCCCACTTAACAGTTCTTTGGTGGTTCCCTCTGCCAAAGACCCGTTGAGTGGGGAATGTATGAAGGCTGCTGACAGTCGGGTCAGATGTCAGCCACACAGGATATTGAAACCTATTAGTATCAAAGGCCAAAGACCCAATGGCTGTGCGGCAGTGGGGAGAGAATCCACTATCTTTCCCACCCCGAGTTCATCATCTCCAGACACATATCAAAGCCAGACCGAACTTTCTGTCTGTCCTGGCAGAAACATCTCTGCTTTTGTCTGAGGTTTCAGATGAGGCCGATAAGGAACAGACAACTATAGAGGGTGAGCAACGTGTTTCATCTCCTCAAGTCATAACCACAGAGTGGCCTTGTATTTTCTGGGTTTATTTGATGCCATTGTGTACGAAAATAGAATTCTGAGATTCAATAAGCAGAAAGGATATTGCTCCTGTATAATGCTGCCCCAAAAGCTGTCACAACACATGGCTGAGTAAAAGCTGCAGTCAGACGCCCCTGCTGAAGACGGAACACGCAGAGGCTCCCCCACAAGAGGAAGCAGATCAGGCCAGAGATGGGGGAATGGGCGAGGACAGGAACCATCAATGGGTCAAAATGTGTTCAGCAGCACCCACAATCCATGGAAAGTGTTGGGGTTTTCTGTAATGGATCTTGTCTTAGACTGGGTTCCCTAGAAGCAAAGCAGAGATGGAGAGTCTCATACAAGCAATGTACTGGGGGGATGCTCTCAGGAGAGAGAAGCGAGGGAAGCAGGTGGGGCAGGGGAAGCAGCAAAGCAAGCACATGGTCTCAGCTGGAGGAGGTTTCAGCCTGACCCCGTAGGAACCTCTAGGGCATGCATTGCACCACAGTTGCCCCATCTGAGGCAAAGCACTGGTCTTTTGTATTCCTGTTTTAGTTAATTATTGGCCAAATTCTGGGTGGGAGGAACTGCATAGCCTCCCTGGCAGTCTCCATATAACTGGGCCCAGCTCCCTAGAGAGGGAGGCTGCCAAGAGATGTTAGCAGCCCACACTCACAGCAGCTGTAAGGGTGTCTGGATGGGGTGTCCACAGCGTTCCCTATAGTCCCGTTAATGGTGGGGTGGGGACTGCCCAGAGGACATGAAGCTCGGATGTGCCAGTTGAAGTTCAAACTCCCTATCCAGCCAGAGTGCTGACCTCCAGGCCTCTGCTGGTATCAGGTGAGGTCTGGCCACATGGTCTTGTCTCTGGGGTCCTGCCCTACGACCTACTGAGGTGCAGCTGGCTCTGTCATGCTGGCCCTCACTGATGAAGTCACAAGTCCCTGCCATTTGCCTCTGCCTTCAAAGTCCTGGCTCCCAGTGCTTGCATTGTAAGGGAAGCCCTACAGTATCAGGGAATTCAGTGAGGCCGCCAGCAGACTGGTTGTAACATGGGACAGGCTGAAACATAGGCCAAGGCCACTCATGGTTTTCTGAGTGATTTGAAGGGGGAAAATGTCCAAATAAGAAAAGAGAACATTTTTGGTCTGGCATGGTGGCTTACGCCTGTAATCCTATCACTCTGGGAGGCCAAGGAAGGAGGATCACTTGAGGTCTGGCGTTTGAGACCAGCTTGAGCAAGAGCAAGACCCCATCTCTACAAAATATAGAAAAATAGCCCCAGCTACTCGGGAGGCTGAGGAAGGAGGCTCGCTTGAGCCCAGCAGTTGGAGGTTGCAGTGAGCTATGATGATACCATGGCACTCTAGCCAGGGCAACAGAGCAAGAAAAAAAGAAAAGAGGATTTTTAAGATACCAGAAGGTTTTTTGCTACTGGATTGTCTCCATTGGCTGCACGGTTCTAACAATCTGTAAAAATCATTATGATTTTTGCATTTTTCTATTTAAATAATCAGAGCCATGGAATAAAGATATTTTTCAAGCCAATGAGGCAAACAAGAAATGAGGAATGTTTCACATTTTAAAAATTGCTTCTTTGACTCCGCCAGTTAACACTGGGTATCATACTCTAAGGCAGGGTCTACGCAAGGTAGGGAAGAGGAGAAATTAGCATGGGTTGTGTACCATGTGCCTGGAACCTGACCTTCCAAATCCTCATGCAATCGTATGAGGTAGGTGATATTCTCACCACGTTAGTGCTGCGGGAACAGACTCCGCATCTTCCAGGCCCAGTCAGACAACATCCACCACAAATAAACTGCCCTCGAGAATTCGCAGGGAGGCCAAGTAACTTGCCCAAATTCACATAGCTCTGACATGGGGGAGCTGTGACAGGGCCACTCCCTTCCTGTGAAGCCTTGCTACCTTACTCAGGCTTACGAGGGTGTGTTATACCTCGGTAAGTTGGCTGAAAGTGACTTTAAAAAAATCAACATGAATTCATCCAACACTCTTGGTTGTTGTTGTTTTTTTTTTCTCCCTGTATAAACTGGATCTAGACCTAACTAGGCATATTCTCACTTAGGATAACCAGAAGTATATTCTAAGCACATTTTTTCCAAAATAAAAATTAAATGAGGCTCTGCGCGGTGGCTCATGCCTGTAATTCTAGCACTCTGGGAGGCCGAGGCGGGCGGATCGTTTGAGCTCAAGAGTTCGAGACCAGCCTGAGCAAGAGCGAGACCCCGTCTCTACTAAAAAGTAGAAAAATTAGCTGGGCTGCGCCTGTAGTCCCAACTACTTTGGAGGCTGAGGCAGGAGGATCGTTTGAGCCCAGGAGCTTGAGGTTGTTGTGAGCTAGCCTGAGTCACGACACTCTAGCCTGGGCAACAGAGTGAGACTGTCTCAAAAAAAAAAAAAAAAAAAAATTAAATTGTTGATCAGAGAAATTGTCTTTTTTTTTTTTTAGCAGAATCTTTGATGCCCAGACTAAAAATATGTGCCCCATGAAGACAAGGCCATTCTTTTATTTTTTTATTATTATTTTTTTAATTTTTAAAAAGTGTGGGCAAAAGCCCATAGCATCCAGTATTCCCATGCAGTCTCCCATCCAAGTACTGACCAGGCCCAACCCTGCTTCCCTTCCAAGATCGGGTGCAGTCAGGCACATTCAGAGTGATACAGCCGTAGATAGATAAGGCTGTTCTTACATGTGCTATATAGGATTCTGGGCTCAGGGGCCAGCTGCTCAGAGCAGTGCTGGGAGAGCTGGCTGCCTGGGGCTATAGACTCTGGGGAACAGTGAGATCAAGCCCAGGCTGCCCACAGTGCCAAGAGAAGTAGAATTTGGATGCAGCATTCACACTGTATGTCAGGGGGCACCGGTGTCCCTGAGAGCTTGTCCTAGAGATTGCTCCCAGGTCATCCTATCTCCTTATGAAGTCCCTTTTGGCTCTGGGCCAGGTGTATTCTAGGGGCTAGCATATTTTTTCTGTACAGGGTCAGGTAGTAAATACTCTCACCTTTGTGGGCCATGCAGTCTCCATCACGACTACTCAGCTTTGCCATTTTTGTTCAAAGGCAGCCATAAATAATACATAAATGAATGGGTGAGGTTGTGTTGTAATAAAATTTTATTTATGGACATGGAAATTTGAATTCCATGTAAATTTCACAAGTCAAGAATTATTCTTCTTTTGATTTTTTTCACCCATTAAAAATGTAAAAATCGTTTTTAGCTCACAGGTTGTACAAAGGCAGGCCTGTGGGCTGTTTACCGTAGTTTCCCCACCCCTGATCTCCACCACGCCGAGGCACAGATGATTGAAGAGTCGCAACATCAGGCAAAGAGGTGGTAGCAGCGTGGAAAATATTGTCTGCACGTTTGGTGAGCTGTAAAGGTCGTGGAGAAACTCCTTCCAGTCCCTCCCAGAAATGTTCATCTCATGGAGATTAAAAGAATCAGAGTTCTGACTTTCCAAAGGGATGGAGCCTGCAACGTACTGTTAAAGAGTGATGGAGCTTTTTGCAACATGTTTGGAAGCTACGTGCGCTTTTCTGTCTGTCTACCTGTAGATGACAGCAGGAGACAGAGCAGATAGAACCCCAGCCCCCGCTACTACCCCAAGGGGCGCTGAGCCACTCTCGAGTGTGCTTGGCCCGCTGCCCGGGAACAGAGTGGGCTCGCTCAGTGGGCAGTGCAGGCCCGCAGAGGCAGGGCCTGATGGCCCGACACACTCATTTTTCTGGATGACTTAAAGGGGAAAAAACAATGCCGGTCTAACAACACAGCAAATTAATCCTCGAACTCTTCTGCAGAAGTCTCCCTGGCCACAGTAGAGAATGCTGTCCCCCTCTCCCAGGAATCTGAGGTTGTTACCTAACCCTGACTTTTGCAAAGGAGAAACTTTTAAAAAATATTGTCTTTTATTTTAAAAATTTATGTGAAATTTGTTTGCTATGCCATGGCCTATTTGTTTTAATAAAATTTAATTATTTAAATTGATTTGTTAAAGAGTAAAAACGTAATTCCCTCTTGGCACAGCACCTACCGCCTCGGGAGCTGCATGCTTAGTCCCTGGCTGAGGAGCCCGGGTGTGGTCGCCCAGCATGGGCTACAGAGCCAGGCAGACCCGGGTTGGACTGGGAACTAACGTTCTCTTTAGGCCCCCAGGCAAGTTAGTGAAACCCTCTGAACCCCAGAGCTCTCATCTGTAGCTAGGGCTGTAAAATGAGATTCCTAAATCCGGCTAGGGGGAGTTGTGCTGGGCACCCAACGTGAAGGGGAAGAGATTTTAAAATATATTCTCTTCCTCACTCTTTTATTTTGTTTTATGTATGAATGCATTTTGTAGGGGCAGAGAGGTTTGTTCTATTGTTTTGTTTGGGGCATAATTTACATGCAATGAGATCTTAAGAGTACTGTAGGATTGCTTTTGACAATCGCATACAGCCATGTAACCCAGGCCCTATCCGGGTACAGAATGTTTCCATCACCTCAAAAATTCCCCTCCCTCCGCTTCCCTAGCTCAGCCCTAACCCCCACACGCCCCCGACACACACACATGCTGCGCACATCTCACCAGCTCGTTTCTTTCTGTTGCTGTGCAGCCTTCCGTTCCCCGGCTGTGCCACAGCACATGCACTCCCCCGTTGATGGACACACGGGTTGCTTCCAGTTTATTAAAGCTCCTGTAAAAATTCATATATGTGGACATATTTTTATTTTGCCTGAGTAAATACCTAGAGTGGAATTGGAAGTCATAGAGTAGATGTATGTTTACATTTATCTTTATAAGAACTGCATTTCTTCCTAAGATTTGTTATTTTATGCTCACAGCAGCAATATGTGAGTTTGGATTGCTCCAACACCCTCAACAACACTTCCTGTCTCCCTGCAGTCTGTGGCTCTCCTCCCTGTCATCCAAGACCCCAGTGTGCTCTGGCTGCTTGGGAAAAAGTCCTGTTACACTGCCACACTGACCCAGCATCAAGGGGTTGTGGAAGGATCCCAGGGGACCACGGTGACATGGTGTAGGGCCTGGAGCAAAGTGGTGCACACCCTCCCCAGGGTGCAGTGGGCATCAGTGGGCCATGAAGGATGGATGCAATCCAGGCTGGGCTTGGGGCAGAAGCTGCAGACAGAGGCGGCATATTCCCTGCAGGCCAGAGCCCCCTAGAGCCTGTCTGAGGGAGGAAGGCAGAGGCCCAGGCGGGAAGGTGGCAGGGCTGGGCTCATGAGCAGCAGAGGTAAGAACAAGGCAGGGGCACACTGTGGAGGGCCGGTGACACCTGGGGTGGAGCAAGGCAGTGGGCAATGAATGAGAGTAAGTGGCCTGGCCAGCTGCAGTCACTTCCTTCCCCCTGAAGAGGGACTTGGTGGGCTCCAGGACCTGGGTAGTGGTGGATTCCAAGGCAGGGCCCTAGAATCCCTTCCACCATCCCCTCTGTGTACCACCTGGCATGCACAAACGATCTTCGCTCTGATAGCTAACCCTTCCTGCACAGCACCTGTGAGGCCAGGAAGCCAGGCGCTGTGCTGAATGCTCTGCACGAATTCACTCACTTAGCTTCAATAACCTGTGAAAACTTTACTGTTGTTATCTGGGATTTGCAGATAAGGAAACTGAGGCACAGAGTGGTAAAGTAATTTAGCTTGCATCTAGATTTGCCAGATTTAGCAAGTAAAAATATTTGATACCCAGTTAAATTTGAATTTCACATAAACAGGCAACAATTATTCAGTATTTATCTGAAATTCAAATTTCACTGGGCACCCTGTATTTTATCTGCCAAATGTACTTAAATGCTATTCCAAACAATTAAAATTAACCATAGCAATACCTGCTGTGGGTTGAGGACTGACTAAGTCCCCAGCACCGTGCCATGGCCCTCACCAGTGTCACCCAGCCTCACTTCCACCGGGGGATGGGTCCTCCTCTTTTCCACATTTGGCAGAGGAGGAAGGGGAGGCTCTGAGATTTTACATCCCTTGCTCAAAGCTACTCAGCTGGTAAGAAACAGAACCAGGTTCAAGGCCAGATCTGTGACTCCGAAGCACATGGTGGGGCAGGTGGGGTGTAACCTTCCTGGTGTAAGGAGAATCCTGCCATTTGGTGTCCCAGAGACATCCCACAGTAGGCCCTCGAGAGCTCTCTGTTGAACTGAATTCGAGCAAGAACTGTGTATTCCTGTGCTTTCCTTCCAAGCCCTTCCAGCGCAGGCTCAGAAAACATTCAGTAGAATTCCTGTGTGGCCCAAATGACCTTCAGGGGATAAGAGCCCCTGACACTCTGTGGGAACTGGCATTCCTGTTGCCAAGGGACACCCCCTCCAGGTAGGCACAAGTCAAGGAAACAGCAGCTGCCCTGGTCGCTCTGTGAAGCCTCACCTGGGTTTGGACACAAGTGCATCTCCCACACAGGGCTGCCAGGGAGCCAGCCCAGAGACACAGGGGCTCCAGATGGCTGCCAGCGATGCCCAGAGGGGCCCTCTCTCTGTGACCTTTATCCCAGAATGTCACGGCCAGTCTCCCAGCCTGCACAAGCGTGTGCGCGCGCGCACACACACACACACACACACACACACGCCCTGCCAGCAACACCGTGCAGGCAGGCATAGCGCTCTCCGATGTACCTCCCCAGTGCTGAGAAGAGTTTTCATGTACAAGGAGGGAAAGAAACCGGGGTTTAGGAATCGCAGACCTGCGTTTGCGTCTCAGCTCCGCCACCTCACCTCTCTGGGCTTTACTCATTGTAAAATGGGAAACATATTAATAATACCAACCCAGCAGGAGGAGAGTCGGGAAGAATAATTGTGAAGAACACTAGGGCATTCCTCAGCACACACAGTGCTCAGTGAGTGGGCTTTATTATTACTGATATTTGAAACATCCAGAGTGGTTGTTCTTGCTCTTTTGGAAGCACCTCCGCTCCCAGGGCCTGGAGTCTCGTTCCCTCTGGCACTGGGCTGTGGAGAGGGAGGTTTCTTAGGGATTCTGCCTCCCCTTTGACAACCCTGCTGCAATGCAAAGTCCTGGCACTGTGTGGGGCTGGGGGCTGCCAACTCTGCCGCTGCGGGGGGCAAGTGTGTGCCCACTGCGGTTCCTGCTCCTGCAGTGTGGGGAGGAGGCTCCGTGGTCTCCAGGTTTGCCTTTCCTAAAAAAGTCTGTCTTTGTCCTGCAGGGAAGGCAGCAAAAAGGCATGGGGTCCTCAAGGAATGGTGTCACCTTTCCAGGAATTACCCAGCCCCCAACTCATGCAGCTCCCCCAAATCACTCCTAAATGTAGAGCCCGGACTGGTGTGGTTCAGGGTTCAGATGAGCCTGCATTCAGTGTGATTCACATTCACCTCATTCAGGAGTCCCCAAATCACACCGGGTTAGCCAGATGAGAGGGCAAAGTCCCTGCAGACTCACCACGGCCTACCAGCTGCCTTCAGAGGGAGGCCCAAGACCCGGCACTGTCTGACATTTTAGCTCATGGATGATTCCAGCAGAATGGGGTGAGAAATGGCACCAGCCCGGTGGAGGCAGAGGGTGCCCAGCAGCTTTCTAGGCCTCAGTTTTCTTGCCTGTACAATGGGAATAATAGCACCTCCCCCATAAATATTGTCATAGAGATTTTAAAAGATAATATACCAGGAGCCCACTTCCTCCCCACATTCCTTCAGGAACACAAACCCCGACTGGAGTCCTGGCTCTGCCATGCCCCACTTTGTTGCTTCATGGGAACAGAGTTTCTGCTTGGGACGATGAAAAATTTTCGGAAACAGAGTGGTGATGGTTTCACAACATTGTGAATGTAATTAATGCTACCAAATCGTACATTTAAAGAGGGTTAAATAATTTAAAACATAAAGAATTGTATTTTATTTATATCTTATCACAATAAAAAATGACATTTAAAAAATAATAAGAATAAGGGAAAGGCGTACCTGACTGTAATTGAGAACTGAACAGGGGCCGTAAAAGATGGATTGTGTCCCTTTCCCCATGGAATGACCTGGAGCAGCTCCTTGCCTGCACCATGACGCACGGGCGCCCCGAGGGGGCTCTGACTACCCCACCCCACTCCCAGGCTTGTCTCCTGCTCATGCTGCAGAATGGCCAAGAACAGCAGGAAGGAGAAAGCTGGGCATTCTCTGTTATCTGTCACCAGCACAGACACCCTTGGCTGTGGCATTCAGAGAACAAGTGGACACTATGCCCGACCCTGCCACAGGAAATGGAACCCTGCGTTTCCGGCTCCCGGTGGGCCTGAAGCTGATCCGCTGGGGGGACAACTCCAGTGTTCCACACAGGCATGACTGCAGCCTTTGCCTATTCCTGCCAGTTCCCTCTTCTTTTTTCTCAGGTCTGAGTTGTGCAGGAAAAGAGTGATAAAACCATTCCCTCACTCTCTCCTGCCACTGAGAATTATTCCTTTTGTTCCAATGAGACTCAGGGGCTGCAGGCAGCCACAGGGCTTGGATGCAGTTCATTATTGGGCACAGATCCAGGGCAGAACATAAAAGATTCAGCCTTGACATTTTACAGATGGAAACAAATTCCTGCACAGTCACGGTGGGGCCCAGAGAGAGCATTTTAATTCAGGTACAGGATGAAAACTCTTTACAGTCCTGGGCTGGTGGGAGCAGCCCTACCGCCCGCAGGAGGTCAGCGCTAACGTGATCTGACCCATGACAAGGCTCTCATACTCCACGAGCCTCAGTTTCCCCATCTATGAAGGAGGGGACATCAAACACCTGCTGTAGGGCTGTTGGTGCCTGGCACTCCCATGGCACCAGCCCACCTGCACCTGTTTCTAGTATCAGCTGTGTCACACCTTGTGGGGAAGGGGCAGGCTTGATTGGACCCCTGATGCATACTATTCTAAGTAGCTATTGTCTATTGATGTGTTGCTAGCACCCCTCTCTGTTCTGAGAATTTTTAATCACGCGTATAGAAGGCTTTGGTGGTGCCGCAGCCGTCCCCCCACCCCTTACTATTTCCACACATGTTGGCCCAACTTCCAAACGCCATCATCTCCAAACCTGCCTTAGGACTCTGTGTAGTTTCTGGAGCCCGGTATGTCCATGTGCTACATAAGCCAGGGTGCTGAGGAGTCAGGGCAGCAGGTGTGGCCCTCAGTCAGTGACTGATGGGAATCTGTGGGTGACACCCGGCTCCCTCGCCCCCCAGCAAGGTAACACTGAGACGGACTGTGTGCTAGGTGCCCCCAGGGGCAAAATACTTGCTGGGTAACTCACCCTTGCTGTCTCCTTCCCCTCTCCTGGCCCACATCCCTCTCCCCAGTGCCAGTTCCTGGGGATCCCCTCCCAAATTAAACTATTTACATCCGAATCTCTCAGGATTCTTGGGAACCCCAAGCAGAATCTCATTTGTTCTTTACAAAGAACTTAAGGAGGTGGATACTTTGATCTTCCCTTTACAGATAAGAAACTGAGGCTTAGAGACGTTTAGAAACTTGTCTAAGGTTACACAAGCGCTAAGGAGGAGGGCTTGAATCCTGGCATCTGGCCCCAGGGCCCCAGGCAAACCAGCATGGGTCCTACCCAAGGCAGTGGCTCGCCAGAGAAGGCTGAGGCTGCAGAGGATAACCTACCCACTTTACAGTCCACCTACACACACACACACACACACACACACACAGACACACACACACACACACACACACACACACACACGGGGGGCAGGGGGGGCATGGTGGAGAGAGAGACAGACAGACAGACAGAGGAAGAGAGAATGCCCATCCCATAGAGTCGTAGAGTGCCCACCACCAGGTGGTGCCCTTGCCAGGAGGCTCAGGCTGGCTCCACAGGGACTAGATACAAGCAAGTGTTGTCATTAGGTCCGACGGAGCTACTTTGAAGAGCCAAGCTGTCCGCCTTCTGCCTTCTGCCTTCTGCCGCTGTGCGGGAGGCTGGGGCCCCAGCAGGCAGAAGCCAGACTGGAAAGTTTCTCAGAGCTCCCGGCACACACACTAGCGCTTCCCAGCTGTTAGCAGTGGGAGGACCGAGTGCTCTTCTCTCTAAGGCTGCCAGGAAAGTTGAGCGTTCTAGAAATCCTCTCTGTGGTCACTCAGGGTAGCAAACCAGACTCCAGCTCCCCGTTCAGCCCCCTGCACTGTGGGACATGGGCACCCCGCACCCAACCTCAGCCTCCTCTTCCCCTTTGCCTGGGGGTGTGGATCTGGGGCGAGGTCTGATGAGTCAGGTGCAGCAGGACAGTTATTTCGGTGGAGCTGCCCACTGTTCTGGCTCCGAGAACGCAAGTTCTCGGGCAATGCCTCCCTCAGTAGCCCAAGACTGGACCTCCAAAGACGATGCCAGCTGCTGGAAGTGGTGACGGGGACACACACACACACACACACACCCCAGTACAAGGGGATCTGAGGGATTGCAGCAGAGCACCAACATTGTCCTATAAAATGCCTGTTCCATTGCTGGTCCCCAACCTTTTTGGCACCAGGGCCTGGTTTCATGGAACACAATTTTTCCACGGACTGCTGGGGGTGGGGGAGGTGGAGCTCAGGAGGTGATGCAGGTCATGGGGAGCGGCTGTAAATACAGATGAAGCTTCGCTTGCTCTTCAGCCACTCACCTCCTGCGATGTGTGCCCCTTGCACTCCCCTCCCCATTCCCAAGTTCCATGGAAGACAATTTTTCCAGGGATGGAAGCAACAGAGCTCTAAAAGGCCACAGGCTACTACCAGTCGGAGGCCCGGGGATTGGGAGACACAGTGAGGATTCAAAATGGCTTAACAAAATGATGTACAATACAAAAGGATAAAAATGTCTAATTGTGGGAGTTGAGGCAATGGAGAAACATATAAAAAAGTAAATCTATCTGGAAGGAAACTTGGTATGCTAAAATGTTTCTAGATAAGGGTTGCATTGAACTTCCCAGCAGCCAAAAAAGGCAAAATTAGCTGAATGCAAGATTTGTGATGCCCACAGGATTTAGACCTTCTTGCTGGTCCTAGGGTTAAGAATTTCCTAAATAACAAACCACTTTATATGAGAGTCTAGATCAGTGTTGGCCAAAATAGAATTATAATGCCTGCCACAAATGCGTTTTTCAGTTGTCTAGTAGCCACATTTTAAAAAGAAGCGGGCATGAAAACTCCGCAATGATGTGAATATGTCAAAGGGACACAGGAGCCAACTGAAAGAGCTCCCAATGGCCAAAGCTAGAACAATTTAACCAACAAGATAAAAGAAGTATTACTAGATTATAAACCAAAGAATAGAATAAATATTCACGAGTCCAGACTGATATAAATAAATGATTGAATAAACAATGTTTAAACATCTGAGGAAATCTAATTTGTTAACTTCTTATATTTTCAATTTAATGGCCATGAGTTGTGTGAATATTTAGAATTATTAATTATTTAAAGTACACAAAGTGGTGGATATTGTTTTTCATGAACAAAAGTGTCTTATACATTAAAGAATCTTGTCAACAAATAAAATGCACAAATGTACATTCACAACAATACACGCACACACACACATACATAGAAAAAAGACTGGAAATAAATAAACCAAAATGTTTTTCTTTTTAATTTTTTTTTGGAAATTCCAGATTTGAACAATAAACCAAAATGTTAACAATGGTTATCTATGGTTAGTGAAATGACAGGGTCATTTTTATTTTCTTTGTTATAGAATTTCCCCTAAGTTTTCTAGAATAAAATTATATTATAAATCAATTATAATTGGAAAAAAATTAAGTAGGTGATTGTAGAAGTCATGAGCATCCTATGGTCAGGATAGCATTTGCTGAGATATGCAAAACACAACTGTTAGTAAGATCCCAATCAGCTCTTGAGGCCCCATTTCCTCTACAGGCAAGGAAACTCTGGGTCTTGCTGTAATGGTATCTCAGCCTCTTCTGGGTAAAATCATCTCCTTTTGGGTAATTACGTAGTCTCAGTCTCTCCATCACTGCAAGGGTTTCCCTTCCGCCTCTTACTTCAGGACGGCAGGTGGTGTAGGGGAAGCTAGCACATGTTCTGGCCTTGGCCTTGTGGCACAGTTACATGTTGCCCACGAGGTTGGAGGCTCTCCCTTGCTTCCTCAGCGTCACCTGGCTCTCACAGTGGCTTCTGGTCACCAAGACCCACATGCGAAATCCATTTGACCCCTGGTTTGAGAAGTCCTTCCTGCAGCTGTCTGTTGTAAAGTCACTTTGCCTTCTGTATGGTGATGTCCTGGTGAACTCATCAGCTAGCACTGCAGCTACTTTTGGGGTCCCCCGTAGCACACAGGGATGTCTGGACCCCCTCCACATCTCCTGCAAGCCCACACGTTACCTACCAGGGGTGTCGTCTCAGTCCAACCTGCTGAAGCACGTTGGCTGCAGTGTTAGGCTGACCCAAAGGCTCCCCTGAGAGATTTGTAGAGTCCTCAGATTACAGCCAGGGAAGTGGGGACACCAGCCCTGATGCTCTTGGAGTCCTTAAAGCTGCCTGGGTGTTGCTATCCTCCCTCATACCTGAGGTTTTGCTCCTGATGTGTGGGGTGTGAAAAACCAGCACACTCACTCCCTGACCCTGGCCTGCCTTTTCTTGGCCTGTTTCTCAACTTCTTCCCCAAGCGCCAGAATAGCAGTTCTCCTTTCTGTGGGGTAGAAACTTCCCTTTTGTCATATCTGCATTCCTCCCTCCTCTGTGATTCACTCAACGATCACTCAATTTCTCTGAGCTTTGATTTTTTTGATATGTAAAAACTCCAGCCCTGGGAGCTTTAAGAGAATCCTTTATCCCTCTGAAAAGTCTGGCTTTCAAGACTGTTATCTTGCTATGAGATTTTAAGGCTACTTCAAAACTCAAACCAGAAAAATGATGCCTTTGATTCAAGGTGTCACCACCCTCCTTCTCCTTCAAGAGGTTTGTCCCTGCTTCCTGGCCCAGGCTAAATGACGTAAAGACTATAAGGGACACAAAGGATGAATTATGGAGAAAGAAATCTATATTAGGTGATATTATCCCACTGCTTTATTAAAAATAAATATTAAATATAAATGCAAATAAAGGCCAATGGTAAATCTGTCAAATTAGCAAAAACGTTTTAAAATCTTAATATCTAATGCTGGCGAGGATATGCTGATACAGGCACTGGTGAGAGTGCAAATTTGCAAAAGCAATTTGGAATGTAATCTGGCAACAAATGTCACTCCCAAGCAGGGGGTGGATGCCCCTGGAAAATAAGCCTTGATAAAAACTACCCATTTTCAGGGTGAACACTGAGGAATGTGCGAGTGTTGTTCCATACCACACCTTGCACCTGGTGAGCGCACAGGTATGTAGCTCGAGTCTCCAAAACATTCCGAGTTTCAGGCACAGTGATAGGAATGATAAACCTCCTCACCCCTCCCGTGAGAGTGGCAGAGGGCACCTTGCACCTGGCAGAGCCCTTGCTCTGTGAGGTTGGCATCACTCGTGGAGGGCTGTCCTCCTGGGGGACCTGGGGACCTGAGGAGCTATAGGCTGGGCTGCCTCCTGTTTCTGTAACCATCTCCACACCTTTCCGGAGACTCTACTTCCTCTACTGATGTCTCTCGCATCCCTCCACTGGCATGTCACATCCTGCAGTGATGTGCATATCACAACCATTTCTTGAAACAGCGTCTCTCAGCTGTTTCCAGAAAGATTGTGCATCTACAAACACTCAGCTAGGTCATCAACATCTAGAACTGTAACCAGGAGGAAACTGTTGAACACTAGGCCTACCCCTGCAATCGAAAGAGCTTACTTCACTTTCCTGACAAATGATTGAATCTTTGTCGGCTCTGTGTTTCCCAGAAACACTTCATCATAAAATGAAATCGGCACATAAGGTGACATCTCCTGGGCCAGACGCATATTTCCTGGTATTACTGTGCCACTTTTATTTGACCTATTCATTGAGCAAACACCCATTCCTGGGGCACCAGTTGAGCGCTCAGTCCTAATCTTTGAGGACTGGGTGCCCAGGCTGAGACTGAGCCTGGCTGTTTGACAACCGTGATGATCAGAAGGGAAGTAGGTGATGAGGTGGGTGCTGCTCTTTTAAACTTAAATACACGTCTCTGCCATAGAGCCAGGGGCTGGAATTTACCTTTGAAGGAAGTCTGCGTCTTTGTTTGGGAAAAAGTCTCTAATGGGCATATTCATCAGGACTTTGATTATTGAGGGCATAAACACATTTCAAACCAGCGTGGGCAGAAAGGGGAATTCGGTAGGTTAAGTAAGGAAAGGCCAGGAAGTAGGGGGCGGCAGTGAGGCCCCAGGGAAGACGGGAGCTAAGGCTTATTCCAGACTTTCTCTCGCTCTCCCTCTGCTTCTTGTTTCTGCTGCTCGGGGCTCCGTGGCTTCCTCTGCAAGGCCAAAAACGTGCCTAAGTCACCCCTAACCCCCAGGCTTCCACCTACCAAGTTCACTGCCACCCTTCGCCTCACGCTGGTTCCCCACATCCGTTCGTTCCAGAAGACATCCAGAGAATGCCTACCTTCTCATTTTTGTAAGGGATAGAGAAGGGTGAGGTGGTCACAGCAATGACAGTAGCTGAGGCCAGAGGTGAGGTAGGGGATGGACGGAGGGCACCTCTAGGTCTCACAGGCTTCACAGAACCTTGGGAGCTGGGGTGAGGACCAGGGCTGCCATGAACTGTTGTGTAGGTTATGCACTGCACAACCCTAAGGGCACCACATGCTGGTGGAGGCTGAGCCCGTCTCTCTGGAAGCAATTATAGTGCATTGCCCATGCTGAGAGAACACGCTGCAGGAGACATAAGCCAAAGATACTTCAGCAGTGGACACTGAGGACAGCCACTACCCAAAAATGGGTCAGACAAGGCTATACCTGAGCCAAGACAATGGAAGCCTGCAGAGAAGGACAGTCCTGCAGAGCCCTTCCCAGTGGTCCCCATTTCTGAATCTAGGGAAGGTAACTTCATGAGGAAAAGGGCCCAGTTATGGAGTGTACAATCCAAATTAGCAGAAGGACAACGCTATGCAAAGGGTTTTTGGTAAAGTTTTTATTGAAGGATCAGAAAAGGGCATAAATCATAAATGTCCAATTTGATGCATTTTCACAATAAATTAAACATATCCATGTAGCCAACATCCAGATCAGGAATCAGAACTTACCAGCACCCAGAGCCCCCCCGACTCCCCTTGCAGTCACTCCCTCAGCTCAGCTGTGGACTTTTCTCTGTGTTCGCTATATGCCCACGAAAGCATCAAGCGGCATAGCCTAGTTCCGAATTTTGCCTGTTCTTGAACTGTATGCAGTGGAGCCACGTGGTTTGTGTTCTGTCGTGGCTGGCTCTGCGGCTCACTGCCATGCCTGTGAGATGCACCTGTGCTATTGTGTGTCACCACGGTTCACGTGTCCTCATTGCTGTACGGCATCTCATGGAGTAGATGTGCCGTTCTATTATTGACAGGCATGTGAGTAGTTGTCATGTTTTGGCAATTACATATAGGGCCACTGTGCATATTCTTGTGTATGATTTTCGGTAAACACACAGGCCCATTCAGGTCCATTGTGTACCTGGGAGTGTGTGTCTGGATCACAGGGTCTGCCTGTGCTCAGCTGGAGCAGATACTGCCACACAGTTGTCCAGAATGCTTGTCCCAAGTCACTCTCCTGTCAACCGTACAGGAGAGTTACAGTTGTTCCACATCCTCTCCGACACTTGGAATTGTCAGCCTTTTGATTTTAGACATGCTGGTGGATTGTAGTGGTATTTTATTGTGGTTTTATGCTGAGCCCTGTTTCATATGTTTATTGGCCATTTAAATAGAGCCATGCACCGCATAACGGCATGATGGAGTGCATTTACGTCGGTGGTTCTGTAAGATTATAATACTGTATTTTTACTGTACCTTTTCTATGTTTAGATACCCAAATACTTGCCATTGTGTTACAATTGCCTCAGTATTCAGTCCAGTGACATGCTGTACAGGTGTGTAGCCAAGGAGACATACCATATAGCCTCGGTGTGTAGGAGGCTGTACCATCTAGGTTTGTGTAACAACACTCTACGATGGTTGTACAATGACAAAGTCACCTGACAATGCATTTCTCGGAACGTGTCCATGTCATTAAGTGATGCATGACTGTGTTCTCTTTTGTAAAGTGCCAGTTCAATTTATTTGCCCCCTTCTCCGTTGAGCTGTCAGTGTTGCCTATTGATGTTAGGGTTCTTTGTGTATTTTGAATCCTCTGGGGGATGTATTTACCAAAAATATCCTCTTAGTCTGTGACTTCCTTTTCACATTCTTGTCTTCTGATGATCACAAGTTCTTAAATTTAATGTAGTCCAATTTATCAACTTTCCCCCTGCTGGTTAGTGCTTTTTGTGTTATTTTTAAGAAATCTTTGCCTATTCCAGAGGCTGTTAATTTTAAAGGCGATTTTATGTAGACAGAAATGAAGTTTCAAAGTAAGATGAATCACTTACAGAAAAAAATTTTAAGCAACATTTTTATGTACGTCCAAGTTATAATGTGAATATTTTGACTCCAGAACATGTATTTTAGACTTAATTGGATTCTGAAAATCAAGTTTAGTGGGTAGGCTTTTTAAAAAATTAATCATGGAATATCAGGATTGCAAAAATCTGAAGTCTTGCCTTTTGTCAGTTTGACTCAGGTCAACGAACACTTAGCAAGCACTCCTCTGTGTCATGCTCTGTGCCAGAAATTAGGAATGTGAGACGAATGAGAAATGACCACGTGGCTGGGGGCCTAGCGGGGAAGACAGTGACGCACCCCAGTCATCCCGATGCTGCCCCGAAGGAGAGGGGGCGTCTGCTGGAGAGAGAGGTCTTCAGAAGAAGAGAGATACTTAGGAACTAGGTCTTAAGGGGCTGCAGGCAAGTTCTTAAGTGGATACAGACGGAGGGTGCTCTATTCCAGGGAGAAGGAATAGATGTTCGGTGGTGTGCAGAGTGTACTTGAATGGGGGCGTTTAGAGCTTGCTTTACAAGGCTTCTGTGGTCTCATGGGCCCAGACTCCACAACAAAACCCCCAAACATTCCCTATCTAAACCTGTGATGACAATAGATGACCAAGGACCAGGGCCGGGATGCTGGGTGGGCCGTATCCCCCCACTCAGCAGCATCTTGTTGTCCCTATCTGCTCTTTGGGGAAGTGGGTGGCTTTTCAACTCACCAGGGAAAGGCCCCCTTGCAGAAAAACTGGTTTGGAAGGCCCCTGCGTGAAAAGGAAGCTGTGAAAAAGGAGTCTTCCTTTGCTGAATCTCCTGCAGTGATAATTACTGTGCAATATGACCTGCCCTTTATTGTAATCGTGTTTTGATTTTAAATGCCTGGCTTGTTGTAATAATGCACACCTGGCACAAGAAACAAGTTTGAGACTGATTGCAAGAGGGAAAAAACGCTCAATAATGGTGCTGAATAATTAAGAGGGAACAAAAAGAGAACAGATTTGATTAAGCACCAGTGGTGTCAGGCTATTCTAAACATCTTACTCACTGTATCTCATTTTATTATGACCCAAAGGCAGGGTGTAATAACCCCCATTTTGCAGTTTCCACAAGCAAACAGAGATTCAGAAACGTTGAGTGACTTTCCCCAAGTCACCAGGCTGGACAGTGACAGAGTCAGAATTCGCACTTGGGTCTGAGCCTCCTTCTGGCTAGAATTACTGCAAAGAAACCAACATGCACGATGCGTGTGGGGCCTGGTTATTTCACTGCCGCATCAAAAAGAACAAATACCCCAAGAAGGAAAGGGGGTGAAGTGCCTGAGGGGTGGCAAGCTTAGTGTGACTTCAGGGGAGCTAGGTGAGTACATGAACTGGGCCCTGTTGCCCAGAGCCTCCTTGCTTGCCCGTGAGCCTGCCCTTCCCAACAGTCACCCACAAATGCCCCATCCTTCTCCTGTCCTGCTTCCAAATGTACCCATCTTACCCTGTCCTTTTAGTCATTCTCCAGGCTTCTAAATAGGTACTCTTTTCTGTTGATTTAAAAAAAAAAATTAACAGCTGGTGTGGTGTTGGTGAGTGTCTGCAATCCCAGCTACTTGGGAGGCTGAGGCAGGAGGATCGCTTGAGCCCAGGAGTTTGAGGTTGCTGTGAGCTATGATGATACCACTGCACTCTACTTGGGGCACAGAGTGAAACTCTGTCATAAAAAAAAAATTAAGGCTTTGATTCTAATGCTGTTACGTACGATTATCCTTAGCTGGATCATGATTGGTGATGGCTCACTAATTGGCAATGTGGGAGTGTCCTTATGTGCCTGCAGGCTTGGGAAATACTCCCTGAGTGCTTTCCTGGTCTTGAAGTCCATACATCTTCCCAGCATTCTCCCTCAACCTTACCCTCCCTCTGCCCTCCCTGTCCGCCCATCCCTGGTGTAATTAAGGATCTCATCAGTGTGTTCGATGCCCAGAGAACTCAGGGATGTTTCAACCAGCTGCTGCCACAGAGCTGCCTGCGTCTTAGTCAGAGTGTTCTGATGGATTCCTGCGCTCTGCTCACTCGGGAGAACTGTTAGCTTAATGCCTTTTTAGGAAAGGATCACCCGGCAGCAGAGCTGGGGAGGTTTTCTTCTGCATGTTAAACAGGGTTCAGGCAGAGATGAGCCAACGTGATTGAAGGGCTGGGTTGGAGGAAGAGCGGAGACTAAAGCAGGTAGAAAGGGTGGCTGAATGCTGAGCGGGAAGGAACACGGTCACAGATGAAGGATGTCTTAAAGAAGCCAGCCTTGGAGGAAGAGCGATCTCAGCCTGCGTGGGAAAGGGATAGATGCAAGAATATCTCCTGCCTCTCCCGACCCCCATGCTCTTCTGCAACCTTACCATTTCCCCATCCAGAGCAGGAGTCTAATTCCCCTCCCCTTGACATTGGGTCGGCTTTTGTGACTGTTTCAATTAATTGTGTACCACTGAAGTGACGCTGCATGACCTCGGAGGGTCGGCTATAAAGGGACCCGTACCCCCGCTTGCTCCTGGTGATCCTCACTCTAAGGCCGTGAGCATTTTGACCACCTGAGGCCATCCGTCTGTGAGGGAGCCTAAACCAGGTCACGTGCAGAGGCCACACAGAGGCCCTGAGGCCACAGGAAGAGGCAGAGATGCTCTCCAGGCTCCAGCCACTGTCCCATGACAACCACACGAAGAGACCGGAGCCAAATGAGCCTTTCCCAAACTCCTTACCTACAGAAATCATGAGAGGTTACAAAACAATGATAGTTTTAAGGCAGTGGTTTGTTATGTAGTACTAGCTAGCTGGAACGGTGGTTCTGGCCAAGTCTTTATCAGGTGAGAAAATAAATTGGAGAGTCGAAGTCATTACGAAGCACTTGAGGAAAGAAACATGTTTGCCTGCCTTTTCTGGATTTTTCATGCCGAAGCATTTTGAATCCAACTGATAGCACCTTCCCCAGCCTGCACCTTCAAAACGATGTCTTCTTTCCTTGTTATCACCAGATGGTGAGGACTCAGCCCTGGCAGCTTGCCCACTGGCTATCAGCAGCCGCGTGGCTCGGCCTGTGCTTCTAGGAGTCCCATCGGGTGTGCTCTTGGGTCTGCTAACACGCTGCAGTTTCCACTCTTCCTCTGCCCCACTTCCTGCCCTGGCTCCCCCGCGCCTGGCCAGGACCACTGCCCATAAGGACATGTGGTGCAGCTTTCCCACTGCCACACCATCAGGGATTCCCGTGCCGAGGCCAGGAGGCCAGCCCCCACCACTTCCGGTGACCCACTGTATCCCCCGGACCATAAAGCAGTTGTGCCTGGGCCCAGGGTCTCAAAAAATCTCACGTGAGCAGCTTCAGGCTCTAACCCCTTTCTCCATCATAGTTCAAAGGACAGATGCCTTAGCATCACTTAGTGGTCCTTCTGTCTCCTCCAGCCCTTCCTCCAGATAAAACTCATCCCTCCTCCCCTCACTATAGATCGAAAGATCCTGCCTATACAAAGAGATGCTGGGTGGCGGCAGAGTGTATTTTACACATTGGGCCCCCGCTCAGCCCACCAAAAATGTTCTTTTAACTGGAATCATCACAAACAATGGTCTCATGGCCACTGTGTACATTCAACATGAGTGAGAATGTTGAATGAGAATAGAAAAAACTGAGAATAGAACTCTTTAAATTGCATTTCAGGAAAATAGGGTGAGAGAATGGAGATACAAAACCTGCCGGCAGTAAAAATCAGATACGGGAATCTTTCCTAGTAGGTTTTGTGGGAGCATTATCACAAGTTTCATTATAGACTGGAGCAGACACGGGTGCCATTACAGACACATATCACAACTTAGGGTTATTTGCAAACCACTTTGCTTTAAAAATGCATTTAAATTATGTCATGCAGGCTGAGATGACTTTACACAATAGACCTGAAATTGGCTCGGAGCTGGTTACCCCAGAATCCCGATCTACATGACTGGTTGGATACATTTGTAGCAGGGTACTTCTATCAGGGCACTGGGTGTCTGAAAGGACAACTATGGCTGTATCGAACATTTTTATAACTGTGCAGAACAGAACGTGAGCTGAAACCTGCAGCTGCTTCCCTGCTTGGAGTCTCTAGACAAGACACTAAGGATGAGGAAATTTTTTCTTGAGACTTTATGAAAATTAAAGACATGAGAAAGAAATGAAAAGCAAAGATACAGCTTTAAAGAGTCTGAGACAAGGAAAGAGATGTTCAGTGTTAGAGGAAGTGGATGCAAAAGAAATTGGAGTGGCAGTGTTGAAGCAGAAGTCACTGTGATCACAAACTGCAAATGACATCTCATCAGAATCTCCCAAGGTGAGAAGCAGCACACGCAAAACAGCTCATGCTTGCAGCTGCTGTGGGCAGACTTCCCAGCCCCTACTTGCCCTGAGGTTTTTCAGGAAATAATCAAAATGTCCTCAACTCACAGCAGCACCTTGCTCCTAGCATAGAGACCTGTCGGACCCGCCACCTCCTTCTTCCCCTGTCGGGGAGTTGACGCCCACCTGTGGCCTGTGCCTCCTTTCCTCTGCTCCACTATGCGTGGTCAGTCCATTCAGTCTCACTGTGCAGACACACGGCTGCTACCCACACTCTCGTCCAGCAAGACCCCAGTTTTGTTCTGCACCTACCCTCCTCCACAGCAGTTGTATGATTTGTAGGGGATGAGTCCATCCTCATCCCCAAAGCGTGAGTCTTAATTAGTGTAAGCCAACGTTGGTGGCACCATTACCCTCGTCTGTGATTGGGTTAGGCAGGAATGTATGATACAATTCTGGCCAATGAGAGATGAGTGAAAGTTATGGGAGCTTTGGGGAACCATTTTTTTTTTTTACTGATAAAAAGGGACACACGGGAGGAGATGCCTTTCCCTTTTGTCACTAGACATTGTTGGGTCTGCAGATGATGCTGGAAATGTGGCAACCATCTTGGAACTAAAAAGGGAGCCAAGCCAATGATAGAAGAGCAAAAAGATGGGAAGAACCTGGGGCTTGGTAATGTCATCGAGCTGCCAAGCTAGCAACCTTGGAGACACCCAAGCTTGGGTGTTTTTATCAGTTAATCCACCATCGGTTGGTATTTCTGTTGCTTGTATCTGGATATATCCTGATACAACCATTTAACTTTCTTCCTCCTCCATTCTTCCAGCTCTTGCCCAGTTGGCAAGAGGAGGTTAGGGATTCTCTATCTCTTTCCTTTCCTTTCTTATTCCTTTTGTGAACCCAAAGATAGTTCTAATAATTGCTGCTAGGTTTAAGAGATAGCTGAAACTTACACTTGAATCATAGAAATGGAGACCCTTAAGTTTTAAAGTGAAATGAGCCATCAAATTCCAAAGCAATTCTTCTATCTTCAGAGGTCACGGACCCCTTTGAGAATCTGATAAGAACTAAGAAATAGCTCCTCAGAAAACTGCACATGTCTATATGCTAAAGATTTCAAAGGGGTTGGAAATTACTATTGAGGATCTCCACCACCTAAAGTATGTCATGGTGCTGTGTGCCCAGCCTAGTTTAGGCTTTTTTTTTAATTCAAGAAATGGGATGGAGAAAAGTTTCTTGACCAGAATTCAGGGAAAAGCTTTAAAAGAGAGCAGTGGGCCCGAGGCAGGGTTAGGGCACAGTACTCTCACGAGAGAAGAAGTCATAGAGAGACTGGACTGCATTGTCCATGGGTCTATGGAATGGAGGGGGCAAGGGCAAGAGAGAAACTTTGGCAGATAGGCAAGAGGAAGAGGGAAGCAGTGCTGGAGATGGTCACGGTGTGGGATGCGCTCTCCGCGTAACCCCTCAAATCTTCACTGAAGTCACCAAACTCATGGAATGTTGAGAAAGGTTGGGTTTCCTGTGGAGAAGAATGACGGGGCTGAGGTCCACATTGGGTTTGATGTGAGCCAACACACACAGACAGACAGAAACAAAGAAAAGAGTGTTTTGAAAAAAGGATCCGGCCCAGACATGGTGACTCATGCCTGTAATTCCAGCACTTTGGGAGTCTGAGGCAGGAGGATCACTGGAGGCCAAGAGTTTGAGACCAGCCAGCCTGGGCAACATAGCAAGACCCATCTCTACAAAAAAAATGGAAAAGTTAGCTAGGTGTGGTGATGCGTGCCTGTAGTTCCAGCTACTGAGGAGGCTGAGGAGGGAGAATCACTTGAGCCCAGGCATGTGAGACTGCAGTCAGCTATGATTGCACCACTGCACTCCAGCCTGGGCAACTGGGCCAAACCCCTTCTCTAAAAATAAATAAATAATTTTTTAAAAGGACTAGGAATTGGAATGTGCAGAAACTAGAGAAAATCTTCGAACTTACCTAACCTACTACACAGGATGATTAAGTCACATTTACTAAATCTCCAAGGGGCAGGAAGGCCCCAAGTGACGTTCAGATCACACGCACAGCCTTGCATTAAGCAACATGCCCAGACTGCCACAGTATGTGGTGAGCTGGGATCCCAAGCCTATTCTGACTCAGATCCGTTAAAGTAAAGAAAAACATTTTTAAGGTTATTGTTCTTAATTACTGGCATTGCCATGATATTGCCTTCTATTTTTATTATGACTTTGCAATAATTCGGCTACATTCATTATTCTTTCACTCATATTAATCAACAATCTATTATATGTATGAGGTATTCAAGGTTGCATCTTGGTTTTCAGATGCTGACATTCCTCTCTTCTACCCCTGGGATTTCCCACCAAAGGAACTGGACTCACAAGGAAGGGGAACCCCATGGGAAATAAAATACTGTTGTATAAATACGGAGGAAGAGCCTAATACTAGGGTGACCCTATGCCCCGCTTTGCCTGGAACATGGCCTATTTTCCCAGTGTCCTTATTAACAACCCCCGGCCCTTTCACTCTCAGGATGCCTGGTTTGGTCGATGCATTATCTGGTGTCCCTACCATGAATCCAGTGCAGAGTTCTGGTACGAGCTGCTTTGGAAAAGGCAGGTCAGGTTAGGACACTGAAGTGGACGCTTGATTCTCACTCACCAGCCTGACTCCCTGTGAATCTCAGGAACTGAATCTGCAGCTTCCCACCTTAGGTGGAGAAAGTAGACTAGAAAGAGAGGCAGGCCTGGCCAGCATGTGCACTGCATGGAACAGAAAGTGAAAGAGAAAAGGATGGCTGGGCCTGCTCTGAGAAAACAGGTTTGGCTTAGTCACACTTACCACCCAGGGAAGGGAAGGGCAAGAGGAAACTCACTAAAGTGCTCTCGCCTCTAACACAGTGACCTACCCACCAGTAAAATGTGTCCCAAACCGTGTCTCAGGATCTGACCACTCACATGACCAATGCTTCCTCTCCTGGGAGGAGCTAGATGGAGGCAGCCCAAGAAGCCCAACTCTTCCTGTAACAGGCTAGAATAGCATATAATATAATAGGTTATAACAGTATCTTGCTAGGGTGCCTTCAAAATTGAATAAGACAGGTTCATGTATACTAGGAGCATCTACGGTGTGGCCATAAAATCGAGATGTAGATCATATTTTTAAAATTTTAATTTTTTTAGAGACAAGGTCTTGCTATGTTGCTCAGGCTGCACTTGAACTCCTGGGCTCAAGCAATCCTCCCCCTGTAGACTCCTGAGTAGCTGGGACTACCTACGGGCCACTGCTTCCAGCTTTTTGGGGTTTTTTTTTTTTTACAGATTGAAAACTTTTCATGACGCTGTATTACTCGACTTAACGGACACCATGCAGTTTAGTAGAGGAGGGAAGGTACATACACGAACGCACACAACAGAAAGTAGAAAGTGGTTAAGAGGCAGAAAGGAGACACAGATTGTGCTACAGGGATTAGGAGAGGAGATTTCTGACTTGACAAATCTGGGAAGACTTCAGGGAGGAAGAAAGGGTTAAGTGAGACTTTACAGTGAGGGTGGGGCTTCGATGTGTGGAAATGGAGGAACAAGGGTAGTTGGTCCAGAAAGTCTTTTTTGGTAGCAAGGGGAAAACAAGCAACTCAGACCACTTCATAGAAAAGAGGTTTTCTACAGGGAAGTACGTGGACTAAACAAAATGGAAAAACTACCAAGTCTGAAACAATTCCGGGGGCCTGACCTTCCCCTGACAAATGTTTTCTTCCCTTTGCAGGTTTTCTCCATTTTCCTCTCTGTTCCCTCTGCGCCCACTCTGCCGCAGCGTATGCATCTGGTTTTTTGGTTTTTTTTTTTTGCTTTTAGCAAACACAGATCATGGACTATGTACCAGGTACTGTCCTAAGGGCTTTGAACAGTATCAACTCATGTAACCCTCCCAACAGCCCTAGGAGACAGGTGCTATTGTCACCCCTCATCTTATAAAGGGAGAGAAGGTTAAATGACTTGGCCAACGATGGACAGCCTGTGGGGGTGGGGCCAGGCTTCAAAACCAGGTGGTCCAGTTCCAGAGCGCTGCTCGCTGCTCGGCTTGCACCCACTGGGCTCTGCCGCCTCCTGCCTGGTCCAGCGACAGCCGGTACAGTCAGGTCGATGGCCCAGGATGTGGTCTGTTGGCAAAATCTCTTCCCAGCAGTGACAGTTATTAGTTGTGCTAATCAGACGTCCTAGCTCTCAAGTATGGACAGAAAAAGCCAGTCAGTGGTGAGAAGAGAGGAGGGCAGGCCCACAGCAAGTCCCAGTGCATGAGCAGAGAGTCCCCAGTCCTCTGTTGTGGTCCCAGGGGTATTTTATACAGGTTCTGGCCTTGGTCGATCTAGTTCTGTAGTTTTCCAGGCTGGAACTTAGGCTTCCCTGGATTTCTGAGCCTGTGAATCCTGGCAGTAACCGTACTCACTCTTAGTTGAGGTTGTTTGAGAGGGTTTACTTTGCTTGGAATCCAGGGTCCTACCTACACCCTACACTGCAGAGCCCAGAAGGACTACTGGTTCCAGCTTGGTTATTAACTCACTGCGTGAACTGGGCACATCGCTTCTTTCTCCGCCTGGTTTGCTATAGCTACAAAGACTCTCATGTGTGGTTAAGTGGATTGAGATACAGGTGGAAGGGGAAGGGGACGCACCGGCTCATATGACATCTGTGGCATGTAGAAAATATGGAGGGAGAGAGGATAATTATAAGGCCTGTGGAATTTGGTGGCTGTTGCTGAACACCGTTCATGCTTCGAAGAGAGAAAATAACAGGATAAGGGCTTCCTTGGCAGTGGTTAAAGAAACCCTCATCTCCTGTAGCCAAAGGGCAGACCGAGCTGAGGAGCAGCCTTAGGACCTAACTGTAAGAGTAGCAGAACCTCAGGGAATTTTCTCAGCTCAGTCAAAACTCTGACGGGGGAGGAGTGGGTCTCTGAGACTTGGAATGGGAACATCTAGGTAGACGTACTTGAAAAAGTTGACTGCTGAATCCTCTGAAACCTCTGGGCTCACCACCCCTCATTAGAGGAAGGCCCTCTCCCTTGCTCGATGCCCACGCAGAAGGCTCAAGTGACAGAAGCCTTATGAGACAATGCTTGCCCTCCTCAGGGTGTGTGCCCTCTCCCGAACACCAGATCTACAGCGAGGGTTAAATCTTAGCATAGCCTGAATAGGGAAGTCCCGGGCATGCTGAGGAGAGAGAGGGATTACGTGTGCACCAGCAGGATCTGGCAGAGTAGGCCCAGAAAGAGATCCTCATGGTGCTAGACCAAGGGAGTCAGAATATAAGCTGGATAAGGAAGAATTTGTTGATAGGAAGACACTCTCCCATGACACAGGATTCAACACCCAAAGAATGTCCTAGGGGCTTGTCCTGACTCCCTGCTAGGATGACTCTTGGAAGCTTGGAAAAAGCAATGCCCACAGTAAATAAAACTGAAGTGCCAAAACGGCCATGGAAGTGATCGAGGGTGACCGAAGTGACCAAGGACGAGCAGAAGGCTGAGCTCAGTCATTTCAAAGCACAGTTTGGTCTCTTTGCTCCGTTTCCAGGCCTGAGCCAGTTCTCAGCCTCAGAACTAATCAACTGAAGGAGATAGTAGGTTCCCAGGAGGAAAAACCCTACAAAACCATGTCAGCTGAATACAGTAGTGAGTCCCTCTGTCCTTCCCGAAAGGAACCCATGGAGGTTTCCTCAGGTAAATTGCACAATGGGGAAAGAGAAACATGCAGGTGTCTTGGCACCAAAGAGTCACCATGGTTCTCATTAGATTTGGGCATGTGGGGGTCAGGTAATGCCCCCCATAGCTCAGGTTTATGTCATAGTGGGTCCAGTGATCATTAAATATTGTTCTGGAGTCAGGTGATACTACTACATACCATTCAAAAGAAGCACCTAGCATACTGCTGCACCCTGACAGAGACTGACCATGGGACATCACATGACCATTCAGCCAGAACTGCCCATCATGAGGTGGGTAACATCAGACCCACCAATTCACAGGATGGAAGAAGGCCCAGCAGCCTTCTTCATAAGATGGAAGCAGTAGACCCAGGATCAGACATAAACAAGCCAGAGAGCACAAGTGAGCTGCACGGCGAGGTGGCAGACCCTCATGTCACCTGCCAGTGATGCACTGACATCTCTCCCTCAGCTCATCCCTTTGGCCCCATGAGGGGTCCCTATGACCAGCGGACAGGAGGAAAACACCCAAGCTTGGTTCATGTGTGGGTTGGCTCCATGTGTGGTGTCAACTGAAATGGACTGCTGCCGTACTACAGCTCCCCACACAGGGGTGCCCTGAAAGATAGCACAGCAGGCTGGGTGGGGCTTTGGGTAAAGCACACTAGTCACATACCTTTCTGGGAAGAGAGCAGCCTGAGATCAGAATATACACAGATGCATGAGGAGTGGCTGAGCTGGGTGAGGAGGGGCCTGGACTAACAGGATTGGAAGATCAAGGACAAGGAGGTCCAAGGAAGAGGCACATGGTGGACCACGGGGAGTAGGCACAAATTGGGAGGGTCTCTGTGGTCATCTGTTAATGCCCATCGGAGAATATCTGCTGCAGAAGAGGCATTAAATAACTAAGTGAACAGGATGATGCTGCCGGATAGGCGTCAGACAGTCTCTGTCCCCAACCACCCACTGTTTGCCTAGTGGGCTCATAAACGGAGTAGCCATGGTGACAGAGATGGTGTCCATGCATGTGCCAATAGCATGGGTTTCCACTTACCAAGGCTCATGCAGCTCTGGTAGCCACAGTGTCCTACCCGCCAGCAACAGAAACCAACTCTGAGACCCCAATATGTATTATCCCTCAAGGAGACCAAACAGCCACTTGGTGGAAAGTTAATTACCCAAGAAGGGGCAGTGATTCATCTTGTCCAGGATTGACACACATTCCAGGAATGCGTTTTCCTGGCCTGCCTGAAAGGCTCCAACAAGCACCACAGCTACAAACAGCCCTTGAAAATGTCCATTGCAGGAAACCCAGAAAGGAAGTACCAACATGGAAGTGTTCTCGGGGCTGCAGGGGAGAGGAGATAAAAGGAAGCCAAGACTTGAGATCCCAGAAGATCTTAATACTGACTCCAGACTCGTGAAAGATGTAAACTCTGATAGAGGGTTTGGATGATTTGTTTGACCCTTTCTGGGGCTTAAGCCAAGACCATATCAACCATGTAAGTGGAAGATGGTACTCTTTTGAGGTAAGGCAGACATTTGCCTTGCTTCTTGGAATATTTTAAGCTAAAACATTTTGTGGGCATGAATTAGCCCAATATCTGTGTCTATACGTTATTTCAATTCACTAATGAAGACCCAGTCTTTGTGCAGCAAGCAATTAAGAAAGAGGGAATTTTTAGATATATTTCAAAGAGATATTTAAAAAAGTATTCGATGTGCACTTATGTATACACATGTATGGTGTTTTTCAGAAAAGCTTAAAAGCATATATGGGAAGGATCGAAACTAATTTTGGGGTAGTGGTTACCTCTGGGCAGGTAGGGAGAGAAATGTGTCTATATGTGTTACTTCTTATTTCTGGAATAAAATAACAATATCTGAAACAACCACAATAGTACGTTAACTTCTGTTAAATTTGAGTAATCAGTGCACAATTTTCTGTATGTTTGAAATATTTCGTGATTTAAAATAAGTCTTTTTTAAAAAATACCTAAAGTCATGAATGGACATCATTAAATTGAAGAAGTCTTTCCCAGGAGATAGGCATAGTAAGACCCTTACTGAGGATGTCTTTCAATATACAATGGATGTTGGGGGTTGCCCACACAACTTAGAGTGGTCCTTCTTTAATACAAATCTGACTACCTTAATTCCCTCCTTAAAATCCCTCCATGGTGCCCCATTGTCCCCAGAATAAGCTAATACGCTTTCGGCCTGGCAAACACAGTCCTTGAGGATGGTTCCCCAGACCTTGGGAATGTCACCCCTCACTGCTCCCATGTGCACTGCGTGCCCCCCAAAACTGAACTCCCTGGGGCCCCTGAGCATGCTCTGGCTCACGTCTCAGACTCCCACATGCTGCATGGACTCCCCAGTCTCACCAGCATTGCCCCAAATCTCCCTTCCTCCTTCAGCTCTGACGTCACTTCCTCCAGGAAGCCTTCCCAGTGAGAGCTTTCTGGTTACATATCCGGCCACCCAGCATCCACTCACCCTCAGTGCCCTTTGGACACCACCAGACTCCCTCCTTTATAGGAGGAAGGGCCTGAGCGAGGCTGCTCACCCTTGAAGCAGAGAGAGTGTGTGTGATGGAGGCGGACAGCTGGGTTTTGTTTTTTTGTTTTTGTTTTTTGGTTTTTTTTGAGTTGAAATCCACAAAACATAAAATTAGCCATCTTAAAATAAATGGCTCAGTGACAATGAGTTGTGCAACCATCACTTCCGTCTACTTCCAAAACTTTTTCATCACTCCAAAGGAGCCCCTCACACCTTAAACACCTACCCTCCTGCCGTCCTCCCCCTGCCCCTGACAGTCACCAGTCTGCTTGCTTTCTCTGCAGATTTACCTGTTCGAGGTATTTCGCATAAATGGAGTCATACAACACATGGCTTTTGTGTCTGGCTTCTTTCACTTCCCTTCATGTTTTTGAGGTTCGTCTATGTGGTAGTATGTGTCAGAACTTTATACATTTTTATGTCTGAGAAATAGTCTGTTGTGTGGATATACCACATTTGCTATCTGTTCGTCCATTCATGGACAGATGGAATTTGGCAAAAAAAAAAAAAAATTATTTCTAGAATTTTTTAGTAAGCCACCAACATTTTTGTGTCCCTGGTTTCATTCAGATGTCCAGTTACTCTTCCAAAATCAGACGCTGCAACCTGGGGCCCAGCTGATGCGCAGGGCCATGCTGCCGGGTGCTGGGCAGCAGGGACCCCCGGGACAGGCCTGGGTGCGGCAGCTCTCCCAGCCCGTTCCCGCCTCTCGCTCACAGTGTCCTGCCTGGCCCCGACAGGTGCCCTCCCGCCCTGGCCAGAGCCCTAGAACACAAATGCAGGGCTTGCGGGGAGGACAAGGGAAACGGGCCTTCTCTTCTCTCCTTCAAAGGCAAGACATAATCAATAGAGATCTCTGTGAAGGTGACCCAGCCTCAAAGCCACCAAAGCAGCCTGCATTTGGGGGTCACCATTGAGTCACTAGGCTGTCTTCTGCAGGACAGGGCCTCTGTGAGGGCAGGGCCAGGGGTCAGCAGGGCCCTCATCCGTGCTCCTATCTGTGTCTTCTCTCCCATCAGTACGCAGGCCACGGCTGTACACCAACTTCCACACACACAAGATACGGCATACTCAGCGTGTCCTGATTTCCTTAGATAGAAAGGCCATCCACAGGGTGGAGGACCTTGCACAACCCACTCCTCCCTTCCCTGGGACCCCTCCCCTCCAGCTCCCTTCCCCTCCCTGCAGCTCCCCCCAGAACAGCCCACGGGCCTGGCCTCCTTCCTGCACCTGGCTGGGGATCCCACACTCCCACAAAGAGGCCCCCGTGCTAGTGACTGGATGAGTAAGAATACGTCCATGTTTCTAAGATGAAAGTTGTTGAGGGCACTCACTTGAGAAGACAGACAACCGCCTGGAAAGCAGAGTTTGCAGCTCAGGTCGTCATTCCAGCTGCAACCCCTCATTTGGCAGTGGCCACATTCACCAAGGTCGTAGGAAAACCAGGTGAGCCCCAGCGAGGTGTCAGGGCCTAGCTGGGGGCTCACGCTCCCCGTGCAGGCCCCTTCATGCTTCCATCTAGTCTGTTCCCCACACGAGGAGCACAACACTCACCAGCCCCGTGGGCACCAGGCATTGGCTGCCCAGTGGTCTTAGCCAGCCAGAGATGTGACGCTGGGCGGTCTCACAGACCACATGTTATTTCTGCACAGACCCACTCACCGCAGTTCACTTTTTAGATAAGGACGGGAAGTTGTCTGCTGTCCGGGGGGGTGGGGAGCATGTTTGGAAACATGCCCACATTGTGGAGCCAGGGGTCCTTTAAGCCCACTGTGTTCTGAAATGGTCATTTGGAAGACTGTTCATGTGTCTGTGACTTAGTTTCCCAAACTACACCTAGCAGGGCCCCAAGTGGCTCTTTATTCCCCCTGTAGAATATGTCCCAAGATCCTGATCTTCGTTTTCCTGGAAGGCGGAGGAGAGCTGATGGCAGTGGGGACCACAGTGCCTGGCACTTGGCATACTCCATGGAGACAGAACCACCCCTGTGTCATGGCCATCGCTGGGAGCACTGGAAGCCTCCAAGGTGGCCAGTGACCTGCCCACAGTCTTCCAGCTGCTACAGGCCAGAATTTGTCCTGTCCCTGATGCTCCCTGGAGCCAGCTGGGCCAGGGCTTTGATTTGTAGGCAGTTCCTCCGCCACCTTTGGTTTGGGCATAAGAACCCGTTTGTGGTTTCAGCACTTTTATACCTCATATTTTGAAGCCTAGGGTTTGGGAGTTCTCTCTGCCTCTCTGTCTCTCTCTCTCTTTCTCTGGCAGGCAACTCCCCATTTGGGGCCCCTCCAGAAGACGGACTTCGCCTGCTCAGGACCGAGCCTCTGCCTTCCAGCCCAGCCCCTTAGAACTGAAGCCCCGTTTAAAAGAAAAGCATGTCCAGAGGGCTGGTGAAGAAACTGTTGTAGGGACTTTCATAACAAGGGGCAGGAGTGTTGTGTAAAACACGCTTCCGGCTCCAAGGCAGGTGGGCCCCTCCTGCCCTCCACCCAGCTGGGCAAAACATCCCGGAGGCAGCTCTGAGCCAGCAGCCCAGGGCTGGGCATGTGGAGACGTCCCTGGACTGGACTTCTATCCCCACCAGGCTTCTATCAGCATGTGCAGCCATCACAGTGCCGGGGAAGAGGAACTAACAACAGCAGACAGGAGGGAAGACAATGGCATTCGGAGCGCCTCTGCCCTTCGCTCCAACCCCATCCACCCATTCTGCAGATGGGGTGGCTCAGGTGACTTCCCCAACACCTCACTGAGGCTGAAGAGCAGTGGCTTAAAGCCCTTGGGAAAATAAGAAGGAAGCTGACTCTTTCAACCGCAGGCTGATGGCCTCAGAGGCAGATCCAGAAGTAAGAACTTGGTGGCCTGAGTGTCTGGGGTGGCAGATATCCTGATGGCTCCAAGTCTGGCCCTTAGTGTAGGGCTGTACTTCATAGGTCCTCAGCACCAGGTTGGTGGTGGAATGTTGGAATGCAGAGGCCTTGAACTTGTGTGGCTGGGACTCCTGTTCTCACAAGCTTCATATTAAGCCCCATTGTCTGTCTTTTTCGCTCTGGATTCTCCACCCTAAGAGAAACTGAGAAGCAGATGAGTCAGCACATTCCTTCTCTGCCTCACCTCGCCTGCCTGGGAGCAGGAGGAACCAACACCCACTCCAAGCACACTGGTTACACCATCCCTTCTCCACCCAACTCCGCCTTTAAGGGCTGCACCTGGCTTGCTGTTCTGCCAGGCCCATACCCTCACCGGGCTTAACCCTCCCACGGAGGCACAGAAACAGATTCACTTGGCCGGGGGAAACACCTCCAGCTCTCAGCAGTCAGGTAAGTGAGGGCTGGTTTGTACTGTGCATACTTCTGAAAGGACAGGAGGCTGCTGTTTGCCATAAGAAACAAAGAGACAATCCACTATTAAGGCCTGGAATAAAAGAATAGTAAGACTATAACAACGTCTATGTGTGTTTGCTTGGCAGGGGGCAGGAATTTCTTGCACCAGAAATCCTGATTTAGAAAGAATGCTGCAACTTGCAGAAAAATCTTGCTCTGAGCCTCCTAGCAGGCAAGGGGAAAAGTAATTTATGCTGCTCTCATTAACCAATTTTAAAAAGCATACCATATCTTCTCAGGGACCCAAAGTCTTAGCAATTTTTTTCTAACCCTGAGAGAGTTTTCAGAAAAATGCCTGGATGGGGAGAAAGGAAAGTAAACTTACTCAAGGACTTGATACCTTGACTGCTAAACTCTCATTAATTACCACCTGGAGGGAGCCTCAACAAGCACAGGCAGTGGCATTCACGGAAAGTTTTACAAAATATACTAAGCTATTTTCCCTGTGGCAGTTTCAACATCAACTGTGGAGCCTGCAAAACTGCAAATTGCTGATCCCCTCCCCAGACCTATAGAACTGAAATCCCTGGAGGTGTCAGGCCGAAGTCTGTTCTCAGTTCTTGGTGTGCTCTTGTCGAGCAATGACAAGACACACAAATAGCAAAGCAACCAAGAGGCAGAGTTTATTGAGCAAAAGCAAGATAGTTCACCACAGACAGCAAACGGGCCCCTGTTGCTACAGGAGGCCCTAACTATTACCTAAAGTTTCATTTTATGCTGTCTGGGTTGGACGCTCCCCATAGGTGTGGCTCATGTGTCACCTTGATGGACTGCTCTTAGCTATTAATATATAACCTGAGTCTTACTGTGATGCAGATTTCCCGTAAGCCTCTCAGAAAGCCCACTGGGGGTGCAAAACTGCAATGCAGATTTACGCTAATGACATGATCATTGGCCCAAGGTCACTACTGGGCATCTTCCAGACCATACTGCACCTGCGCTGCTTGGCTTTCTGGGAATTCCTTCTTTCAGGAGTCCCCACTGCCTTTGCGGTTAGTGTGCTGAGTTCTGATTGGCGCTGCACTCCTCTTCCCTCCTGCTGTGGCGGTTATCTGAGGCGGGCACTTGTGCCCCTTGTCCCTGGAAGACCGGGAGGCTCTGACTATCTAGCCAACAGTGGGAGGTCCCAGGAATCTGAATTCTTCCTTGTATTCCCCATGGAATTCCTGGGCACCCTAGAAAATTGGAGAACTGTTTTAGAGCTTCCTTACACTTGGAAACTACATCCCAAGTTGGACACTGGGAGTGTAGCTCCCCTTTTGCTCACTACCGTGACTTTGAGCAGGAAAGGAGGACCTCCCTCTCAGGACCGTGCCAGCTCTAATGAAACGAGATGTGTGTGAGGCAAGCCTGTCCACACTGCGCTCCCACCCACCCCGCCACCCCCACCATATTGGTCCTAATTCTCTGAGAACTAGATCCCAAGAAAGGATTAAACACACAATGATTTTATTGGAGGAAATGCACGTGTGACAGAAAGTGGAGAGGGGACAGAGGAGATTGCCGTGTGAGTCTGGCCCCAGGCAGGGCCACTAGATTTTACCAAAAATAGCCGGGATACCTAGGTAAATATGAATTTCAGATAAACAAATAATTTTTAGTGTAAATATGTTCCATGCAATATTTGGGACATACTTACACCAAGAATTGTTTGCTGTTTTATCTGAAATTCAAATTTCCCTGGGCATCCTGTATTTTATCTGGCCACCCTAACTCCAAGTGAGAGAGAAAGGTAGGTCGAGTGGGAGATCCCAGACCGCTGTACAAAGCCGTCGGGAGTCGGTGAGCCAAGGGTAGGGGACACCCAAGGAGCGCGCTGTCTCCCAGGAGTGGTCGGCCTTCACATCCCTGCTGCACTCAGACTGACTTGACGGGGCTGTGGGAAGTGTGGCCTCACACAAGCCAGGGGTGGACTGAAGAGCCAGGGTGGGCCCTGGGCCACCGTGCTCCCTGGAGCCAGAGGCCGGCGAGGCGCACACTCCCGCCGCCACACCCCAGGACAAAGCCCAGAGTGCAGGAGGCTCAGCAGTGGCTGCCATTGGACACCTGCACTCCAGCCCCAGCTCAACCTCCTTGAAACCAGGCCAAGAGAAACCACCTCTGCCCCAGTTTTCCCAGCTGTCTCACGAGATAAACAGGGTGATAGGACGAGTACTTCTTGGCCCTCAGATCAGAGGTTGTGTGTGTACCATGTCCAGGCTTGAGTCCCTCATGGGGACTGAATCTTCTGGTCAGGGACACTCTGAGAGACCCTGACCCAGAGCCACCTAACTAAGCCACTCCTAAATTCCTGTCCCACTGAAATTGTGAGATAAAAAATGTTTATTGTTTAAAGCCACTAGTTTTGGAGTAATTTGTTATGCAGCAGTAAATAACAAATATAAGCACTTCAGTTACATACTCAACCCTGTACAGACACCTCCCAAAAGTGCTTGGTGGATGTGGTCACACCTAAGCCCCTTCCCACAGATGTGAAATCTCAAAGGACCAAGTCCCACAGGTTTCAGCACATCTCACATCCATCTCTTGGAAAATGGAACCAAGATGCCCAGTGAAGCCCAGAGGAGATTTGGAGAGCAGAACAGGTGGAGTTCCTGGCCTGGGGAAGGAGGTGTAGCAAGAGAGTGGGAGAGAGTCCCCTCAGGTAGCCGAATGACACAGGGGTCCTTTCTGAGCCAGAGGGTCGAGGGCAGTACTCCCAAGCCCACCTGTGAGCTGGAGAGCAGCTGTACAGCACCGTGGGCCTCTAAAACACGTCCCTAAGTTCTTTGATACGTCTCCCTTTATGTGGTGGAGGCCACTTCCCTTCCCTTTAGTGCGGGTGTACTCAGTGCCTTGCTTCTAGCCGACAACATGCAGCAGAGGGGTGGGGTGTGATGTCCAAGACTGGGACAGACAAGGCATCGTGGCTTCCTCCTTGCTTTCTCTCTTGGATGGCTCGCTCTGGGGGAAGCCGGCTGCCGAATCGCATACTCAAGCAGCCCTGTGGACAGCCCCGTGGCAAGCAACTGAGCCATCAGCCACGCGAGTGAGCCCGCTCAGTACTGGATCCTCCAGGCCCTGTTGAGCCTTCACATGGCTGCAGCCCTGAGTGTCACCTTGACTGCGACCTCACGAGAGCCCCTGACTCACAGCCACCCAACTAAGCTGCTCCTGAATTCCTGTCCCACTGAAATGGTGAGATAATAAACGTTATTTAAAACCACTAGTTTTGGAGTCATTTGTTATGCAGCAGTAGACAGTAAGTATAAGCACTGCAGTGACACATTCACATCCCAGCTGTACTTACCTGCTCGGTGCCCTTGGGCCAGACCCCTCCTGGCATCAGTTCCCTCTGGCTGTCCCCAAACAGCAGCAAGAAGCCACCGCCTGACCCTCAGGTCCTGGAGAGAGCTCCATCCAACCCGAAGTCAAATCCAGCCAAGTAGGGTGCCCTAAGGGCAGGGGCCCTGCCCAGAGGCCAGCCAGTTCTCTTGGGGAAGGGAACTAGATCACATTTCCTTCCAAACATTTCCTTTTTACAGCTCACAGAAGCTTTCAAACTTCAAGTCAAGATTTTGTTAAATTTCTTCTCCAGCAGGGAAATAGGTCCTGGTCCCAGCTGCCTGGGCTTGCAGAAAGCCCTTAGAGTACAAAAGTGAGGAAATTCAAGGTGCGCAGATTTCTTCCAACCGTTTTAACAGCTCTGTGCATCCTTGCCCCGCTTCTGTGAGCTCTGTTCCTCAGGGCTGACCCCTGCCACTCTCAGACGGCTGGAGATTGTCCCCCCCACCCCCCACCCCCCGGCACTGCAGCCACCTGCCCTTCTGCAGAGCCTGGGAGTTTTACATCCTCTGCCCACCCCCAGCAGGCTGTGGCCAATAACTGACTGATGATATCCGGACACAGCCAGCTCCTTTGCTTCAGGTGAGACAAACCCAGAGGTCCCCAGGGATCAGGCTGCGGCTGTCTCTGCACCTGAAATCCCCTCCTTGCTGGGCTGCTTCTCCTCACCCAGCCTGCTTTGTCCCCTCCCTTACTGGGCTCTCCCGGGAACGCTCCCTTCATAAATTGCTGGCACCCAAACCCTTGGCCCCGGTTCTGGGAGAATCTGACCTGAGACTGGGGGAACACACTGGCTAGCACTGCCAGGGTGTCACGCCAAGACTACCGTCGTTGGACACACGATCATGAGTAGAGCTGTGCCCTCCGTCCTTAGAGCCAACTGTCTACAGTATTTTTTGTATCAAGTCACAGCTGGAGAAATTGAGTATCCAATAGGAAGTTAACAGACCAGCCCAAGCCCACGATAAGGTGGTGGAGCTGGGATTCTGTCTCAGATCTGTTACCTTACAGTCACGTTCCTAGTGTCATAGTGCACCTCTCTGCTCCCCAGCTCCAGGCTAGCTTGGAGCTGTTTCTACGTGTTTGGTTTTTTAAGCCCAGAAACACAGACACACTTAGCTGGTGACACTACAATCACATGCACTCCAAAGGAGAGGCAGCCCTGCAACCAGAGCATGCGGGCAGAGGGCCAGAGACAGTGCCTCTGTCTGCGCCCTTGGCAGCACAGCCTGGCGGTGGGATGTGGCTGCTGGTGCTGCTGGTGGTGGAGACCTGAACACTGTGCTCCAAAGGCCCTGGCAGGGCCAAGAGGCGCACTTTCGAATAAAGGCGCAAGTTCCAGCCTGTGCACGCCCCGCAAAGACGTTCTCACTACAGGTGGTGCCTCCGCTCTCACCCCTGTGACCTCTCTCACGCTTCATGCTCCAGGACCCGGAACACGCAGAGCAGCTTCACCCCTCTGGTCCTTCCTCGGCTGTTCCCCTTGCCTGCGATGCCCTCTCCATGCTCCATTCTGTAAGCACCTCCTGAACCCTGTTTCACGCAGATGGCAGTGTGCTACAGTGAGGAAGGGCTTGGAGTCAGGCTCTGAAGTCCCGTGTCCAGGGCTCTGTTTCAGGCTGTGCTATGTTGTGAACATGGGCAACTTAACTTTTCCTTGGTGTTCTTGTCTGTGAAATGGAGCCAGAGACACCTCAGAAGGCTGCTATGGGGATTAAATAAGATAAAGTGTATGTCAACCACTCAGCAGAGGGCCTGGGACATAAAGAATAATGATATCTATCTATATGTCTACCCGTCCGTCTGCCTATCAGCTCTCATAAAATTGTAGGGGCCAGGCACTGTCCTGGGGTCTGCAGAGACTGGGGTAGGTATGATGTAGACAGGGTGCTTGAGACATGGAGGAGGATCTTAATGTTTTATTTCCCACTGATGAGGACTAACTCGCTTGTACCACATCCACAGTGGTAGAACGTGGTTTGCAAGGCAACACAGTAAGTAGTGTCTGGAGTTAAGAACTCAGTCTGCCTCCAGCTGAGAACTTCACAGGGAGTGTTGGGTTCAAATTCCAGCTCCTCCCTTTCCAGCTAAATGACTTTGGGGCAAATTTCCAATTTACTCCCCAAGGTTATTGGAAAGGGCAAAAGGTAACTTGAACAGTATTATGCAAGTGCCATACAAACGGAAAATGTTTGTGACAAACAAGTGCCTTACAAACAGGAGATGTTAGTGACAGATAGGGGGTTCCTGAAGATGAAAAAGACACAAAGGACTGACTTTCCAATGGTGGAATTTCAAGCACATGCAGGCCAGAGGAAGAGGTGCATTTCGAGGTAAGGGGCCTTCCCGCTGAGCTGGCAAATCATGTCCTAGAGGACCCAAATTTGACAGTCTCCCATAGAGCTGACTCTGGGCTTGGCCAAAGCCCCATCAATCATAAAGACAAGGGACCCTACAAGGGAACAGAGTGAAGAGTTCTTGACAGAGTAAGTTGTGTCTGGAGCTATGCCACACACTTACATATTTTACAGCAGCTCATTTACAATTACAACAGCTCTGCAAAGCAAGGGTCATTATGTCCGTCTCATAGATGAAGAGACTGGAGCTCAGAGGCATGGTGACCTGCCCAAGGATACACACAGTCCCTTCATCTGGCAGTGCCAGGATTCCCCCAACCCACAAGAGTTGGTTCCTAGTCTGGGACCTCCTCCTAGAGTGCACTCCTGCCTCGCGGCGGAGCTTCCAGATAGCTTTTGGGCAACAGTCATTTTTCTCCACCACAGTCTAGAGCAACAGGAGGAATCATCACAAAGGCCTCAGGCTTCTCATGTGCCGGGTTTTCCTTGCAAGCTTGTCTCAATTTGTGCAGTGTTTACTGTCTGTTAAGCATCAATGCAGAGCTGCTCATCCCAGCTCATGGGCATAACGTTTTCACCTACAGGAATCACGGAAATTTGTGTGAGCACCTCAACATCCGGCACAATACCCAGCAGAGCGTAGGTGCTTAGTCAATGGCTATTGAATGAATAAGCGAAAAATAACAACTGTCATTTACTGTGTGTTACAAATCTTCCTCTCCTGTATCATCTTATTTGACCTTAACCACAGCCTCTGAGTTAGATGGATCCCTGGCCCATGTAACAGAGAGTCCTCATGGCCTGTCCTTGGACAGGCTGGGTGGTCATTTCTCTAATGGCCAAATGGGTAAAGCTAATGGGTGCATTTGGGAGCAAAATCCCAAGTTGGTTCTTTGGCCTGCAGGGAGGAGCTACCATAGTAGAAGGGGCCAAACGGAAGCCCCTGAAACTGCTCCTCCCCCACCCATGTCACATCCCTGGGCACAGATCAATGCCACCCTTAAACATCCTAAAGGACACAAGGAGCCAGATCCTGGAGGATGACAGTGAACTACTGCAAACTTAACCAAGCAGTAACCTCAGTTGCTGACGCCAAATGTGGTACGTTTGCTAGAACAGATCAGCAAGGCCTCATGTACATGGCATGCAGCCGTAGTCTGGCACATGCATTTCCCTTTCTGTCCATCCTTATCAAAAAAGGGAATCAGAAACAATTCACTTTCCCTTGGGATAGGCAGCGGTGTGCATTGTTGACCCTGCCCAAGGGCTATGTTAACTCTCTGGCCCTCTGTCATAATATGGGGACCTATCTCACCTGAACAGCCCTTGGAACACCCTTGGTCCACAACATTGAGGAGATCGTGTCATTGGAACAGAGGATCAAGAAGTGACAAGCGTGTTAGAGACGTCAGTAAGACACGTACATTCCAGGGGATGGGAGACAACCACTGTGAGGACTCAGGCACCCACCAGATCGGGCAAGTGTTAGGAACCCAGTGGGCTGAGGCATGCCAGAATATCCCCTCCCAAGTAACAGACACATTACGGCTTCTTGTACCTCCCACCAAGAAGGAAGTGCAATGCCTGGTAGGCTTCTTCAGGCCTGGAGACGGCGTATTTCAACCTGGGAACACTGCTTGGAACCACGTACTGAGAGACGTGTACAGGGCCGAGTTGAGTCCGGCCCTGAGCAGGAGAGGGCCCTGCAGCAGGTCCAGGCTGCAGAGCAAGGGGCCCAGCCACTTGGGCATTACAGACCTGCAGACCCTGTGGTATTGGAGGTCTCTGTGCTAGGAAAAGATGTTGTCTCGACAGGAGAATCACCACGTAGATGCCCAGGGTTCTGGAGAAAGCCCACGCTGTCTCCAGGGAAGAATTATGTACTTTTTTGAAAAACAGGTCCTGGCAAGTTCCTGGGCCCTGATGAAGATGGAGTACTTGGCCCTGGGATTTAAAGTGACCACGCAGCTAGAGGCGGTCAGAATGTGCCACCCCAAAATATGCCACTCTGGCACGTTAACTATTTTGATTATAAAGGCCCTTGAAAAACAGCAGGTGCAAAAAGATCACTCCAACTTTCATATTGTTTCTTTCTTTTTTTTTCTTTTGTTTTTTTCTTAAGAGACAGGGTCTCACTGTCATCCAGGCTGGACTACCAGATCACTGCAGCCTCGAACTCCTGGGCTCAAGTGATCCTCCTGCCTTAGCCTCCTGGGTAGCTGGGACCACAGGTGTGACTCACCTCGCCCTGCTCATATTGATTCTTGAAAGCAGGAGATACTGCTTCACAGCCTTTTGGCTAAGATCAAGTGTAAAAGCAGGAGATAAAGTTCTCATATGAGGGAGGCCCTCCCTGTACTAGAAGGAAAGTAACATCCTTATCATCCAGGATGGGAAGTTGAGACCAAGAGAATTCTGTACAGACCTGGTTAAAATAATTCTTATCTTCTTTTAGCCTCCGCACATAATTTAGTTACTTTTTCACAACTTATTATGTTCAATTCAATATATAAGTATGCAACACTAGCTGTGTCTCTGGGTCTTTGTTTCTTTTTGAAGGCTTCCATGCCACATAAAACTTGTATTAAATAAATATGTGTGCTTTTCCCCCTTTGATGCATCTTATATCAATTTAATTCTCAGGCCCAGGCAAAACACCCTGAAGGTGGAGGTAAATTCCCCTCCCCTACACATGAGTTGCCATCACGTGCTGGGCTCTGTCACACCCAGCAAGGCGTAAGGTCGGGCCCAGCAGCAAGCTGCCGTGAGACAGAAGCCGCACCTCCAAGACCAGGTCCAGGCAGGGCCAAAAGGCACGAGTCACCTGCACAAGCAGATGGCCCAGACCTCATGTCATCTCCGGCCACACAAAAGGCCACAAGTGCAGGGCAAAGTCTCCATTTGGTTCACAGACGGCTCAGCCCAGCTTGTGTCTGAGAGCCAAAAATTGACCACAGCTTCGTTTAGGGGTGGCCCTAAAAGGCAGCAGCACAATAAACCTTCCCCGTGGGAAGAGCTGTCGTCCTAAATTAGAACGACAGCAGGGAATGTCTGGGCTGGTTTCTTGAGGGCCTGGAAGAGAAAAATTGGAAGAACGAGACCACGGAGGTCTGGGGAAGAGGCACGTGGCGGGACCTACAGGCACGGGCAAGGATCTGTGTCACGTGGCAAAGTCCACCGCAGAGCATCCCCCACAGGGAAGGCACTAAATAGCCAGTGGTCAGCGTGACTTTGCCCGCCTGTCACTGGCCACACGGGCACACGGACAGAGCAGTCACAGTGGCGGGGTGGAGACTGGTGCACCGGCTCCACAGCACTGGCTCCCGCTCTCGAACGCTGATCCAGCCACTGCTGCCATCAGACGTCTAACCTGACAGCCACAGAGACCCACACTGGGCCACGGAACTGCAACATCCCTCGAGGACTCCACCAGCCTCTCAGTGGCTGGCTGACCATTTTGACCCCTTCCACCTCAGAGGGAGCAGCAATTCTCCCTGGGTGGATTGACCTACACGCTGGGCATGGCTTTGCCTTTCCTGTCCACAAACTCAGCCAGCGCTTGCAGAATACGTGGTGCACCAGCACGGGATCCCATGCAGCGTTGTGACAGACCAAGGGACCTAGTTTACAGCAAAGGCAGGGGACCATGGGGTCCTGCTGCTACCACAGCCTCACCCCCAGAGGCTGCCAGCCTGGCAGAGAGCAATGGTCACTGAAGGTGCAGGTGACGCATCAGCTGGGGAGGGGCCTGGGAGGAGGGGCGCCCTTCTCCTAGAGGCGCCGTGCACCCCAGCAGCGCCCGTAGTCCATGGGCAGTGTGTGGTGCTGTGGCCCTGGGGGGGCATAGTCTGGAAATCGAGGGGTGAGAGCCCGAGTGGCCCCACTTACTGTCACTTCCAGGAAGCCACGTGGGCAGTTTCAGTGTCCCACCTACAGCTCTGCAGTGGAGAGATCCTGGAGTCTAGAAGAGGAAGCACCGCCACCTGGGACACGGCGAGAGTCCATCAGACCCTGAGCCGTGGCTGCTCTTCAGTTGCTCTGGGCTCCTTGTCCTGAGAGACCCGCAGGAAAGGTGAGGCGTCACCGTCCTGCCTTGGGCAATGGACCCTGGCCATCAGGGAAAGTAGGGTTGCCGCTACGCAGTGGGGCCGGCAAGAATACGCCTGGCACTCAGGTGGTCCCTGGGGTATAGCTTGGTTCTCCTGCCCCCAATTTTGACAAGGAGGGTATAGTGACCAGGGGCTCAGACCTCTCAGGGGTGGGCCTCTCAGTCACCCCACCAGCCATGCCACCTGCACTGGCAGAGGTGCTAGCCCAGGTGAGGGGACACTGGGAGGAGGAGGGATGCTGAGCATTCGTCACACCCCCAAGACAAGGTGCAGGGAGGAGGGAGCCGAACTTTACCCTCTAACCTGTGACATTCACTAGCAACAGAGCCCAAAAGAATCTGGAGGGGCTGCTTCCAGAATTTACCACACGAAGCTAGTGAACTGAGCGGGGCACCCCAGACGTATCCTCCCTGACCCCCAGGACTAGAGACTCACTTTCCACCTGCCATGGCTCAGGCTGGCTCCCCTCTGGCACTGAGGCGATGGTGGGAAAGCGGTGGCGGGATGAGAGGGCAATGCCGAGAGAGGAAGGTCCTCGAGCTGGTGGCAGAGGCTGGAGGGCAGTGAGAAAGTGGGGAGAAGCAGGGAAGGCATCCCAGGCGGGGAACACCACCTGGGCAAAGGCCCAGAGGAAGGACGGGGCATCCCTCCTGGGAGGCAGCGAGGGACCTGTCTGATTAAGCCATGGGATGGCTGTTATGCGGCACTGGGGAAAGGCTGGGTAGGGAAATTGGGGCAGAATGCAGACAGCAGCCTCCACCCACCCAAATCCCGAGCTTGCAGGCAGCTGGAGGCAGAAACTGCATTATTTCTCTTTCTCTCTTTCTCCCTCCCTCCCTCCCTCTGCCCTTCTCCACTCTTCTTTGGAACCCATCATGCTGTGAGAAGCCCAGGCCATAGAGCGAGGAGCACTCGTGGGTGTTTCCAGCCAACAGTCTCAGCCAAAGTCCCAGCTGACAGCCAGCATCCACCCCCAGCCGTGTCAGTGAGCAAACTTTAGAAGATTCCTGCCCCAACCTCTGGCTGCCGCAGCTGATGCCACAGAGGTGAGCAAGATAATGGTGGTGTCTGCTTCAAGCTCCTCTGTTGTGGAATGTCTGTTATGCAGCAGTGGGTAACTGGAGCACAAATACACAGACCCAGTCTCAGAGGACAGACTCTAACCCAGCTCTGCACAGCCTGTACCCAGCACAGTATCCGCGACATCTTCCTTACCTGTCAGATGCTTGTTCTGTTGCTTTTGGATGGAACAAAATCAGTTCGGAACGGTGGCACTGAGCTCCAGGCACAGAGATAAATGGAAGTGCCATCCAGGCAGGGGAAATGAAGGAAGGCCCCACATGATGGCATTCAGACCACACCCTGGAGGGTGAGGAAGAGAATTTCAAGAGCAAAGGGCAGCACAAGTTACAGAGACTGTGAGTTGGGTACGGTGGCCTCAGGGCCCTCTGGCCAGTGCCAGCATCCTCAGCTAAGGACTGGCAGGGCTGACCCCAGAACTCAGGCCTCCCGGGTGCTACTCTGGGGTGCGTCCCCTTTTCCTGCTGCCTGGAGGCCGCCTTCTGCTCTCCTGTCCCTGACCTGTGCTGCTAGGAGGGGTTTGATGCTGTCATTCGTCCCCCGGAATTGTTCTGTTCACGCGAGTGATCGCCACTGACTGAGTGTTTTGCGTTCCTTCTCGCTCCATCCCCACCTTGACCCCTGTAAGGCCCAGGATTTTCCTGTCTTCCACTCACTGCTAATCAGCGCTGGAGTTAGTCAGACCTCTTGTTCTACGGCCAACGTCAGGGCTCGTCCTCCACCAGCCTTCACGGCTGGACTGTGGTTTAGGGACAGGTGGCTTGGAAACAACTTTCCAGATGAACAATTACCTATTATGTTTTACAATTATAAATACAAGATAAGTACATTAGAGAACGTGTTAGACAACCAAGAAAAAAATTACCCACAATTCCACCACCCTGCCCTGCCAGCAACACCCATTCATCTCATCTTCTTTGGGTATTTTTTCCCAGAAACTGTACATTTTTTAAAACCCGTTATAGTCACACTTTACATTTAATTGTGAATGCTGAGGTTTCCATTTAATGTTCCAGTGCCTGCTTTTTGTCATAGTTTCTTTCTTAATGAATACACAGTGACATTGAATAGCTGAACCATATTTTATTTCACCATTATTTCACTGTTTGGCATTTAGATCGTTTCCAGTTTTTCCCTGCAGTAAACATCTTCCTGCCTAGGGCTTTTTCTACAAACAGAATTATTTCTTTAGGACAGATCCCTATGAGAAGCCCCTGGGTCAGAGTTGTGGGTGTGTTAGTGGCTCTGGATACGCACCAGCGTGCAAATTGTCACAGTGACTTCTTTTGGTTTTGAACTGTGATTGTTGTAGTTGATGCTGTTGTTGATGTGGAAGTATTTAACATTAGATGACCAGTGTAGAAAATTTGGAGACATTGAAAGAAGTGAACAAAAATCTCCCACATTTCACACACCTAAAGGCAATCATTATCAGTAACACCGTGTATTCCTTTCTAGTCTTTATCTTTATGGAAGTTTTAGGGCTTTTTCTTTGTCTCAGCACATGTGTGAATTCACATAATTATGATGATACTCTAAATGCATTAGAGATCAGCATTTTCCTTGAACATAAAAGCTGTGCATTTTCCACTTTATTGCAAACTCTTCAGAAATATTGAATTTCAGAAAAGCATAATTTCCCACTGAGCAGACGTATTCTCATTTATTCGCCCATTATCCTATTTGGGGACACTTACACTGATTCCAAATGTTTGCTTTTGAAAACATTTGCTGTGAAAAAATGTGCAACTTATGACTTAAAAAGCAATTCGTAAGTTGGGTAAATAGAAAAATTATGAAAACTCATAACAGCAGAGTTGAGTAATTGGCCTTGATTGTGGAAAAGACTGATTTATAAACTCTTCCCTAGATTCACGAGTGGAATTTAAATAACCAAGCGTGTTTTTGTTTTGTTTCATTTTTTGACCATCAGAGCAAGCCCAGTGAAGATGACTGGTTGGGAGCCCCGGTGCCTGGCTCCCAGGTGGCTCTGGCTCTCTGGAGACGTGGCCGAGGGCACGTGGCCTCCCAGAGACTAGTGAAATGAGCAGTCAGACTAGGCAGCGCTGGGCTGGTGCTGCTGGGTCCCCGGCTGCTTCCTTTCACGGCCCACGCGGCAGTCAACAGTGCCTGCACTAACCAGTCCTCGGTCACCACAGTGGAGTTGCCATCTGCTTCCTGCCCGCCCTGACTCACCAGGCAGCTCCGGGCACAAGTTCTCCAGTCTGCAGGCCCGGGCCGGCTGGCTGCGTGCAATGGAACAGAAACGTGTTTTGATGCACAAGCCATTAAAAACGAGTGATGGCGCTTCCTTTGTGCAGACATGGAAAGATAAGCAAGAAGCTTATTATGCTGGAAAACAAAACAACAACAAAAAGCAAACCTAGGGGCAACACAAGATGACAGTATGCTATCATTTGTATAAAAATAAAATAGGGAGGCAGACAGGCATGTAACCAAAAAAATAAAATAAAATGAAGAGCTCAGAAGAGCTCAGGACTCAGAACAGCGAAGGGCTACACAGTCACCACTGGCAACCACAGAGAGGAGACTTATTGTCACCCAGAAAATTACCTTATTTCACACATGAGTAAGAGTTTCACTCACTGCAGAGGTCTGCTGGTAAATGACACAGGATTGGGTGGAAGAGGTGAAGCCAGTGTCCCCAAATGCTTCCTCTGTCCCCAAACTGACCTATGGTGGAGATGTCCCCTCCCACCCATGCCCAGTGGCACTGACAGGCTGGCAGACACCCTAAGAAATGCAACTAAAGTGAGAGAAGGAAGGACAGGGAGAGAGGGAGAGACAAGGGACATGGATAGAGAGGGGATGGAGTGAGAAAAAAGAAACTCTGGCTGCCTTTTGAACAAACAGAAAGATCTTGGGGAGTTTTGACAATGCTTCATTTAGGATGAGCTTTTAATGGTTGTATTCTCCAAAGGAGGGCAGCTGCCTCTCCAGATGCCTCTACCCATAGCAGCTCAGGAGGGCCAGGGCCATGGCAGCCTGGCAGCCACTGCGGGTGACTGGTCCTCCCTGGGATGGGTCCTGAGACCCCAGGTTGGACTGGCCTCCACTCCTGGCACTGTCCTTCCAGTGTGGTAACGTGTGACCGTGGCCCATGACCATGGCTGGCCCCCGTCCAGCCTCAGGGAGGGCCTCAGCAAAGGAGCCCCCATTAGCTCACCACCGAAATGGGCCTCTCCAGTTCCTCGAGGAGCTGTTGGAGCAGAGCCACCAAACATCCTGAGGTCCTAGGAGAGAAGATAAGAAGGAGCAGAGTTGACATTTTCCAGATGTCTCTTTCTTTGCTATTGGGATTAATCTGTGATGACAGAGCCATTAGCCTGGGCAGAACACGTGGAGAAAATGAACGTAAAGCAGACGTCCTGAACAATGAGGAAAGCAGGTAGAACTGCAGGGAGAGCATGGAGCAGACAGAAAGCCCCGCCCGAGGGCAGGAGGCAGTGAAGACCCTGTGGGACAGCCAGTCTCCTGGGACCTCAGCTCCACTGCTTTGGCACCTCCTGCCACCACTGGGGCAAGGGCTCCCGACTCACGAGGCAGGGGTGGCTACAGGGGAGTCCCTTTCTTGCTTCCTCTTTCCCATCTTGCAGCTGAGGTCAGTAAAACTAAGTGGCAAGCCAAGGCCAGCACAGCTGTGGGCTCTGATTTGTTGTAGAAAATTTCTCTCCTGACCACCTAGCTACTGCCTCTTGCCACCATGAGGGGCTGAGCTAGTCAGTGTTTGCACATCTTTTTTATTCCTGAAAAATGACTCAGGACACAGAAAACAGAGATACAAAAGTCATCTTTATGAAAGTAGCTGCTGTTTTCAAGTGCTCACTGACTACCAGGCAGGGTGCTCTGGGCTTTGATCCTTATAACAGCCCTATCAGGTAGATGTAATTATTTATCCCCACTTTGTCGGTGAGGAAACTGAGGCACAGAGAGGGTAAAGATCACTCAGTAGGCTAGATCTGAAGCCAGGCAGTCTTGGAGTGTGTATCCTCACTTAGGACAGCACCACATCTCATTACTAATAAAGCTGATTGGAGACTCAGCTCAGATCTGTGGCCAATGGGCTTGTTAGTGCATCACTCTAGAGTGAAACTGGCTTAGCCACTCACTCATGGCCATGCCAGAAGCTGGTGTGGAACGGAGCCCTGGAGCACATGTCCCAGAGGAGCAGAGGACATCTGTACCCCAAAGAGAGGTCACACACCTCTTAGCAGAGCATGCTGCAGCACCCAAGTAAGTGGAGGTCCAAGATGTGACCCTGTGGGGGTCTCACTCTTGTGCCTGCATGTTGAAATCACCAGAGGAAGTTTTTAAATACTTCCAAGGCCCAGCCTCCCCAACAGTCCTCCCCTACCTCAATGAAATCGGACTCTCTGGGAACGGGACCAAGCATCCATGTTTTTGAAACTTGACAGGTGATTCCAGTGGGTGGCCAAGATTGAGAACCACTTCTGGGCAGGAATTTTCTCGTGGGACAGTCCAAAGGAACCGCTGTTCCTCTTTTACATTCATTTCAGGATGTGGGAGTGGAGCAAATAACAGCTGTATGGCCCTGTCAGTCTCTCACACTTCAGTGTGAATTAGTTTTGGTCTCTATTCCCCTGTGATGGCTGAGACCCAGGAAGCAAAGGAATGGGAGTGTTTATGGCAGAGAAGGAGCCTTCGAGGGCTAGCCTGCAGACAAGGACCAGCTCTGGTGGGTGATCCCGTGGGCCAAAGGAAGGGAGGCCCCAGATAGAGAACCCGGAGTTGAACAAACATCATGTGCTTCCCAGCTCTCTCCAGAGTTGGCCCCAACTGGCTGTGTTATTACTGAGTTTCTGCAGCCCAGAGTGAGATAGTATCTTAGGATATGTCTGGTGTAGCCTCAGGTGACAGTTGCCCAGTGTCTGTGGCAGACTTTTCACAGCCTCAGGGGATCGCCCTCCCCTCTGATTCCCTCTCTGACAGACAGCTAGTTCTTCTAAGCCAAAAGTCCTCTTCCTGTAACATCCCAACCATGCCCAGAGCTCTGCTCTTTAGAGATGCAAACCAGAATTCTAGTCCTGCCTCAGGAGAACAACACTCCAGACACTGACACTAATCTCCACTGCTCTGAAGAGTAGAAGCTGCTCTTACTTGGGCTGAAGCCATTGGTTTCCCTAGTCCTGCCCAAAACTCCTGTTCCAGCTTTGGATCTCCCTTCCTGGGTTCCTCCATGGGTGGTCATTATGCCGCCACGTACCAGCGACGCTGTGTGTCTACAGGCCCCGAGTTCCGTCTGCACCCTCCAGTTATCCTCTGAATCCTCAGTACAGCGCTGCAAAACAGACACTGTGATCAGCATTTTATAGTAAGGAAGCTGGAGCTCCGAGATGCAAAGTATCCTGTGCAAAGTCACATAGCCGGTGGTCGGCAGAACTGGGATTCAGACTCACACTCATCTCATTAAACCTCCCTGTCAGTCCCTCGTGGGGACTTCCCAGGCCAGCATGCCACAGCAAATGCTCCGGGCGTCACAGGAGCAGCAGAAGCTCCCCTGGCCTGGAGACCCTCCTTGCCTTCCAGGTGAACGTGCGATCGATCTGATCATTTCTATAAAGGCCTCCCCCATCAGACGCCAGGAGTCCCAGTCAGACAAGCACTCCCAGAAGAAACTAACCAGCCACTGACCAAGGTCAGCACAGCTCCCTCTTTCCACCTTGGGGTTGGTGACGACGGTGAGTTTTCCTCGCACACACTTTCTTGTTTATGCCACTTTTATTTCTCTGCAGCTTTCTTAGAACTAGCCTCACATCCTTCAAATATATTTTATTACATGAAAAATTCAAACAACAGCTTTAAAAAGAAAAACTAAAGCAGCCCAGAAAACACTGAAAATATTCTGGAATTAGATTGAGCACAATTTTGTGAAAATACTAAAAACCACTGAGTTGTACACTCTAGAAAAGTAAACTTTATGGTATGTGAATGCTATCTCAAAAGAGCTGTCAGTATTATTTTTAAAACAACTCATACAGCATGTATTTTTAATGGATTGGAGTGAATTTGGAAAGTTTTGACAAGTATGAATGAATATGACCTGTGCCGATCCTTAAATACTGTTATCCCATGGACATGTTCAGTTTGTACAAACTGACTGCAGACCTGGCCTTCAACATTCATGCATTCCCTAAGGGTACGGCAGGGTCGTTGTCTAGAGTAGAGAAGGCTGGAGCAGTGAGTTCTGTGGTTTCTTAGCTGAAGAATACTTAAAACTGGGGAACAAAGCCATCCACGCAGGGAAAGGTGAGGTTTTAGGAGCTGCCTGCTGAGCTTCTTAATACAGTGCCCTCTTCTCACTGGCTCTGAACACTCTCCATGGATGTACCATGAATACTGAATACCTCAGATACCATCAATGTCTTACTGCACTGTCGCAAGTACCTCTAAGAAGAAAAGAACACATTGTGTTCTTATCTGATCAGCTGTACAATGCATCTCAATTTCAGAAATGTGAGAAAAAATAGTTCTCCAATAAGATATGGCAAAAGGCTTCAGGGTGAAATATGTTTGGGAAATCTCTGAGTTAGTCAAGCTTCCTCCCCATGACACTTGTCAGAGCTTTCAGTGTGCTCAGGTGCACCATGAGCCGCCCATCACCAATGCATTGGTCCAGAGACGCCTTCCACAGCATCCCAGGAAAGGGGTGTTCATAGGGTCAACCGGGAAGAAGCTGCTTTAAGGAAGAGGAATATACAGGGACTGAGTCAAAAACCTGGAAGAATGTAGATGTGAAGAGAAAAACACCAAGCATGCACTGGAGCAAAGACCTCAGAAGGCTGACTTGGGGAGGGGCTGAGGCAAGGGCAAGGGCGGGAAGAAGAGACAGATAGAAACATAGAAGCCGACCCAAGCTCTACCCTCAAGGGGAGGGAGCACAACTCCCCCAAGTCTAAGATGGCCGTTTGGGCATATTTACTAGTCAAGTGGAAAAGAAACAAAAAGCTCACTGACATAGCAATAGGAGATTTCAATTTGGCTAAGAACCACTATAGAAACTTGATAAGAATGAGGACAATCAAATTAATATTTTAAGAAAAGGGGATTGGTTTGGGTTTTCAAATATTTATTCTAACTAGACCTTATTCCTGGTAAATGTCAATAAATATACATTGATTGACTGTTGGCTTCATTCTGACAACAAATATTTTTGAAACATAAAAGCACTGAGCTAAGGTCTCTAGGGAGGTCACCCAGATAAACAGAATGAGATTCTCGCCAACAACATAACCAGAAACTCTGCATTTTATTAACTGTAAGATGCACATTTTAAAAACTCTTAACATCTCTGAAGGTGGACAGTATCTCACAGTCGGGCAGCTATGACGTGGTTGTCATGCCTGTGCGTGCCCACACGTGGCCATAACTGTTCATGTTGGCATCACTTTCAATTGAATAATATATTTTAGCTTAGTTACCATTTAAAGTATCATCAAAAAGATTATGATTCAGTATGGAAACAAAAAGTTGGTGTGGGCACAGAAAGGCATGGAAATAGGGCAGTGGGGCACACATTTAGTAGTAGAGTAGCAAATAGTTGTCATTAGAGGAATGATTGCAATTCTATATTTTCTTGCAAAGCTATAAACCAAGAGCTTACGGGATTTAGGGGAGAATGTTGAAGACATAGGATTAAAATAAGCTGTTCTGTCACTGAGAAGCATGCAAAAGAATAGGCCACGCACTAGCCAATGCAAGGGAGGGCAGAAGAAACTACTGACTCCACTGGGGTAGATGAAAGAAGGGCCAAAGCCATGCCACAAAAGCCGGTGTGACCCATGCCCACTCGGCAGAGGCTGCCGCCAACACGTCAAACATCCATCATCAGAGGCTTCCCGCTGACCTTCACTTAACTTCAGGCACATGAGATTCAATTGGGGAAAAAGTAAAGCTATGGGTTTAGTTAAAAAAAGAAAATGCTAACTCAACCTTGGTATTCGTAATACAGTATTCAGCTTGACTCAAAATTATACCGACAAAGTTAGAAAGCATTGTGTCATATTATTAATGACACAATTTGCAGTGCTTTTTCTTTCTTAATTGTACATAAAATAGTGTGTTTCTTACCATGGCTGGTCTCTTTGATTTGCTGAAATATACTATGAGCAATGAGGGTGGAAAATGAACTATCTTCACCTAAGAAAGTACTTTGATAAGGTAAGTCCTGAGGGAACCTAAAGGTGTTATTAGAATCAAAGCAACACATTGAGCAGCAACAGCTGCTAACTTCACAAAAAAACACCAGGTGCCTCCTGACACAAGTTCACACCCCCACCCATGAAATGTCCTGCTGAAAATACCAAACATGAGTCAGATAGGGCCTCTAGATCCAAATACAGAGGGCAGGCAAACGTGTCAAATGACCTCAGGCTGCAGGAAATAGAGTAAGACAAATGACCCAGATTCCACAACAAATAAATTTCAAGGGAAAAAAAAAGAGACGATTCCCCTCTATATAGAGTATATTCCACAGATTAAACAGATTTACAGACATACCATGAACTTAGCGACTCCCTTCCTAAGAATAGAGTGTGGAAAGAGGAAGAATGATAACTTCATGGTGGAGAAACCTTAACCAAGTGAGGAAGGTTAACATCTCCAGTGATGCCGTGGGGGCATCACGTACCCCTGGTACACTGTGACAAGAAGGGCACATCACCTCTGTAAAGTTCTTCCCGGATTCTCAACCCCATGTGATCCTGAGAAAAATATCTGACCAACCCAAATTGAGGGAAAATTCTATAACACCTGATCACGGCTCCTCAAAATTGTCAGGATCATGAGAAACAAAGAAAGACTGAGAAGCTGTCCCAGACGGGAGGAGCCTAAGGAGACACAACAACTAAATGCAGTGTGGTATCCAATGGGATTTTGGAGCAGAAAAAGGACATTAGTATAAAAAGTGGTGAAATCTGAATAATGTCTGGAGTTAACTAAGAGCAAAGTACTGATGTTATTTTTAGTTTTGGCAAACGTGCCATGATATGTAAGCCATTAACGTTAGAACTAGCTGGTTGAAGATACATGGGAATTCTGTGTACTATCTTTGCAACTTTTCCATAAATACAAAATTATTCCAAAATTAACTTTATTTTTCAAAAAAGACATACCAGCCAATTGCAATATACGAATCTTATTTGGATCCTGATTAAAACAACTAAACAATTTTTTAAACGACATTGATGAGACAATTAGCAATTTAACACTGATGATATTTATGTTATTAAGTAGTTATCATTCATTTATTTGTAGGTGTGATGACGGCATTGTAGAAACACTTTTAAAAAAAGAGTATCTATGGGGTTTTCTGAAAAATTAAACATGGAATTGTTATATGATTTAGCAATTCCACTGCGGGTAAACACACAAAAGAATTGAAAACAGGATCGCAAAGAGCTATCTGTGCACCATGTTCACAGCAGCAGTGCCCACAATAGGCAAAAGGTGGAAACAATCCAACTCTCCATTGACAGATTAATGGATAGACAAACGGTGGTTTGATATATGTACACAGTGAAATATCATTCAGCTTTCAGAAAGAAGGAAATTCTGATGCGTGCTAGAACAGGGATGAAGCTGTAGCTAAGTGAAATAAGCCAGTCACGAAAGGACAAACATTATATGAGTCCACTTATCTGCATTACCTAGAATGGGCAGATTCACCGAGACAGAAAGTAGATGGGTGGTTGCCAGCGGCTGAGGGGCAGCAGGGGTTTCGTGGGTGCGGAGTTTCAGTTTGGGAAGGTAAAAAAGTTCTGGAGACGGACGGTGGCGATGGCCATACAACAGTGTGAATGTACTCAATGCCGCTGAACTGTACACTTAAAATGGTTGAAATGCTAGATATTATGTTATGTTAATATAATAATTTATCACAATAAAAGAAAGAGTGCTAATCTCTTAGCTATACGTACTGAAATGCGGTAGGGATGAAATCCCTGAGATTTCTTTCAGAAAACCCAGGAGGTAGGAGAAGAGGACGGTGGTCAGCACGCCATAAGGAGATAACTGCTGAAGCTGAATGATGGGGACACAGGCTTTGTAATCCTATTTTCTCTATTTTTGTGTATGTTTAAGGTTTTATGTTAGAAAAAAATCACAGCAACAAAGGAGATGAGGCCGGTCTCAGTTTCCCCACTGTCCTTGACTCAAGCAGCTCACGCATTGGCTGGGCTGGTGAGACAAACATGCCCAGCACCTGCTGAGAGCGCCAGAAAAGGTCAAGGAGGGACGGAGCCCACGAGTGCACGAGTGCACGGGACAGAGGGGGGCGGTCTTCCCTGAGCAGTGCATTTGGGCTGCCTGAGGATGTGGGCTGGGCTCTTTGCCGGTTAAGTGAATGCGGGGTGGGAGGGCACTCCAGCGACCAGTGATTTAGCACCGCCCATTCCAGCTGCCCCCAATGCCATCTGATGGGCAGCAGGAAGTCTCACAGCTTCAGCCCCCAGTCTTTCCCCACACCCCCCTCATTCTGAGGCCACCTTCCTGTCACCAGCCTCTACACCTGGTGTGGCCAAGCAGAGGCTCTGGGTATCCGGGGAGAAAAGTTTCCACAGCGTGTAGGGGTGGAAGCCACGCTGCCCAGCGCTGAGTGTCAGAGGCAGGTGGCCGCAAGGGCACGAGGGTGCTGGCCAGCCCCATGCACTGGCAGAGTCGGGACCAGGATCTTCAGGAAGGAGAGCTCAAGGACTACGGGATGGACACCTCGCTTCTGCTCTGAAGGTCACCATCTATGTGACCCAACTGTGTCACTTAGCCTTTCCAGGCCTGTGTCCATCAGGAAGGTGACAACTAGATGAGCTCTAAAGCCTCCAGTTCAATGGTTATATGACTCAATTCCCTCTCTAGGGGGAAGAAAATCCCTGAAAGCACTTCAAAAGCTATTTTCCTCCTCAAATCCAAGGAAAAACAGAAAAGAAAGAAGTGAGGCTGGCAGGCAGGGGCCTGATGTGGGTATGGATCATTTCCGAGGGTGGTGCTGTCTCCAGGGATGGGCAGGGTTTGGCTCTTTCTACCCTTTGGGCAAGTGACTTGCAGAAAGCCAGTTGCACAAGCTTAAGAAAAGAGTAGAGACAGCTCTGTCTCTAGCTCTTTTCCTCTCTTTGCCCCCTGACATTTTACCTTGACCTCTCAGATGGTGCAATTTGGGTAGATGACAGAGCATGGATCCTGGGCTTTGGGTCATTTTGGGGTGACCTCAGAAGGTGCTCAGCTGCCTGCTCCTGAATTCCTGAGTCAGGCAGAACTCAATTCACTCAGCCCCAGGTCCATGGCAGCATGACTAGCTGCTCAGTGAGGGTTTTCCTCGTGTCTTACTCACCCTAAGACTGAAATTGTACCATGTGTTTACCCCTCAGGCAAATTATTCAGCTGGCCCAGTTAGCCCGGCAATCCACGCTAGTGCTTGGCAAAGTAAGTCCTTCCCAAGGAACATCTATCTCATGGTCTGAGACCATGGCAGACTCCTCTGTTTTGAGGCTTCCAAGGGGGCCTCTGCCCCAGCTGTGACTGGGTGGTTTTCTCCCTCAAACAGTAGTTGACATTTGCAGTGACACCAAGAGCTATTTGTGCACTGAAAGAATCTCAGCTTTTTTAACTTGCTTAATCACCTGGAAAGCAAAGCTGCAGAGAGCTGCCTGATTCAGACAGATGTTCCTTCCACCCTTTGTTCAAATTGGATAAAATTCTGGCTCACCAGACTCTGGCCAATCCCACAAGCCCAGGGTCACTGCTGGACACCCAGTGTGGGCCACAGTGGCCTCATTCTGGAAGCCAGGGGCCCTACCCCTTTTTAAAATGAACTGTGTGTTCATCCTTTCAGGATCAGAGTTTCAAAGAGCTCCCCAAGCTCAGCAGGCCCAGTGAGCAGGGTCATCCATGCTGGCCCTGGCTAATGAGTTCATTCATTCCCTACTATTTCTTGAGCATTTACTATGTCCCAAGTCCTGCTTTCAGCTCCAGGAATATCAAGATGAGGAAAACAGAGACAACCGCCTGCCTTGGGGAGCTGACACTTTCAGGTTTGAATGAGTTTAAGAAAAAGTTTGTCTCCAGACTCTCTTTCCAGAACTCTCCCCTCCACCTCCATGGCTTTCATCCCCACCATGCTGGTACCCACTCCTTTCATCCTCTGCCCATGGCAAAGGCAATCTCAGCTAATTTACTGCGCATTTACTCCATGCCAAGCACTATGATAAATGTGTTACATGTATTATCTCATTAATCTTTACAACACCCTACAAAAGCCACCCTCTCATAGTCCCAGCTCATGGGAGAGAAAACTGAGGCATATATAGGTGAAAGGAGTTGTGTAAGTAAGTTGCAGAGCCTGTATTTGGATCCAGGACATCTGACTGCAGATGTCATTCATAGTCACCGAGCCATTCCATCTCACCCATTTAGGTCAAGTGCTTTTTTTGCAGTGAATCACTTGGGTCTGCTCTCCCTGATATTTTCCATGGCACCAGAAACATCTCCTATGCTTGCCTTAGGGTGAGGTTCAGTTACAAATGACTGGAGGCTTTACGTATCAGGTTATGCCTCTTGCACGTAAACATCGAGGGAGGTGTGCAGGGCTGGTGCAGGCTCCTTCTCTGCAGTTGCCCAGCTGTATGTGGCTCAGTGGAAAAGCACAGCCATGCTGCAGTGTGTGGGGGCTGCGTTTCTCCAGCAAACACCATTATTATTTGAGGATCTCATCGCTAAAACCAATGGATCCATTCGATTTTACTCCATCCATCTGTTCACTTGGGAGGGAAGAGTGGCTATAGAATTCGGGGGACCCAGCATGGCTGGCCATATGTTTCACCCCTTGACTCAGTCTGGATGCTGAGCTAAGTCTGGTGCACATCACCCTGGGAGTTCCTTGCCTCTCCCTTGGGCTGTATCTGTGCTTCCTACATCCAGACGGAGGTGCATCATGAAGCTAAGAAAGCTCACATGTGCTCCCCTGGTCATAGGTCTTTGGGAAATTTGCAAAGACAAATATTTTAACTGCAAAAGACTTCTCTCTCCACCTCCTCTACGTCACGCTCCCCCTTGTACAATGTAGCACTGAGTAGCTATGGGCATTTTGGGATCTGGCTAAGGGGATGTTGAATCAGAAGTACATTTAAATGGAGTTTGGTGGGACATATTCATTAATACTTAATTCACAGGCGCATTCATGTATAGTTAAGTCGCTGCTTGTCCTTACATTGTAGTAATGGCTTCCAGGAATATTCCTCCCACCCACTGGGCTGACTCACTGGATGAGTTGACCAGAGGAACAAGGCCAGAGATGGTATTACATTATGAACCTGTCCTACAGTATCCAACACCAGAAGTATGTGCTTAGTGGAGGAGGAGGAGGAAAAGGAGGAAGAGGAGAAGGAGAAACAAAGTTTGAAATGTACAGGTCCAGAAGAAGCTAGTCTGTGGAAAATTCTTCCAGTGATCAAAACTGCAAAATTTTGAGCATGATATTCATTTCTCATCATGCCTTATCAAAAAACAAAGGTTTATTCTGTCAGAAATAAATTGGAAATGCATTATATATAATTATGAATGTCATACTATTTTGATCTTCATATTTAACAGAAAATCATGGAAATAGAATTTGTAAGAATTTCTGTATTTGTAGGGTACAAAATTGTAATGGTTCTATGGACAGTAAGTGTTTCTGTGTGTGAATTCCCATGCTTTGTGCACTTCAACAATTCAACTGTACCTTAACTTATCTGATGTATTTTGAAAAATGACCTGAAGAAATGAATGATTTAGAGCTCTAGCAGGCAATTAACAGTAAAAATATTATGTTGTTTTTCCGGATTTTGTGACATTTGTGATATTTTTCCATTTTCTCAAGTTTGTAACTAGTGATTTCTTTCATCATTCTAAATACAGTAATCACTTTTCACATCTGATTTTCTATTTGTAACTTTGTATTCTTTTTTGTAAGGTGATTATGTTTAGCCCCCCATAAATCTGTATCTACTTTTCCCTGTGCTGTATGCATTTTTTTAATGGAACATATCTTCCTGTATTTTCTTGAGAAAAGGTCTGTAAGAGTTTTAGAAGTTTCTTGAGATCTTGACTGTCTAAAATTGTCACTTTTCTACTTTAATCACTTCAGTGGTAGTTTGGCTGGGTATAGAATTCTAAGTTGGAAGTTATTTTCCTTCATACTTTGGAAGGTATTGTTTTATAATTTTCCAGCTTCCAGTGATGCTCTTGAAAAATCCAAAACCATTTGATTTTTTTCTTTTGTGTGAGACCCATTTCTTGCTCTGGAAGCTATAGAATCTTCTCTTTGTTCACAGGTTTCTGAAATTTCACCACAATATGCCTTGATGTGAACATATATTATCCATTGTACGGGACACTCCGTGAGTCTTTAAATCTGGAAAATCATGTTATTCAGGCCTTGGGAATTTCTTAATTATATCATTGATAATGTCTTCTCCTCTGTTTCATCTGCTGTCTCTAGGAAACCCATTATTCAGATATTAGATTTCTGAACTGGACCTGCAATTTTCTTAACTTTTCTCTTCTACTTTTTCTGTCTCTTTGTCTTTTTGCTTTACTTTCTGAGAGTTCTTCCAACTCTTCTATTTATTTTTTTTATATCTATAATCTTTTTTTTAATTTCCAAGCATTCTTTTGTGGTTCCCTGAATATTTTTTTATAACATCTTGCTCCTGCTTCATAGATAGAATGTTGTCTGCTATGTTTCTTAGAAAGTTAGTAATTGTTTTGTTTTGCTTTGTTTGTTTTCTTCTCCTTGTATAGTCTCTTTCTTTCAGATTGCTTTTTTCAGTTTGGTTAGTTGATTGGCTTCGACTCTACCACACTAGAAGCTTTCCTCAGATGTCTTGAAATCCTGATTGGTCATAGGCAAAAGTGAGAGATTAAAAAGCTGAGAGTTGGTGGGGCTTATCAACTGGCAGTCTCGTGGTAGGGAGCTGGTTAGCCTGACAATGGGGATCAATGTCCCTATCTTTAGGTTTTTCCCCTTAGGCTGGTCAGATTCCCCAGAAGAAGACTCTTTCCATCTCCAGTGTAAATACTAAAGCCCCTTTGCTGCATTCTGGGAGGTAACTTAGGGCCAGGCAGCTAGAGATCTCAGCATTCAGAATGCATATCTTCCCTTTATCTACCTATTTTCACAACATTTCCTAGGCTATGCCTCGCATCCCTCAGCCAAGATCCTTAGGTTTTAACCTCTCCAGATAATAACACTTCAGACTCTTGCTGGGATGAAGGAGGGGCAGTTGCCCAGCCAGGGGAAAAGGAAGATGGGTTTCAGGATCTAACTACAGTACTTCTCAAGCAGCTTTCTCCCAGTCTTCCTTGTTTTACCGCTCCTTCATCCTTTAGTCCAGAAAACCCTGTGCTGCCATTTCCCAAGGGTTGTTTTTGTTTTTGTTTTTAGGATTTTACAGTGTAAATTGTGTTATTTCTCAGTTTTCCCCACTAGTGTCTTAGGGTTCTGCCATCTACAGTCTTCTGAGGCAGTCCCTACTTGTCCCTCTGCTATCTGGCTTCCAAGCTTGTAGCTTTCACTGTTTTCTTCTCTCTGTTCTCCCCACCTTTGTGGGCTTATGTATTTTTTTTTTTTTTTTTAAATCCCTGTATTGTACCCTTTGTAGGGTTTCAGAAGAGGTCAAAATTAGACGGGACAGTCTATCTTAAAACTCACCTTTCGATCTGCCGTTTTTCTCTGGCAATGGATTATAGTTGCCTCCATTTCTTTCCAGTTCCAAAATAACCATTCAGCCATGTTTGTAAAGACAAAACACGTCCATACCTTGGCTATGGTTTTCTCACAGTACACTCCGAAAATCAAGACAGTAACTCATGGCATCTTTATTTCAACCATATAACTGAGTTGTCATGCAAAGGATGCTGAAATGCCTCCCTACTTTTCTGTTTGCTGGGACCATCACTGATCCTTCACATCTAGGAATTAGTGACTCTCATTCTGTTTTCAGAAAGTTAGGGTGTCAACTATCCCAGGGAAGCCAGTTAAGCAAACTTTGGGGTGTGGGTCACGCCTCCGGGATCTGCCTCCCTTGATGCTGTGGGGGCTCCCAGGAGCAGAGTTTGCTTTATTCTCATCACTGAGGACACAGAGAAGGAAGGGGTGAAGAGATGATTTCTCTACCCTGCTCACAAAAAGAGCTGGGGCAGCCTGGAGAGGCTCAGTTCCCGCAAGGATTAAACACAAGTGGAGGCTGGAATGAACACCGATGCTGTGGCAGCGCTTCGGCTCCTGTCCCAAGCCTCCCAGGTTGTTCTGGGTGACCCTGGCCCATGGGCACAGGTAGCCCCAGGGAGACATTTTGGCAGAATCCCAGTCTGCCAGCTAAGAGCTCCTGAACATTCCACCACCTCTGCCTGTGGCCCTGGGATCCCAGACTTGGTGTGTGGCCTGCAGGGTGGAAAGAGAATCCACAGGACCTCTGAAGCCAGAGACAGGTGACATACCTGCAGCTGGGAGGAGGGAATGGAGCCCAGCAGCATTGATTTTACAGCCTCGCATTTGACTTGAATGCCTCACACTCACGCTGCACATACTACCACTTCACTCACAACTCACCAAGGGGCACACACTACTCCAATTACAACTCACAAAGGAGCACACACTACTCCAATTACAATTCACAAAGGGGCACACATACTACTCCAATTACAACTCACAAAGGGGCACATACTACTCCATTTAAAACTCACAAAGGGGCACATACTACTTCATTCACAGCTCAGCGAAAGGGAACATACTACTCCACTCACAGCTCAACCCAGGGGCACATCCTGCTTCTAATTTACTAACTGGCCCGGGGACATTGGGCAGCTTGTGTAACTCAGCAAGTCTGTTTGGTCTGTACCTTGTAAGGGTTGCTCTGAGCACTGTAAATACTGCGGGTGATGAGCGGGCGTAGGCTGCAGGCTCACAGTCCCGCAAAGATTAGCAGTAGCTCCGGCTTTAAAGTCCAGGGAGCCTCAGGCCCAAATCAGGTAAGGAAGCAAGCCAGGGCTTCAGTGACCCACAAATACGATTCCCCTTCAAAACGGGGCGCACAATGGCCTTCTTCCTCTCCTGCACAGAGAAGGGAAGGCAGAGTGGCCTCCCCTAAGGGCGACCTTCTCGTCTTCGGACAAAGAGACCTGATCATTCTGAGCCTCAGGGAAGAGGACTCAGGACGGGAAGGTGGGGACAAATCCTCCCCAATGCCGCAGTGAGCTGTGGAGGGGGACCCAGCAACCTGGTCCCTGGAGCCCCGCACGCTGTGCTAGAGGCGGTCGCTGAGGCAGGAAGGGGAGGAGGAGCGAGAAGAGGGACTGGCTGGGTCCTCCGTGCCCCGGCTGCGCAGGGCGGAGCCCGGCCGGCCCGCCCGCGCAGGTGAGCTAGCCCGGGCGGAGCGCAGCGCAGCCGCCGCCAGGCTTGGGCGCCAGCGGCCCCTGCTCGGAGCCACGGGCCACAGTCGCGTTCCCCACCAAGGCCGAGGCGTCCCGGAGCCATGGCCGGCCTGAACTGCGGGGTCACAATCGCACTGCTAGGGGTCCTGCTGCTGGGTGCGGAGCGCCTGCCGCGCGGGGCAGGTGAGTGTGGTGCTAGGGGCGCGGGTGGCGCCCAGTCGTGGAGGTGGCCCGCCAGCCGGCGCCAGGCGGAGAGGGGACGGAGGGACGCAGGGTATGGAGAGTGCAGAGTGCGGGGTGGTGCAGTCGTGATGCACGGGTGGCACGGGGTCTCCGGGACTGCCCTGCTCCAGGGCGCGCGGCGTCGGGTGCGGTGGCCTTCCCCCCCCGGATTCGAGCGACCTCGCCCAGGGCGCGGGCCGCGGCACGTGGGAGTGTCCCCGAGCCGGGAGCCTCACGGTCTGGGAGGATGAGCTTGGCGCTGGCCAGGAGGGAGGAGGGAAAAGGAGCGCGCCGAAGCCGAGCCCAGGCGACGTGCCCAAGAGGGCTTTGCTGGGGTTCTTGGGGACACCCAGGCTGACCGTGGGAAGGCGCTTTCCTCTCTAGGGTCTCCCTCTACCTCCTCGTCCGGGCCAGGGAGAAAGTGCAAGAAAACTGACTTGATGTAGCGCTTTCCCACTAGATCACTTCTTCCCCCGTCTGCACGCTCCGTTTCCCCTCTCCTGAAGTTCAGGAACGTGAATTCAAAACTGAAATCGCCGAGTAGGAGAAAGCCTCCGGGCATCCGCGCCGCGGGGCTGGACACTCCCCGGCCCCTCGCACCTCTTTGTGGTGGACTTTGGCGGAGGAGGGGGTTGTTCCGGGGATGTGTGTGAGTTTCGGGTTGTTCCGGTTGGGGGAGGGACCGCCGTGTCCCGGCGACCGGTGCCAGCAAGGAGGTGCCCTGTGGGCCCTGGAGGTTTTGGAACATAGTAAATAACCTGATTTCTTCATGGAAGAACTTGATACGAGGCGTTTCTTGAGACTAGCACAGGTTTTTTTGTTTTTTAAGTAGAGCTACACAGGAAGCGATTTGGGTCTTCGATTCCCTTTGCTCCTAAAGGGGCGCTTGTGTTTGGCAGGTAGGCAAATTAGGGTAAATTAAATTAGGGAATAGAACTAAACGGGCGAGGTTGAACTTGGGCGTCCCAGTGACTGCCATAATTCCAAATACAAGCCGGGAAAGTTTCCTGGCTCCTTTCTCCAACATCAGGTGACGTATGGCTGCCTAGCAGATAGAAGTGTTAAGACCTCATTTAAAACATTGTATACGTATTTGTTAGGATTGAATTTTCAAGATTCCCTTGGAAGAAAAAAAAATTAGCTTAAGAATCAAAAGTGATTTAGGGAGTGAACATGTGTACCCACCAATCTTGGAGCCGTATTGAAAGTTGGAATTGTGTGAGATGTTTTCAGCTTTCTGTGATGACAGCTGGAGAAACTCCTCCAGTAAGATGTGGTGTAAATCAAGGCATCACTAGTGACAGGACTGACAGCCTGCCCTGAGCGGGCTTCTGTTACTTGTCTCATTTCTCCCTGTGACCTGGGAGGTGGCCATTTTGGTCTTGAGTAGCTTCATGGAGTCCCTTCCTTCCAGGAAGTTCCTGACTGGCTGAGTCCTGTCTCATGGTTCAGGGTATAAACACCAGGAAACCTAGGTCTCCTTCCACTTTCTTAAGCTCCTCCCTTTAGTCTCGGGAGCTGGCCCTGGGAGGCCACATTGTTGGGCTGAACTGAAGGCCTTTGTAGTGGGAGCAGTGGCTGAATGCACCTGCTTTGCCTGGAGTCTTGAGATCTCACTTGGGAAGGCCTTCGAGAAGTTACTGGAGTCTGTCTTAAAAGGCTGGAGAAGGCCAGAGCCCTGGCACGGTGGATTTGTTCTATAAATCCCTGAGGTCTCTTAGCACAGACTTAGCAGAGTGAGAATGAAGTTGGTCTCACTGTAGAGCTGAAGAGGAAAGGAAAGTCTGCGTCCCGGTGTGTTGTGTTTGTGTGACTTTGGTATTCCCCCCCCTGCCCCATTTCCAGGAGTGAAGCACTGGTTCAGTTGGAATCATAGCCTTGGTAAAACCTCAATTTGGTTGCTTTCCAAGAACTCAGATACCAGAGTCTGGGTCAATGACCCCATTCTTGCCACCATTGTTTCTTGCCAGAAATGTGAACAGACAGATCAAATGATGTGCTTGCTCACCCTTGATGAGTGTGTGTGTTCATCATCCTTTAGATGCAAATGAGCTGCTGGCTGTTGTCTGGAATATGTAACTGGCAGAACTGATGAGTCCCTCCCACCCCTCCCCCATCCCCCACAGATTTGCATGATTGGAGTCAGAAGAAACTGCTGCTCTGCCAGTCATAGAGGTGCACCCAGCACCTACCTGTCAGCCTCAGAGCTTTCCTCAGATGCTGCTATTTTGTCTGATGGCTGTACCCCACCTACACACATGCTCTTCTGGGGCGTTCTCCCTGGCTATTAATGTGATGGAAAGCAGTTAAAAATAATAATCAAGATATTTTAACTAGCATATAGTTACTATAGAAAAATTGGCAATAAAGATAACCAAAATGGAAAAAAATCATCTATGAACAAAGCACCCTGTTCATTTGGATGCAAACCATCATCTCATCATGTTTGCGTGTGCATGCGTGCATACGCAAACTGAAAATGGGATCATCCCATCGTATGGCTTTAAGCAGTCTCCTGTTGTTAGACATTTAGGTTGCTTTGAATTTTTTGTATTAAAAATAGAACAGACCAGGCATGGTGGCTCATGCCTGTAATCCCAGAACTTTGAGATGCTGAGGCAGGGGAGTATCACTTGAGGCCAGGAGTTCAAGACCAGCCTGGGACCCCATCTCTACAAAAAATAAAAATAATTAGCTGATCATAGTGGCACGTGCCTGCAGTCCCAGCTACTCGGGAGGGAGTCTGAGGCGGGAGGATCATTTGAGCTCAGAAGTTCGAGGCCATAGTAATGAGCTATGATCGTACCACTGCACTTCAGCCTGGGCAAAGAGCAAGACTTTGTCTTAAAAAAAAAAAAAAAAAAAAACAGAACATGTCGTACAATAGTGGGCTGCTTATATCAATTTTGATAGGTCTATTCAGTGAAAAGACACTCAAAATTTTGTAGCACAGATTATGTAATGACATAAAAGGATGTTATCATGTTGCTGAGGTTATAAAATAGTATAAGCTGGATTATCCCATTTTGATATATCTGAGAATGTGTTCTTGTGGCTGTGTTGTTCTGTGCATTCTTGACTATTTTGTCCAGCTACAATTCTGGGAGGAAGAGTAGAGAGAATCTTAGGGCTTTGGATGCACGTTTCGTGTTGCCTGTGGAGAGCTTGCCTGGTGTCCTGGTGTGCATTCCGGCCATCAGTGTTTGAGTGCCTGTTCCTCACACTGTCCCAGGTTCTCCTCATTGTTGTTTCACCAGAATCTACGGAAGAAGCATTTTCCTCTCTAGTTGAGCAAACAGGGTCTGAACAGTGTTGGTAGATACTCAAGAGTCTTAGAAGCACGATGCTAGCTGGATGGTATTAATGGCACAATAGTGCTTTTCTGGCCAAAATAAACTTGAACTGAGTTTCTTGGCTTATAGCACAAGCCTCACCTGCATTTTTGCCCAGCAGTGCTTACTTGAGTTTGGACAGTGTGGGGTGGAATGGAGTTTGCTGGAATGGAGTTTGCTGGACCGCTGATTGAGGTCAGGGTGGGTGGGGCTGATATGGGGACCTGTGGCTAAGGCTCTTTGCCATGATGATTAAGAAAAGTTCCCACCCTTTAATTGTCATTCTAAATTATAAAAATTATCCCACAATCAAATTATTTCACACCGTTTCCCACAACCTTGTAATTAGCCCATCACCTTCTCCTGGGCAGCTGGGAACAATTCTAGACAACCAGGCAAGGAGAGCCAAGTTCCTTCCCTCACCTCTTTGTAGCCTTGAATTTGTATCTAGTCTGTCAGTTTGTAAAATCACTAACTATAATACTACTGCTGCTAGCACACATTGAGCATTTGCTGTGCCAGCCATTCTTCTGAGTATTTTACACGTAAGCATCTCCCAGTTAGCATCAGTAATCCATTCCCGACAACCGGGCATTCTGCATGAAAACACAATGCCCTACGTCTCATTATTTTGTGTGGGAAATATTATTATTAATACAGTCCATTGCACAGCAATGCAAAACTTCCATCAGTTACAAAAAGCATGATGAAACACAGGGAGGTACCTGTGTGTAATTAACAACCAATCCTGTGGAATGGAAGCCATCACTGGAGGACTGCCGCCATGTCCATGGTTGTCCACAAACAGTTGTTTTGTGTATGGTAACCTTACTGCACCTCCCTCCTCGACACCTTGGGTGTCTCCACTTGATCTTGCCATTCTTGATCCTATTGTGTTTGGAACATCAATCAAGACTTTCTGCACACCATTTTGTTTAAAATGTTGTATTGCGTTTAGAGATGTAAACAGACATGTTTCTGAAATCGACTTTGGCCAAAAATAACTTTGATAGATGAAACATAAGTTTTACAATGTTCTACGATAAAAATGAAGCTGTTTCTCCTGGGGGAATGTAAGTGGAGGAGGTGCTCCTGAGGAGGCCTGCGTGTCATTGAGCTCTCCATCCTCAAGCAGGTGCTCCTACTAACCTCCCTTTAGTAGGCACCGAGAGGTGACGTGACTTGCGCAGGGCTAACCAGCTGGTATGTAGTGATGCTGAGACTGCAGAACCCAGCTCCTGGCACCAGTGTGCTGTGCCCCTGTGCACTGTGAGACTCCAAAAAACGTTTGCTCGTCACCCTAGAGATAGTGTCTGCACTCCAAAAATTGTTTTCTTTCATTTAAAAAGAATCAACCACACTTACTGAGTGCTATGTACATATCAATATTAGTATTTGTTCTAGGAATGTGTATGTGTTTTTGATATTCAATTTAAAAACTGTGTTTAGAAAAAGAATTAAATGTACATGATAACAGAAGTTTACGAATACTACAAAATGGTATGTGGGAAAAAGTATGTCCACTTCTACCTCCGACCCCAGTGGTTTCCGTGGTTTCTTGTGCATTGTTCCAGAGCTATTTTTATGCATGTACAAGTTTATAAGTATATGTACTTCCTTTTTGTCCACAAATGAGGACATACTATAGTAAGTAATATAGGATGTGTCCCTTGTGCATCTTGGTTTTTTTACTGAGCAATCTATCTTGGTGTTCTTTCCATGTCAGAACATATGGAACTGCCATGTGCTTTTTGGCAGCTGCATAATGTTCCTTGGTGTGGGAACACCATGTTGTCTTTTAACCAGCCCCTTATTAACAGGTTATGTCCAATCTTTTGCTACTATAAATAGAGCCTCAGTGACCATCTTTGCAGTTAACTTTGTTGAGTATATGGACAAGTTCACCTGCAGATGAAATTCCTGGAGGAGGAATTCCTGGGTCAAAGGGTTTGTACAGAAAGTCTCAAGGAACAAATGGAGGAAAATGAGTAACAAAGAGATGAAGCAACTTGGCCAAGGTCACGGCTAACAAGTGGTTGTGCTGTCTGTGAATTCCAGAGTGCAGGCTCTTCACTGTCCCTCTCTACAGTTCATTACTTCCTTTATTCTTTCCAGTTGAAGCCAATCACAGGCCTGAAGTAAGGGAAATGTTTTGAATTTCCTTTGAAATATAGACTTTTGGTTAAGTGATAAGGATGCCATGAACAATGTGTGTCAAGAAGACTGGACACAGGCCTGGGCTCTGGTGGCTCTTCACGTTTACATCGATGATTGATTAGTTCTTACCAACTTTTTACATTGAGTCTGGTAGTTAAGGTGTAATACGTCTTGTCTTTGCCTCATCCCAGAGTCCAAAGGCAAGTTGAAGTGTGACACACCTCATGCAGCTGCAGTGCGTAAACTCAGATGTGTACAGTGGCGCATGCGCAATAGGTGTCTATTCCTCGCTCATATTAAGATTCAAAATGCGATCTCCTCCAAGCAGTGATCTGGGGACCCAGGCTCCTTCCACTTTCTGGCTCGCCCATGTTCAACACGTGACTTCTGTGTTCATTTGTAAAAAACCAGTAGAAGAAAAAAGAGCATGAGGAATTTAACATGGGAGGTTTTTATGGGCCAGGAGTGGAAGTTGCTCCCGTCACCTCTGCTGCCATTCCGTCTGCTAGAACTCAGTGGCACGGCCCCACCCAGCTGGAAAGGAAGCCGGCATGTGTAGTCTAGTCGGGAGCCCAGGAAGAAGCTGGCAATGTCTGATTCTCAAAAAGCAGGCAGAGTGTCACAGCCTGACCTCTCGTTGACAGTTTTATGACTTGGGCAAAGTTGCTTCTCTGGGCCTCACCTTTCCAATCTTTAATTTAGGGGCTTGAACCACACAGAGTAAACTCCAGCCCTAATGTTTTATGAGCTGATTTAAATCAAAGCCAATTTGTGGCAGTGCATCATGCCTGTAATCCCAGCACTTTGGGAAGATCACTTGAGGTCAGGAGTTCAAGGCCAGCTTGGGCAACATAGCAAGACCCTGTCTCTATGAAAAATAAAATAAAGTAAATTAGCTGGATGTGGTGACGGACACCTGTAGTCCCAGCTACTCAGGAGACTGAGGCAAGAGGATTGCTTGAGCCCAAGAGTTAGAGGTTGCAGTGAGCTATGGCTGCGCCATGCTCTTGAGCCTAGATGACAGAGCAAGATCCTGTCTCTAAAATTAAAAGAAAAAAAACAGCCAATTTGTGGACTTCCCAGGATCTCTGATCTGGTAGACTCTCTTTGGCGGTTTCATATGCAACTACCATGACTTAAGTGGCTAGAACTATGCCTGGCACATAGCAGCACTTAAATAACCATGAAATAAATAAATGGATAACCCAGGTCTACCCTCATACCAAGTCTTTCTAGGAGAAGGAGTGAGTTCCTCCTACTTGCCCCTTCTAGCTACTGGTAGAAGGTGGCAAGAGCAGGACGTTCTAAAGCCCAGGTCTCTGGCCCCAAATCTGTTGCATAGCAGACAACAAAGGCAAGGAGGGACAACAGTCCCAGTGGCTGCATGTGCGGTCTCAAATACTGGGAAAACTGGAAAGTAGAAATGAGAAAATGTGGGTTGTCAGATGGGACCACAGCTCACTGCATCGATGCAGACAGGGAGAGAGACCACCTGGTGGTCCCTGTTCTCTGCTTCACACCAGGCCTGGCAGCTTCACTGTGTAGAACATGCCCATGATCTCCGCTGATCCCTTTAAATGCGTGTCCAGGCAGGAGGGGATGGGGGTAGGGGTGGATTTGCAGGAATATTATGTCACTGCTGGAAACCTTCAAGGGGAATAACCTGAGGGAATGGAGAAGTGCTTATGGTACAGTGACGGAACCAGGGTATAGCAGAGTGTGTGTGTACAGTGTGGCTCTAGCTATGTTATTTTGCTGTCTGTCTGCCTATATCTCACTTGAGCTTAGGAAAAAAGACTGGGAGGAAGTAGCTAAACCAAAAGTTTCTGGCCTCACAATGTGGCTCAGAGTCTCCTTGTGTGTGAAGGACAGTTTATGGTAGCAGTGACAATAACAACAAGAGTTTTGTATTATCCTGTATGTTCTCCCCATGTTGACTGCATTGCTCCACAATATCCCAGCTGGGGTGGCTTGCTTTTCTCTATATAGCAATGCTGAATCTGTGGTAGGATACAGTAGAAAATCAGACTTTGCTTTTAGACATTCACTTCTCAAACCTTTATGAAATTAAAAGTTCTTTTTGCAATTATTGTACTTAAAAAATAATCTGAACTTCTCAATTCTCTCCAGAGTGGAGCCCGAGCCAAGGGAACCACTGAAAGCCTTGTTTGACTGTGCAGGAGACGGGCTGTCCTCTTGCTAACAGCCACCCTTTCTGCCAGATAGAATCACAGCTTGGTAATATGAGCTATAAGCAAGGCCAGTAAACACCTCCCCTCAAGGTGTAGTTATCCTTAAATAATAAATTTGGGAATGTCTTGGAAAAGAAAATTAAAACTGTCCATGAACACAGATGGTGTAACTTTCTTTAAGTTTTAAATGAAGTGCAAACACTCCTATCCTCGATGACAGAAGATCAAAGAGTTCTGGGTGAAATGTGCCATTTCTGCAAAAATGTACAAAGTGACAATCTGCTGCCTTTGCCTGCGACGATAAATACAATCTCTAGAAATAAGAGTTCCATCAACTTTCTTAGTTTAAAGATCACATGGAGTTGAAGCCGGGCTTTTGTCTTTGTTTTGGAGTCTGCCTACTTGATTGGCCATCTGCCATGTCGCAAAATCCTTACAGCCATGAAAAGGATTCTGCAATTCTTGCCAATGTGTGGTCCAGCTGAGAGCTGAGTGAGAATGCTATATGTCCAGGCACATGCCATATTCATCCAAACAGATGGCTTATCTTCTGTTACTGACCTGGAGGTAGGAACATTAGGCCATTTCAAACAAGGGTGTTTGGCTAAAACAACATTTAACTTGAGAACAACTTGTAAACATTTGGTGAGCAGGGACCAGGACATCACAGAAGGTGCAAAGGTGGTGAGATGAAGCCCCTGAGTTTGACAGGCTCAGGGCGTCTCCTGGACTCAGGCAGACACTTGGCCCCTATGCAGAGTGGCCGTCAGCCACAGTGGAAAATTGGACACCAAGAGCTGAGCAACACGGAGGGAGAAGTTCTTACACGCGGCTGCATGCTGGAGGCCCGTGCTCTGCTGGAGTCCCAGGGCAGCGGGGACACTGTCGGGAGGGATCAGCCTGTGGCGAAGGACAGTTCTCACAACTGCCCTGCTGACGAGTCTCGCTGGATCTGGGCTTTGGGTACCTCCAAGGGTTCACACACACACAGCCTCTCCCAGGCGCTGTTGGCTTCTGGGTTCTTGCTCACCGCTACCTTTCCCATTTCCTCAGACTGTGCGTCCCAAAGGGCTCAGATTCCCAGGTGGAAACTGGCGGAGGAGAGAAGGGCAGAAATGGAAGAACTAGAGCTGAAGACCTCACTGCACTCACAGTTGCCTTCTCGCTTTTTGAAAACAACCTCACTCAGATAAGCTCTGGAGTTGGGCAAAGCCTGGTTCAAATCCTGACTCTACCACTTATTAACTAGATGCATTGGGCAAATTGCTTAACTTTCCTAAGACTCGGTGTCCTTAGAGAGTTACAAAATAGAGCCGGCAGCACCCTGAGGTTGGCTGGGGGTCTGAATGAAATGGTGCATGTACTAGTCTGACCTGGAACAAATTTCCTCAGTTAATGAGAATTGTTATGACTTTGTGCTCTGGTTTGGATGTTTGTCCCCTCCAAATCTCATGTTGAAATTGGATCCCCAAAGTTGGCGGTGGGGCCTAATGGGGGGTATTTGGGTCATGGGGGTGAATCCCTCTGAGGTGAGTGAGTTCTCACTCTACTAGTTCCTGCAAGAGTGGGTTGTTAAAAGAGCCCAGCACCTCCCCCCACCTTGCTTCCTCTCTTGCCCCGTGATCTCTGCACAGGCAGCCTGAGGCCCTCACCAGATGCCCCGTCTTGAATCTTCCATCCAGCAGAACTGTGACCTCTTTTCTTTGTAAATTACCCAGCCTTGGTATTCCTTTACAGCACCACAAAATGAACTAAAACACTTTGATTATTTGAATTGGGCCCAAGAAGAACATTTAGATTTTCAATAGGACAGTCAACGTGGACCAAAGTTATAATCTATTACAGTCTGTGTAACCAGGTGCCTTTGGGGAGACACTGAAGTAGCTTTCAGGGATTTGCTGCCTACACACTGTGCTTCAGGTATTATCCCAGTACTTTGGGCACAGGCGAGGATATCTGTGGGGGGAATTCCTGCAAGTGGAGCTGCTGGGTTAAAAGCTGTATGAAATTGTTCTCAAAGACACTAGAACAAGGTTTTAAACACTGTGAGTGAGCACCTACACACACATATTTCCTCTTAGCTGAGGAACTGACCAGACCAGTTTTATACAACTTAGATGTCATGTGCACTTACGCTTGAGACATGGATGAGAACACTGCAGTGGACTTCTGAGGATTGCAGCTGTCCTTGTGACCAGGTGTCATAGGCCGAGACTGGGCTGGAGCATGCCAGAAAGCCAGAGCTAAATCTCTGTGCACTGGAGCCTGGCAGGGCCCTGGCCTTTAATCCCTGCTGAGAGATGGGGACTTAACTCCAGAACTGACCTGGAAGTTGCTGACAATCTTATCAGACACTTCAGCCTTGGGCTAAACCTGTTAGGGACAAGTCCTGATTTCATCAAAACAGGGGGAAGGTGTATTCCACTGGCACCTTAAAACTCTAGGTGAGCGTCTTCTCCTCCTTGCCTTGGTAGCTGGATACTAGAAACAATCCAAATGTCCACCACTAGTTGCTGGTTAAATAAATTATGCTCCATCCAAACAATGGAATACTAGGCAGGCTTTTAAAAGAATGAGGTAGCTCTTTGTAAACTGATATAGAGTAACCCCAGGATATATTATGCAGAGAAAAACACAAGGTTCAGAACAGTAGGTGTGGCATGCAACCTTTTGGCAAAATAAAATGAAATAAAGTAGGGGTGGTATATAGATATGCACTTAAGTATTCATAGATTCCCTCTGGAAGAACACAGAAAAAACTGGTTATAATTGTTGCCCATGAGAACCAAATTCAAGGGTAAGAGAAAGACTTTTTGCTGTTCAAGTCTTTTATTTAATTTTATTTTGTGCTTCCTGTATTATTTATCTAAATATAAAAAATATTTTTCAGCTCTATTGAGGTGTAATGTACATACCATGAAACTCACCAGTATCAGTTGTACAACTTGATGCATCTTGCCAAGTGCATGATATAACATTGCCGTCACCCTGCAAAGTTCCGCCAGACCCCTTTGCAGTCAATCCCTGCCCTTGGCCCCTGGCAACTACTTACTTGCCTTTTAGCACCATAGTTTTGCCTTTTAAATATTTATAAATTAAAAATAATTCAAAGCCTCATATAAATATAGCCCTCAATAGTTTTGTTGCCTTAAAACAAATTTCTCAAGAAGAGACTCTGTCTTCAAAAAAGTCTAAAGTTGCTTCCTGAAAGAACTTGGTTGTGTAAAAGGGGTGGAGTGGAAGTGTTTAGTCACTAGGATCGAGAAACTGATGACCAAAGCAGTCTTCTCCCTTTGGAACAACTTTTCTTGAAGAGCAACTTGTTGCGTTTTGTTTCATTTTGTTCTTTCTCTATCTGCTTTTAGGGCCTAGCACTGAGCAGGCCTAGAGAATTTGATTTTTGTCCAGAATGCCTTGAAAAGATCTAGCCCAGTCCTAGGTCATTTTGGTAACAAATTCCGTTCACTCCGCAAATGTCGGAGGCCTCTGTGCATCCAGCTTGGTATGCCCTTGCCCCTGCCTTCCAGGGACGCCACATCTAGATGGGATTCAAACATGTAAACCAGGGGCTGCAAATTGGTGGCCTAGGGAGTTTGGCCTGTTTATTTGATGTGTTTTGAAAAAAGCTGCATTACAAAGTATTTGGTAGAGCATGCAACGTCTGACTCAACAAAGACCCTCTTCCCCATGTTGCCTCTTTTATATGATAAGTACAGCAAAAGATGTATGTATAAGAATTGCAGTAAAGGTTGCAATAAAGCTTCCGTAGGCAGGAAAAGAGAAGGAGCTGTCTGTGGTCTGCGGGACATCATTAACAAAACCCTGAGATTGGCCCTGGCTCCGTTATTAAATACCAATAATCCCACAGTGTTGTTTTAATATTTAAAATGGTATCTCCCACCATCTCTGAAATGACACCTTGCTAAATGATCCATTATCTGGAAAGACGTAATTCAGAGTTGATCCTTTAATGTCTCATTTATAATTGGAGAACAGCTATAAGAGCAAAGCAGAATATAGTTAAATGAGGATTAATGCTGCATTACTTTGAATTTTCTAGCTGAGTTTTGTTCCCACCCTCCTCTTCCTTCCCTGGCAATAGTTCTTAGCAGTAGGACCTACTCCTACTGTAAGGAAGGAATATCATTCCGAAAAGGAAAGTGCTCTGACCCACAATCTCTCTTCCTTTCAGGAATAACCATCTGCTTTTTTCCTTCCATCCACCAACACAATGTGCTTGGAGCCAGGCTTCTCAAAATCCCCATCTCAGCATTCTTAGTCCCTACACTTAGTTTTTCACATCCCTGCATTTTTGGCATAATTATCTTAAGATCACTGCCTAGTCCCAATACTGGCCCTGTCCAGGTGCTGATAGGTATGATCCTAATTCATGTAACACCTTCCATAATGACTGTCCTTGTTGATCTTCATCCATGATGGCTGAACACCTTGCATCTTGGCTGTCTTCATTGCCTTAACCACTTCCATGTCAATGCCTTCTGTAGCAGCCGTGGACATACCTCTCATAGTGACTAACCTTGTTGATATACTATCTCCATAATGGCCTTCCTCCTTGACATAACACCTTCCATAATCACTGACTTGGATGTAACATATTCCATCATGGTCATCCTCATTGATAGAACACCTCCTGGGGGCTGCCCTAGCCCCTCTGGGTGAGGAGAGCATGTGCCTGCCTGGCCCTAAAGATCTCCTGGAGTGTGCTGCCTTTCTTTGTTGACCTGTTTACCCTGGGCTGTCTGGTTTGCCTGAGGATTCACTTTATTGACCTGGCCCACGGTCATTTACAAGGGCTTCATTCAAAAACTTATTCCCCATCTAAGTCTGTATGCCTGCCCCGCTTCAGCCCCCCTTTAAGATTGCTGGACACAACAACAAGAAAGGTGCTAATCCCTAGTCCCTAAAACAGGAGGTTTAAACTGAAGGATGTATATTCCCAGTTGGCTCCCCGGGGCCCGGGGCTGGTGCTGTGCCCACATTCCCTAGTCAGGTCCCCCTAAATGATTAAGAGGTTGGGCCTTTGTAGTTAAGAAACAGGTAGACCTAAGGCCTCCAAAAGACCAGTTTCACCCCTCCCTCATTTGATACTTGGTAGAGGCTGACACCCCGACGGCCACTGCTCTCATGCCCTAGCTGCCGGGGTGGGTGTGGCAGTCTGTCCTTCCATTGCAGCAAGGAAGGAGCGGGGGCGGGTCAGCTAGTGCTCATCGTTCAGACAGTGGTAAAGCAGAACAGAGGTTGCTGGCTACAAAGTACTGAAGTAAAGACAGTGACGGAGGCGGTGAAGCTGTTAGAGACAGGATGGGCAGATGCCATTCCTGGCTGGCCAGCACTTGTCATTAACGAGGAAGAGTTTGGGGGACACTGAGAGGCAAGCTCACAGGCCAAGGGAGGGGCCCACGTTAGCTAGAGAGCCTTACCCTGGGTGGCTGGCCTCCTTCCTATCTACGAACATCTTCTGTGGCCATAGGAGCCTCCTCACATGGGTAAAGGGCGGGGCGGATGGTCAGAGTGGGTGTTTGCAAAGGAAACACCAGCACTTCTCTCCGTGTTGCTGGTGTTGAATGGTACAAGCTGAAATGAGTCTCTGACCACTGCCCCTCTCTAGCTGGGGTTCGGGGCGAACAGTGGGGCCCAGGCCACCCAGCAGCCCGTGACCAGGAGAGTGGACATCTTAGAGTAGCAGAAGGTGCGTGGGCTTTGGAATCAGGCAGTGCTGGGTTTGAAGCTCAGCTGTGTGTCTTCCTAGCTGAATTTAAACAATTTACCTAAAAGAAATGTGTAGAAAGTGCCCGGCATGCGGCAGATACTGAACCAGTGGGGGCTGCTAAGTGATGGTGCCCTCAGCCTCGGCCATCCCCAACACAGCCCACCTCCTCTGGACTCTGGACTTTAAAGCCAGGCACCCCACTGGACGGCTCCCTGATTTCTGATTTTTGTCTAGGGCTCTTGTTTAGCATCGAGATGAGACCATCAGCCGCTAGTGCTCTTGGCCACAGCGTGGCCTCCTCTCTGACCCACTTGCCTCCCTCCCTGTCACCTTCCAGCATCTAGACACTAAAGTTTTGCAGGCAATACAATGCTTTAGAGATCCTCATTGATGTACCATTTCCATAAAGGCTGGCCTCGTTTACATAGCACCTTCCGTGATGGTAACTTGGCTCCAATGGGGAGCTTCGCGGCCCAGACCATAGGTCAGACTTGTCCAAATTTCTTTCAGTGAGCAGCTCAGCAGGTGCTACAAAACCCACCCCATCTTTCCATGAGTCCTGCATTGGTTTTCCATTGCTGCGTAACAAATTGCCAAAACTTGGTGGCTTAAAACAACACCCATTTCTTAGCTCACAGTTCTATAGGTCAGAAGTCCAGATACGCACGGCATGGATAAGTTCTCTGCTCAGGGTCTGAAAAGGCTAAAATCAAGTTGCTGGCCAGGCTGCATTCTCACGAGCTTATGGTCTTCTAAGTGCAACAGTTGTGGCAGGATTCAGTTCCTGTGGCTGTAGGTCCAGGTCCCCCTTTCCTTGCTGGCTGTCAACCGAGGCTGCTCTCAGCTTAGAGACCACTTGCACGCTTTGCCATGTGGCCCCCATCTTCGACACCGGCTACAGAGAATCTCCCTCATGTGGAATCCCCTTCACACGTCAGCTCTCTTTTTCCAGGAAAAGCCCAGTCTCTTTTAAGGGTTCACTAATGAGGCCAGACCCCGCAGGACAATCTCCGTTACTTCAAGTCAGCTGTGTCATCCAGTACAACCCAGTCTGGCTGATGATGCCCCGTCATATTCAGAGTCCCTCCCACACTCCAGGGGAAGAGACTGTGCCAGGGTGTGGGTCATGGAGGTCCTCCTAGAATTGTGTGCACCCCAGGTGCAGTGGCCCAGGGGCTCTGTCCCCTCTGTGGGAGTCGTGATGATTGTGGCCATCACTGCTCGAGGGCCCGCCATGTGCCCAGCTGTGCACAGATGGTCTCATTCCAGTACTTGTAAAAGCCCCGCACAGGTGACCTTTTTAGCCGAATGTTGCCATTGAGAAGCCTGTGGTTCAGAGAGGTAAGGCAGTTTGTCCACAGTGGCCCAGCCAAGCGACTAAAGTGACGGGCACTCGGAGTGGGAGTGTTACTCGCATCGGGTGGAGTGATGGGGTCCAGAACAAGTCTCCATCTTAGCAGAACCTCCTCTCCCGCCGCCTCCTCTCCTCCCCGGGGAGCGAGTTTGCACAGCTCAGGCGGAGTGAAGCAGAGCTGGGCTGTGGGACGGCCACTCCCTGCCACCACCCCTCTCTCTAGTGTTAGCCTTTGAGGGGCAAAGAATAATAAGGTAGGAGCAGGCTGATAAAACCTTCTGGAAAAGCCCATTTGAAACTAAACTTAGTTTTAGTTTAACCAGCTCTTGGCTTATGTTCAGGCAAGTAAGAAAGTTTTCTTTTATGTTGCTCGTACTGCCCCAGAATGCAGCGCTGTCAGCACATCTCTCGGAGGCCTGTCCCCAGCGACAGCCCCTGCTCAGCCTGCAGCCCAGAGAGAGAACGAGGTCTCCGAGGGCAAAGTGCAGTGGCCAACAGGCTGCGCAACGTGCCAGCCAGGTTCTCACTAATCAGGGAAATGCTCCTTCTTATGTTTCCTAACTTTCTGCCATCGAAAAGAGTATTCTAGTTATTGACGTCATTTTTGTTTAAAGAACAGTTTCTCTCCCCACCAACCCCCCACCCAAGGGATTATCGTGCACATGTATGAATTTGAGTCTATGTAGTTTTGGTCAATTTGGGCTTGTTACTCAAATGAATAATTAGCAATTAATTCTCACCTACATTATGCTAAATGAAACAAGCCAGACACAAAAGGACAAATACCGTTTGATTCCCCTTATGTGAGTAGTCAGAGTCATAGAGACAAAGTAGAATGGAGGTTGCCGGGGCTGTGGGGACCGGTGGGGACAGAGTTTCTGCTTCAGATCATGGAAACGTTCTGGAGACGGATGACGGCAATGGTGACACAGCAACGTGAATGTTCTTGATGCTGCTGAACTATACACTTGAAAATGGTTAAAATGATAAAGTTTACATATGCATATTTTACCATAGTAAAAAAGTGAAAAAATGTCTGTAGGGCTTATTTGTGTGCGTACTTTTCCCTTTTCCTTTTTTTATTGATTTGGGTTTTTTTACCACAGTAAAAAATTAGTTTTTTCAAAAAAAAGAGTGAAGCATGCCTTATAGTTCTGAGGCTTGCTTTGTGAATGTATTATTCTATTGGATCCTACACTCGATCGTAGCCAAAAGGCAGAGAAGCAACTATTGTATTGGATTCTGCTGCTAGAATCTGCCCCTGCTGCAAAGGAGGCTTCGACACACAGGAGGCTCCTTCTCTCACGAGGCCCAAGGACAACATCCACGAGCCGCCTCCCCATGAGCCTAGCGTAGCTCATGGCACCTAGGGTTCAGATCACAAGGAAGGACCATTTCATCAGAAGCCAACAGGTTTTTCTCCTCCATCTTCAGCGTTGTGCAAAAAGCAATTCATTATAGCAAGAACTGTGAAGCTTTGCAAGAACCTAGTACCTTGAGGGCAGAGACTTTGAGTAATTTATGGATGAGACCTCATGCCCACACCGCGCAGCACGAACAGCGACTTAGAAAGTGTTTGGTGCATGTCCAGAGGGCCGGAGGGACAATTGAGCTTCTCAGTCATCAGTGAAAGTTTCAAATAATGGTTTCTCTAAGTTTTAAAAATTGTTTCCTTGAGATGTACAGTAAAGTACACAAATCTTAAGTGTACAACTTGATAAATTTTATATATGTGTATACATATGTGTGTGTGTGTCTGGTAACATTTGGAACATTCCAGCACCATCCCAGATCCCAGTCAATACCTGCCCTCCCTCCAGGTTCACTATTCTGACTTATACAAGGATAGATTGGTTGGTTTTGCCTTCTTGACCTTGATGTAACTGGAATTATACAACACGTAGTCTTTTGTGTGTGGATTCCTGTTTAACCATCTCCCTGCTGACTTTTTATCAGAAGAATTCAAACAATTGTTTAATCTCTGATGGCAAAGTCAGGCCATTGGAATGAAGTCCTCTAGGGAGAGAAACTAAAGAAACTGGATATTAGTGACTTGCAAGCGTTTAGCAGGTGGGGGAGAGGAGCTATGGGCCTTGTCTCTGTGTGTCCCTGAGCGTACCGACAAATGGGCTTTCTAATCTGCTGTTTTGGCTCTTCCCCATCCATCCTTGGGATCCTCAGTGACTTTCACGGTCGGCATGACTCACACTTCAAGGGCTAACTAAACGAATCTTTTTAACATTTCATAAAATGTTAATGTGATTTAAAGTAGCCCTGTGACATTTTAGCATAGCGCCATGAATTATTTACAGTGGTCATAAACTGAGTTATAGTTGTTGTTTGATTCTGCAATTCCCATGTTCAAAATCTGTTATTATGCAGCTTTCTTACCTCTGTGGCCCTGTTTGAAATCATTTCTCCACCTAGTGCACTTTGATTCAATCTGGAGTGAAAGTCCGAGTTTTGAGCTAGGAAGAAGCCTTAAAATTGCCTGAGTCCCAGGGGGGTTTGTACACAGATGTGTCTGTTTGCTGCAGACAGTGGCCCAGACAGGACTCACAGCTAGTCATAGGTCTAACATGCAGCTCTAATATGGCGTGTGTCTTTGATCATAAAAGGGAAAAATATTAATACAACAGGAGGATTTGGATGGTTGCATGCAAACCCATCGCCACTTTAGTAAAATGATTCAAAGCATAAGCCCTGCAGACAGTTGATCACTAACATTGCTTTTGGAGGATGGATCCGTTAGTACTTTAGACAAGAAATAACCTGCATCATCATATATAATTTTCTTTCCTAAGAAGTTTGGGAATGAAGAAAAGAGTAGAGAGTGAATGTATGTCCACACCAGTTCCCTGTTTTGATAAACTGTTCCAACAAGTTGGATTGACTACGCATGCACATAGGTTGTTTTTAACATTGCTATTGGAACTTTATTTTGCCGTCCTCTGTAATCATTCTAAGTGCTATGTGAACTATTTTAAAGGGAACTGCGCATCCCTTTTACTGAGGAGGTGGGGACCTGGTGTCCCTTGAGCACTGATGTTTGGCTGTAACTCTGGGAGTTGGAGCCCAGCCTGGTTCATCATGGTATGCTGGCACCTGGCCTGGATGGCAGCTCCTGGCAAAGTTACCTGGAGTGATGTGGCCAATGTCGGCCTTTGTCAGCGTCTTCACACCAGGTTGTCTTTGCTTTGCACTCCACTGTGCGAGCTCTTGTCCGACTCCCCGGGGCCTTCTGCCCTGCCCTGACCTCCCGGTGCAGTCCTGTGTCCCGGCCCCACGCCGGGTGGGAGTTTGCACTTGATCATTCCCCGGCCCTTTATTTATAGCTGTGGTCTATGTCCAGTCCTTCCTGGGTGTCAACTGCCCATTGCAGTGTTCAGTGTATAGGTTTAAACTGTGGCCCTTTCCTGTGGAGAGCCTGTGAGGCTGTAACAGTGGAATGGCCTCTCATGACACAGGATCTTCATTTGGGGGGTGCACCTGCTACTGGGGCTGGGGAAGGGGATGGATGGTCACTTGCCCCGACACCCACCCCTTCCTCCAGACCACCAACAGAAGCCCGAAGCATTCCCCCAGCTTGCCCCGACTGCCCAACCTGCCCCACCTTCTGTCTGGGGTGCCTGGTAGGCAGTCGTCATTCCTCATCCCTTTCCTTCTAAGGAAGAGGATGAGAGATTTGTCCTGCTGCCGCGACAGGCTTGCACAGCTGCCTTCCCCCAGCCTGCCCTGGGAATACGGTGGGAGAAGTGGTTGGGGTAGGTCCCCCTTGACTTCCAAACCAATGGACGAGTGGCTTCCCAGCGCAGATATCCAGAAGGACAGGTAGGGGTCTCTATTCCAGGAGAAGCATTTCCTGCCAAGCCAAACCAGAAGGCTGGTTGAAGTTGACTCAAACTTGGGTCTGATTTCTCCCATGAGTCTTGTTGACAGTGACCTGGAGAAGTGAGGCCTGCAGGCTGGGGCTTCTGTAGGATGCTTTTCTGCCAAGACCTGGCCCTAGGCTTTCATTCCCAGTGCTTTGTTCTGGAATCATAACTGCTTTTCTTTTGCCACCAACTCAGCCACATGAACCTCCCGTGCCCACAGCCCCCTGCAGACCCCATCAGGCTGTGGCACCGTCAGTAGCTGAACCATGCCGATGTCCCTTCCTTAGAACCTGACACCGGGACAAAGCCAAAAACAATACACAAAAGAACAGCCGCACCCTAAACACTTCAAATTCCAGAAAAATAAATCTTAAGTTTAAATTCAAACTACTCTTTCAAATTACTTTGAAATGAGAAGGATTCGCAGTATCACAGTGTGCCCGTTGGACCATTTCACACCAGTATCTTTCTCTTTTGCTATCTGGAGATCCCCTGGCAAGGCAGCAGCTTAGAAATGTTTTATCTGCCTTGATTAATTTTGTGGGTGAGAACAAACCAACGTCATCAAAAAGTTCCTGCTTGTGTGTGGCATTCTTTGGGCAGGGCTAGCTCTGCTCAACAGTCGTTTATTACACCCTGGCTCCAGGGTCAGACTGCTGGGGCACAGAACCTGTCCCTGCCTCTTACTAATCACATGTGCCTGGCAAGTTACTTACCCGACTGGCCTCAGTTTCTTCCTCTGTAAAATGGGATTAATGTTGGAACCGACTCTATGGAGTAGTTGTGGGATTTGTAAATACTTACAAATGTGCACGTGGAGGGTGGCTCGTATGAAGCCGGCATTAAACGTCTGTTGTTACTTAGGCAGGCCTGGAGTCCGGGTTCCCAAGGCCTCCCGTTCAAGAGAGACTGGTCAGCCCCTGAAATGGCAACTTGCGTTCTCGTTCTTTCTTGTGGAAATTAACTGTTTCCAAGTGGGCAGATGAGTGGTCTTCCTGTCGTTGGTGAGACTTACAGTTCAGTTTACCAGTCTGTAGATGGGCCTGGCCAAGCCAACGACAGATTAATTTAGGACATCTAAACCCGTGTCCCTCCACTGCCTTCAGGCCTCACTGCCTCTCGTCTTCTGGATTAGTAAGACTCAGGCTTGATGATGTGACAGTCCGGCACCCCCCTCCCCATAGCAGGCCCCGTAAAAATGGGTTATGGCGGTGGTGACCCCAATCCCTTGGTATCAGCCAACACCTCCATTCACTTAATAAGAATGGCAGCCCATGCTCTGCCGCTGGGCGGCTTGACCCACCTTGGCAGCCTCCGTGAGGGCAGCGTGGTGGTACCGGGTGGGTAGAGGGTGCAGGGGAGCTAAGGTTGAACCAGAATGTCTCGGCCGCCTCCTGAGCTCAGCAGACTTAGAGAAGTGAGGTCACTTCTCTGAGTGTCGGTGGAATGCCAGAGTCACACGAGTCTACACATTAGGAAAAGCCTTAGTAGCCAGTGAGCAGGGCCAGGGCAGGTGGGGCAGGTCAGGTGTGCAGAGTTTAAGGAAGCGCTCACACCCGCACAGCCCTGACAGTGAGTGCCTCCTCACCGTTTGCCCCTAGTCGCCCGACCTGCCTCACCTGGTCCTCACCTAGCCAGCCATGGCTCGAGGCTTTAGACTCAGGGCCAAGCTGGTGCCGTAGCTGTCTGCTTCACATCCTTCAGGGGGGCCCCTTTACTAGTAGTAGTTGTTGTCATGTGCTGTCACTAACAACATCAACAGTAGTAACAGCTAATGTTCATTGGCTGCCTGACACTGTTCTAGACACTTTATAGATATTAAGTCATTTAGGCCTTACAGGAATTCCATTATTATCCCCATTTTCAGATGAGGAAAGTGAGGCACAGAGAAGCTAAGGAGAAGCCCAGGAGGCACAGCTGGTGAGTGGTAGAGCAGGAATTGACCCTAGGCAGTCTGGCTCTAGCGTCTGCACTCTTACCCACTACACAGAGCTGCTGACTTGTGCTACTCCCCGTGAGTGAAGCCCAAACTCCACGGCCAACAACCAAGCCCTCGCCCCCTTCTCCAGCCTCCTGTACCCACCCAACCAAGCTCCTTGGAATCTATGCTTTTCACACCTCAGTGCCTTTGCACCTGCTTTTCTTTCCACTTATCCCAGTATCCCTGTTTGGCAAACTCCTATCCATTTTTCAAGACACGTGTTAAATTGTGCCTCCTCTGTGAAGCCTTCCTTGACTACCACCCCTAGACGGTTGATAGCCAACCCTCAGTGTCTTCAGAGTACCTTGAACTTTGTTGGTGCCTTCAGTTTGCTATCCATCGGGGTCTGGGGAGCAGACAGCAGGGCAAGTGTATATCCAATTTATGTGAATTCAGTAGTGGCTCCCTGCAGGGAGTCAAGGTGGGGAGAAATCATTCAAATGGTGTCATTGTCCCTTCGGGTGGATGTGAGTGAGGTAGGGGGCAAATCACTGTCTCTGCTGCTGGTGTCATTTCCTGGGGTTCTCATGGTGTGAGCATCCACCATTTATTGAAATGTATTTTGCAAACCTGCCCCTAAAAGCAAATCGCTCCTTCATCTGGTGCTCACCCTGAGAAGCAGGCATCTGCTCCGTGAAGGGAGGAGGCACCAGCTGGTGGACTTGTTGAGAGCGGGATGTTGGTCACCAATGTGACCTCTTCCCAAGAGAGGACAGGGCCACTTCGGCCATAGTGATTTTCCCTTTGTGAGCCTGCTTTGGAGCTTGACTCCCACGGAAGCCGTGGGCGATCAGCCATGCGGATTCACGATTGTACTTCTTCCTTTCCGAGTCTGTCTCCCTCAGCATCCTGGGTGCGCCTCCAGGGCACCACGCGTCTTAATACGTATCTCCTGGTGCCCAGGCTGAGCCCAGGGCTGGCTGGGAGCTGCTCGGTTCATCTCCTCGGACAGACAGAGTGAATGGGAGCTGAGCCCCCAGGAAACCACACCCAGAACTGAGGCAACTGGTTCCAACCCGTCTGAAAATTTTAAATTTGCATTTGTCAGTCTTTTGAACTGTATTTGACAAATGTGGAAGAAAATGACTTCCCTGGTATTTACCTGGGGGAATTCCCTTCCTTGCATTTGTTTCCCCTGCTATACTGGAGAATTGCAAAGAAACAGGATGGTAAGGAGAAGAAATAACCGACATCTGTGATGTGGTGATTAATGAATGCTGAATAATGAACGGTGATTAAAACAATTGGAAATTCCCACTTGAGGAGGCACTAGTGAGGCGGAAACTTGCAAAGCGTCCTAATAAGGAGAGGTGGGGAAGCAGGTGAGCTGGAGAAGAAAGCCGTGACTCAGGGGCCCACGCCCGGTGCCTGGCGAGCCTTCCTGAAGGCTCTGAGCCCGGGAGCCCACCCTCCGCTGCAGCGAAGGCCAGCTTAGATTGCTTCCAGCCTGTTAGACCTCAAAATCACAAGATCTGGAGGATTGCCTCCGTTTCTCTGAACCTGAATGATAGATCTTCTGAAATATTGGACCAATAAAATACCAAATTCCTGGGGACAGAAAAGAAAGAGATGTTGAAGAAGAAAACACCTATCCATTTTCTTTAAATCACAGCACATTTATCAAGGGCTCAAATGTGACTGGGGGCGCGCAGGGCGGCTGCGATTTTATTCCACAGTGTTAGTGTTTCCAATTTCAAGGTTTGATTAATGGTGGTGAGTAGGGATGAGGGAAAAATGTGCAAGCAAAATGTCGTTCTCAAACTGCGAGCATTTGTGATCAAATGAGCTTATAAGTTATTCTACTCAAGCATGGAGGTCTTTCTGCTACTTTTATTACAGTGAAGTAAGTGCCTCTAGAGTGGTGGAATTGGTGGGGGGAAGAGTCGGCATTTCAAGGTCGAATCGTTATCTTCTCACTCTTGCTGTCCCCTCTAGCTGACGTTTATCATTTAGGATGGAGGGGGCAGTTAAAAATGACAGTCATGTTGGTGAAGTGTCCTTGGTTGTGACCCTAGGAAACAGCCTGTAATATAAATCATCTCCTCCTCCTGCAAACGGGGGATAAGACTCGGCTACGCTGAGCATATGTCTTTAGCTCAGTGTCTCCTCTAAACTATGAGCCGAAAGCCAGGTGGGGATCTCTCAAGCCCAGGCTCTCTGGTCTGGGCTGCTGAAGAATAGATACAAACTATGCTGGACGGTAGAACATGCTGGGTTGGTCAACTCAAAGTCAGCCCAAAGAACATGGTAAGATGTTAAAGGTACACCACCTTACAAGGCTTTGTCTTCCTTGTTTGCAAAATGTGTTTGCCCAAAAATCTGAGTTATTTAGACCCCAAATACAAAATACAAACAACAGAGATAGCATTAGTAGTTCACAAAGGAAGGACTGGTATATTGAATAATTAGAGTTGGGACAGTTGGCTTTCCATAAGGAAAAAATAAAATAAAAGTGAATCCCTACCTCTCAGCGTAGACCATAAAAAGTATTTCCAAGACAGATCCCCAGGTCCCATGTTAGCTCTGCTGGGGCTTGGAACTTTTATCATTTTTAAAAGCTCTCCACAGACCATTTGAAAGCCCCTAGTCTAGACTATTGAGGGCAGGGACACTGGCTGGTTTTGTCATTAAATCGTTTGCCCCAAATGTGGTCCCTGGAATAGATTTTCTTTTCTTTCTTTCTTTCTTTTTTTTTTTTTTTTTTGCTTATTTATTTATTTATTTATTGTAGAGACAGGATCTCACTCTGTCGCCCAGGCTGGAGTGCAGTGGTGCAGTCATAGCTCGCTGTAACTTCATCAACGTCTGGGCTCAAGTGATCCTTCCACCTCAGCCTCCCAAGTTGCTGGGACTACAGGTGCATAAATTAGCTACCATGCCCAGCTAATTTTTCTATTTTTTGTAGAGATGGGGTCTCGCCATGTTGTCCTGGCTGGTCTAAAATTCCTGGGCTCAAGCGATCCTCCTGCCTGGGCCTCCCAAAGTGCTAGTATTATAGGTGTGAGCCACCACATCCAGCAAGAATAGACTATAAACCCAGAATTTGTTGAATGAATACATGATTTCAAAGATTCTGAAATAATGAATTTTTTAAAAAGAAATTATACATTTTTCTTTGGATGTTATTATTAATAACAGAATAGATTGTCACATGCCCAGAATTATTTGGGGTGCTGACCTGGCTGAAAGCAGAAGAGAAGAACCAAGTGGAAAGATTTTGGTGAGATCAGCATTGATCTTCTCTGAATCTAATTTAAAGAGATTTAAAAATATTACACATATCTTGACAGAAACTAAGCCCACCCCAAAATATTATTAAATCATATTTTAACGGTGGTCATGATTATTCTTTTACTCATTTATTAAGTGCCTACTTTGTGTGGAAACACAATCTTTTGAAGACTTAAGCTTTTTTTTTCTTTTTATCTTTAAGGTATAACTTACATTTTAAAAATTCCTCAATTTTAAGGATACAATTTGATGAATTTTGGCATTTGTATACAACATATAATCACCACTGCAGTCAAGATACAGAACTGGCCGGGTACAGTTGCTTATAACTGTAATCCTGGCACTTTGGGAGGCCAAGGTGGGAGGATCACTTGAGGCCAGGAGTTTGAGATTAGCCTGGGCAACATAACAAGACCCTGCCTCTACAAAAAAAAAAAAAAAAAATTGAAAATTTAGCCAGGTGTGGTGACAGGAGCCTGTAGTCCCGGCTACTTGGAAGGCTGAGGCAGGAGGATCACCTGAGTCCAGGAGTTGGAGGCTGCAGTGAACTGTGATTGTGCCACTGCACTCCAGCCTGTGTGACAGTGGGAGACCCTGTCTCTCTCTCACACACACACAAAAGATACAGAATAGTTCCCTCATCCTACGAAGTCTGCTCGGCCCCTTGGCACTCCATCCCCTCTCTCCACCCCCAGCCTCAGGCACCTGCTGATCTGCTTCTTGTCTAACACTTAATTAAAATAATGATCATCATCATAGAGGCAGGAATTTTTAAATAATGCTTTGGTCAAAGGGTAAAAAAGCAGACAGAAGGGGAAATGAGAATGAGAAGGAAATTGGTAGCAGAGCTCGCCAGCCCGAAACTGGATGCAGCTTCACTTGACAGGGGAATTAGCCTGACTTAGAGACCCAGGCTTGGAGGCCAGGAGAGTACGCCAAGCCTTCGGAGACTGGGTGCGCCAAGAATGTTTTACAAATAACCTGGTAAGACATTTTTATGATTACAGAGAAAGAACACACGAGTTGTAATATACAGCTCAGACAGAGACCTGACAACTGGGTTTTGGAACATGGGTCTGGATTCATTTTTAATCTGACATCAAAAAGAACCCCGAAGCTCAGAAGATTCTAAATGGCCATGCTGTTTAAAGACGAAGCATTTGAGTAAATAGAACTCAGAGAATGTATTCTCTCTCTCAAGCTATTAACTGAAAGACTCATAGTCCCCGGTTCCTGACAAGATTTATTAGCCCAATTGAAATACAGGAATGTTGGTGTGTTTGTGGGAAACTAAATGCAGCAAAGACAAGAACACAGGGTCTGTAGTTTCATAGGGAGCTGTTTCGGGGCCTGAAACTTCTTGCCTCCACATGGGCACCAGGCGCTGTCTAGGACCTGGGGCTACCACTGACAAAGACAGGCAAGCTCCTGCCCTCCTGTAGGAGCTCACATTCTGATCACAGGAGGTGGGACTCTCAGCCAGAGACCAGGGAAGGGGTGGATATAAAGCAGGGTATGGGGTAACTGGGGTGCGGTGGAAGGAGCACTTTAGGTGGGCTGGTCAGGGAAGGCCATTCTGAGGATGTGACCTTTGAGCAGAGGTGAGAATGATAGACAGGAACCGGCTTCTCCAGAGGAAGAGCACTTTAGGAATCAGGACCAGCGCATGCAAAGGCCCTGAGGTGGAAATGAAGTTCAAGAAAGAAGGCAAGGACAGCCTGAGCACAGTGACCCAGGTGGAGAGGAGTACAAGCAGAGGTCAGAGAGATAAGAAGTTTTGCTCCAAAAATGAAAGCCTAAGCCCTCTCGAAAACAAAGTCACAAAACTGGCCATAATGGTGCCCTGGTGCCCTGGTGCCCTGGGAGATGTGTCACTGCTGGGCAGTAGCTGGGATGCTTACAGTTACAAAGTTGCTTCATACTTACTCGGGTACTGATCGTGGACCCAGAGCTGGCAGGGAATAATCCCTTCATTTGTAAACAGAGGCCCAAAGAGGGTAAGGTTCTTACCTGGAAAAACAATAAGTGAGGTCAAAAGGCAAATGATAAACTGGGGAAAATATTTGCAGTTCATATCACAGGTTGGGGGATCAGTTTCCACGCTATATAAAGCGTGGCTGGCCAGCGGGGTAGGGCAGAGTGTCTGAGCGGGGGAGAAGCCCAAGAAGAGGGTGACCAAAATCCAAACATTTGATCCCACACAGCTGCAGAGCCGTGGGAATACAGCTGCTCATTCACTGCCGTGGCAGGAGAAATGCCTCCAGCCTTATGCCGGCTAACAGTTCCGGTAAAATTAAAGTGCATGGCTGGTCAAAAACTGAAAAGGACTCGGATGTCATTCAGCAGGTGCATTGATAAGTCATGGTCTATTCAGACAATGGAACAGAATACAGCTCAGCAATGAAACGAAGCATCTACAATCCAGGAAACAGCGTGGGTGAATCTCACAAGCACGCTGAGCAGAAGCAGCCGTGTGCAAAAGAGAATGTGCTGTAGGATTCCGTTAATAGGAAGGTCTAGATCAGGCAAAACCAACTGATCGTTTTCTGGGACTAGGAGTGGAGGTTGACTGCAAGGGGACGCCAAGGGGACTTTTGAGAGTGATGAAAATGTTTTCACAGTTTGATTGTGGTGGTCACATGGGTGTATACATTTGTCAAAACGCAAAATGAGTGGGTCCTTTTAAATGTATGTAAATTATACCTCGATAAAGTTGATTTAAAAAAATAAATTTTTAAAAAGAGGAGAAAAGGCATAGGTGGAAAACAAAGAAAAGCTCTGGTTAGATTGGTCTTCATTCGCTTACTGCCTATCAGTCACCTCTCACGTACAGGTGTTGTAACAGGTACTGACGAGCTTTTCGCACCAGAACACGGGGCAGTGGAGTGCCAACTCTGGCCCCGTGAGTCTCTGTGAGCCCCTGGGTTTCCTCCACGGCCCTCAGCTACCAACAAACATCCTGTCATCCACCACTCCCAGGCCATCGGCTGCCCAGAGATCCACAGTCTGGACCCAAGTTGGGGCAAAGGCATTGGCTACTAAGGAGAAAAGTGGCTGTCCCTTCTTGGTCTGAGAACACTTAAAAATGGATCAAGCGAAACAAACGGGAGGGAGATTGGGCTCGTTTGTGAACCAGGCTCCACCCTGACGTGTGTGCACATTCTGTTTAATGACCAACGCTCATCTCACTTGCTTGGTGTCGTTTGCTCAGATGTTTTTGCTGGCCCCCAATCCAAGGTAGTAGCAATGTTTTGCTCTAATTTTACAAGTTTGACACAGTGTGTTTATATCCAATTTCTGCAAATGTCTTTATATTCCCAGCCCCCACTGCTGTATGTATGTATGTTCTGGGCATATAAAATGTCCAGGGCAGGAGACAGTGGCTCTCTGCAGATAAATGTGTCTCTCTACAGGTGGCTGGTTTCTGTGTGTAGGCTTTGTTCTACAGTCAGACTGAGAAAAGGTGTGATGGTTACTCTGATTGTTATTTAATAATGCTCAGATGGGGTATCCAGAAGCACACAGCTCAGGACAGCTAGGATGTGGTACAGTGTTTTCAACTTTTAGCAAAATTAATCATGCAAACGAGAGACACATGTTAGTGCCCAGCCACAGCTTCCTGGCTCTTTCCCACTGCTAAAGTCAGCACTGTTGATTTGCACCATCCCCCTCTCAGACCAGGAGGGAAGAACAAAGGTGACAGAGAGGGCATCCTCTTTGAACCATCTGTGGGGGGACCACAGCTGTTTGCAGACCTAAATCATCCTGCTTACTTCATTTTTCTTCCTTGCAGAAGCTTTTGAAATTGCTCTGCCACGAGGAAGCGGCATTACAGTTCTCATAAAGCTGGGGACCTTGACTGTGCCCATGAAACCCTGTTATATCGTCATTTCTAAAAGACAAGTACCCATGTTGTCCATCAAATCTGGAGAAAGACAAGTCTTTACCTTCAGCTGCCAGAATCCAGAGAATCACTTTGTCATAGAGATCGAGAAGAAGATTGGTAAGTGTGCACTCACGAGCTGTTTGACAAATGTCTTCTTTTTTTTTTTATTCTTATTTCAGCATATTGTGGGGGTACAAAAGTTTAGGTTACATATATTGCCCTTGCCCCCCCATCCCACCCCCGAGTCAGAGCTTCAAACGTGTCCATCCCCTAGACAGTGCACATCGCGCTCATTATGTATGTATACAGACAAATGTCTTCTAAATATCTCTGCACCTCCTTGCCTCTCTTTCCCATGCTAAGCAAATGTCTCATGCCAGAGAGGTAAGATCTGTTCTGAAACTCTGTACCCTCTTCATTTAGCTCTGGTGTGGCCAGTCGCAGTTCTAAGTGCCTTACATGGGTTGATTTGTTTAATCTTCAGAACAGCCCTATGAGAAGCTCGCAAAGAGAGGAACTTGCCTGAGATGGCTCAGCTAGGAAGTAGCAGACCAGAGGAGGAACCCAGGCACGCTGGCTCTACAGTCTTTGCACTTAACCATTCTGCCACACGGTCTCTTCATGGAGCACCACAGAGGCCCAAGAGCTGCAGATCTTCAGGTCTGTGATGCTCTGTCTCATGTGCTAAAGCCATCTGGCTGCCGTGGAGCAAAAGTCCAGGGAGTTGGGAGACAAAAGAATGGGAAAGTTGAGGAGATAAGGGTAGGGCAATGGGTCCACAAGGCATGATAAAAAAATAGCAGCTTTGGGTAGAGATGGAGCTGGGTTTGGCGTCAAGCTCCTGGGTGACTGGTCATGTGATCAGGTTACATGACTTCGTATGAGTTATTCAACTGCTTTGAGCCTTAGTTTTCTAGTCTGTAAAATAAGGGTCTCCTCACCAAACAACAGAGTTGTTATGAGGGTGAAGTAAAATAATGAATTGAAAATGTATACATGAGAATTCAACAAACTGTAGATATTTGGTATTATTATTATTCATAATTTGAGCTTTGGGTGGGAGATTGACACAGGAAATAATCATAATCAGGCAGGAAAAAATATATTAATAATTTCCCAATCATTTTAAGGTGAGTATGCCAAAAGGATTAATAGACTCATTAACAATAATGAGAGCACTATTTGTGATCTAATCAAAGCCACACTTTAGGAGGAAGGAATTCATAAGTAAAAGGAGAAATCAAAGTATTTAAAAACTACGTTTGATGACTGAAGCCAAAACCTGGTTCTCTGTAAAAATTAATTAAATAGACAAATCTCTGACTAGTCTCATGGAAAAAAGAAAGAGAAAATTCAAATATACATATATATGTTAACACCATAAAAGTTGATTCAACGATATATACAGAGACTATTTCTAAAATTGTAAGAAACTCTATATAACATTATGGTAATACATGTGAAAATTTTGAGGATATGGATTATTTTCAAGAAAAATGTAATGGGCCAGACTGACTCATGGAAAGGTAGGAAACCTGAATAAATAGATAACCAAGGAGAAGATTGGGAAAAATGCCCAAGAGAGGAGAGAGCAGGGTTTGGGTCAGTTAGAGAGGACCTCATACATGAATTCTATAAAACTTCAAGGACAGATAATTTCATTCTAGAGGAGGGTTGGCAAACTTTTTCTGTACAAGGTCAGATAGTACATACCTTACACCTGTGGGTCAGGTGTTCTCAGTCACAACTACTGAACTCTGATGTTACAGAGTGAAACTGGCCATAGACGATACGTAAACAAATGGGCAAATAGGTTAGTGTGATGCTTTGCATTATTAGGTTAGGGAGAAAAAACTATCAACACATATGATCATCTTAATAGACGATTTTAAATGTATTTAATAAAAAACTCTTAGTAAACCAGGAATAGAAGGATGTTTTCTTAATCCAGTAAAATATATCCATCAAGAACTAATAGCAAATACAATATTTAACAGTCAGACATGGAACCATTACCAATAAAACAGGCAATAACATTAGGAGTCCCATTATTCAGAATTTCTAATTACATATTTAGGGATAATCTTTTTTAAACTTTTTTTTGCTCCTCATCAGTCAACTTGAGGATAATCTTAATAAATACATAAAGTGTATGTGAAGCAAAATATAACATTTTGCCAAAAGATGAAAGAGAAGACTGAAATAAACAGAGAGATATGCCATGTTCCTTGATGGAAGAATTTAGTATTTTTAAAGTGTCAGTTCTTCCCCATATTAATTTATCAGTTTAAGTCACTTATAGTTGAAATCTCAATGAAGCTTTTACAGAGCTGAAGAGAATATTGATATACTTAAGAATCCAATGGAGTGGTGTGTTGCTATTAAAAGAATGAGGTAAGTTTGTGTATTTGACATGAAAAGATGCCCAAGATGGTTTTGTTCCATTAAAAACAAGGCAGCTTACAGTAGTAGGACAATAGTTCATATAGTCTGATCCCACTTTATTAAATACATGTGCACACATGCACACACATACATGCATACAAACTCACACACCTAGTCATAAAAAGCCCACAGTCTGGAGGGATAAACACCAACATATTAACTTTGTACTATTTCTATAGGGGAGGGGAACAGTGGCATTCCTTTTCTTCTTCCTATCCTCTGTACTGTCCTTTTGTCTTTTACAAGCATGCATTACTTTTACAATCAGTTGAACCAATAGTGACTTCTGTTTTGTAGAAGGAAAAAGGTAACAAATGACCCCTCACAAGTCAAGCATTTAAATGCATTCAGTTTCTCAATCCTAGGGTGCCCACTTGGTTTATTATGTAGTCACAACCCATGCTCGCAACTTTTGAAAATGATATGAAAATATCAGTTTTTTAAAGAATAAATCTAGACACTGGAATCAAGTCCAGAGGTCTGCCTGCCTCTCATTTCCTGAGTAAGATTCTGAAAGCTTCAGATGAAGTTTGTCATCTCTGTTCTCATGCCTTCTTAAATAGTTCCATGGAAGTTAATGAAATTAGAAATATGCTGAAAAAAAATGGGTTGTGAATCACGTCAAAAATGACACTTCTCCCTTCTCTGGATAGGAATGATTTTAATTGTTTAAAATGTTTGCCCTGGACAGGGTGCAGGAGAAGATTTGGAGGCATGCCAGTCATTCTGACTACACTTACCTATGTGTCCATCCTAAAAACCAAAGCTCTTAGCAACAAATGAACAATTGCTTTCACAGCCTGGCTCTTGCAATGTCACGTGGCTGGTGATAGAGCTGAGCCTGGGAGATGGGGCTTTTTGACTCCAAGTTCTTGGTATGAAATTAAATCAGAATCCTTGGGTGGCCCGGCCACCTCCAGGCCAGTCTAGCACAGAAACAGAGCTGAGAGCCGCTGCCTGAATAGGGCTGCGTGGCCCCGCTAGAGTACAGAACCCAGCAGGATCCAGTGCATGCTGCCCTGGGCACACTGGAGGTGTGGGTGGAAAGACACTTGGGGACAGCTTTTGAAGAAAAGAGGTGGCTTGATATAAACAATGAAGTTTCCATGAGCTCCTAAAATAGGTACTATCTTTACCAACATGCAAAGTCTAATTTGAGTCACATTAGTCACCATGTTATCTAGCCATGGCTTATCGATTAGGCAGCACAGTGCACTGGCAAGAACAAAGGTTGACCAAACACAGCGTGGGCTTTTGTCCTGGGATCAGTGTGCATTACACGCACCAGCTCAAGTCACCTGGACTCCAGGACCGCTTGGCAAAAACGAGAGATTTTGCACGGGTGACCTCAGAGGCCTGAGACTTCCCTGAAATTCCCCCGTAAGTCCATTTCAAGTGGACAGCACTTTCAAATACCCCGACAGAGCAGTAGTAAAGATTCGAAGATTATCGTTACGGAGGCCAGAGTCCATCACACAGGTCAGATTATCCGTGCTCAAGATAACAAAAACCTTAATGTTATATTGCCTGCTTTCTTTTTTTTCTTCCACATGCTTTCCTCTTATTTCCTCCTTGATGGTAATGTTTCTTGCTTTGTTTTAAAAGGTATAGGAAACAAATACGTTAAAGGATGTCGTTAGTCATTAGTCTTTAAAAAAAAAATTCAACTGCAGTGGTAATAAAATACCAGCATTAAAGCCACGGGGCAGGAGGAGAGCGGCGCGCGGGGTTCCGGCCATCCGGGGAGTCGTACATTCAGAGTGTACTCACTCTGTTGATGAGTGTGTTGATGGGAAAACCAGTTTTAAAAGGTGGATCTTGGCGCTGTGCCCTACAAATTGTGCAACCTTGACTGTCACAGAACAGGGGAAGTAGGATATCCCAAAGCACAGCCTCTGTCGCAAATGGCCTCCCTCTGGCTTCCAGGAAGGCCTGGGCAGAGGCCTGGCACCTGGACTCCCAGAACTTAATCTGGAAAACAGTGGTCGGGAGGTGTCTTGGGTCTGGTGCCCTAGAAGCAGTGCCTGGGACAGAGATTTTTAAGTCATTTATCAAGAGAGTGCCCTCAGAAGAAGTGAGGAAGGCAGGGTAGAGCAGGGAAAGAAGCTAAGCACAGATGTGGTTTCAGCTGAAGTCTAGCCTCAGCCTGATCCTGCGGGGAGCTCCGGATCATCAATGGCGTCCCCAGGTCGCGTCACTTGAAGCCAGGCCAGGCGTCTTTACTCCTGCGTGAGGTGGTTATTGGCTATAGACTGCTCCTCCCCCTTGGCCTGGGAGTGAGGGGCTGCAAAACCTCTTGGGTTTGCTGGTCAAAGGCACCCCCACCACAGCTGGGGCATGGGTGCACCTGCCTGGTAAAAGCCACCTAGCCAGAGCCCCGAGGAGTCAGCTACAGGCGGCTGCGGAGGAGCTGTGTCTGGCCTTGTAGTCTCTGTGGTCAAAATTGCTTTTGTGACTGTGTTTCAGACTGCATGTCAGGCCCGTGTCCTTTTGGGGAGGTCCAGCTTCAGCCCTCAACATCGGTGTTGCCCACCCTCAACAGAACGTTCATCTGGGAAGTGACAGCTCACAAGAGCATTGGTCTAGAGCTGCAGTTCTCCGCTCCTCGCCTGAGGCAGATCGGGCCCGGCGAGAGCTGCCCGGACGGAGTCACTCACTCCATCAGTGGCCGCATCGATGCCACCGTGGTCAGGATCGGAACCTTCTGCAGCAATGGCACTGTGTCCCGCATCAAGATGCAAGAGGGGGTCAAAATGGCCTTACACCTACCGTGGTTCCACCCCAGAAACATCTCCGGCTTCAGCATTGCAAACCGCTCGTCTATCAAACGTGAGCACTCCCCTCCCACTGTTTGATTAGGTTCATGATCATCCTAGGCCAGAAACAAATATCGGCAATTCTGTATGATTCAACCTAAGAGCTTAAAGGAAGATTCCTCTCTTCTTTAAGTGATCTGGGTCACTCATTCCTAGCGTGAACCCCCTCCTCTCTATTAAACAAAGTGCTGACTGTGTCCTTTTAGCATGTGGTGCTTGTTTTCAAAAAATAGCAAGGGATTGGTTCTGCAGACCCGCCTTGAGTGCTCCGTTTCCAACTTCTTTGCCCTGTCTTCTGCCTCTCCCACATTTCTATAAGTGTATCAGTGATGTGCAGAGCTCGCTCACACGGCCCATGGGAGCTGACTATTAAATCTTCAGGAATTTTGTGAGCCACTGTTAAACAGAGCCATTATTAAAAAAAGTAGAATTATGTAAACTTACAGTTAAATAAATTATTTTAGCAATAAGGGTACTAAATACTCAAAACTTATCACTTCTGAAATACTTTACTACATTTTACTCTTAGCTGTGTTCCGGGGGCATTTGTGCCTCCTGTGTCTGTGTGGTGGAAATACAGTATAATGTACTACTGCCCCACTCCACATTGAGTCATGTCGGTAGCTGGACGTCAGCCGCAGTGGCAGTATTCACACCCACCATGGAAGTAGACAGACGCTGGAAATTAGGGCTTCTTTTTGTTTGTTTGTTTTTTGCCCACTGGGTCGGTTATTAAATGCTTACTTGAATAGCACTGATGTATCTTCCCGCCCAGTCTCTGCCCTGAGTGTAAACATACCATGTCCAGACCCCAGGGCTCGGGACCTGAGAACCACGATCGTGTTTCCCTAGCAGCCCCTCCCCTTGGCCACAGACAACCAGGACAGGGTCTAACCGCCTCCTGTTCTTCCCGGTTTGGGTCCCACGCCCGACAGGACTGTGCATCATCGAGTCTGTGTTTGAGGGTGAAGGCTCAGCCACGCTGATGTCCGCCAACTACCCAGAGGGCTTCCCTGAGGACGAGCTCATGACGTGGCAGTTTGTGGTGCCCCCACACCTGCGGGCCAGCGTCTCCTTCCTCAACTACAACCTCTCCAACTGCGAGAGGAAGGAAGAGCGGGTGGAGTACTACATCCCGGGCTCCACCACCAACCCAGAGGTGTTCAAGCTGGAGGACAAGCAGCCTGGGAACATGGCTGGGAACTTCAACCTCTCCCTGCAGGGCTGCGACCAAGATGCCCAAAGTCCAGGGATCCTCCGGCTGCAGTTTCAAGTTTTGGTCCAACATCCACAAAATGAAAGCAGTAAGTGAGCCCCACTTTCCTTTCCCCTCCGCCTACAGCACCTTCTTTGTTTCCTGGGTTATCTGCCTGGGGTGAGGTTCTCCTCCTATTTCTCGTCTGTAGCTTGTGGAGCACTTGGACTCTGGACCCTGTAAAAGTTTCAGGAAGTGGGTTGCTAGGCCGTAAGGCAGGCTCGTGGGTGAACACCTGGCATGTAGTTCCATTTCGGCACAATGAGAAGCAAACACTAGCTGGGCACAGTGCTCACGCTTGTAATCCTAGCACTCTGGGAGGCCAAGGTGGGAGGATCACTTGAGGTAAGGAGTTCGAGACCAATCCGAGCAAGAGCGAGACCCTGTCTCTACTAAAAATAGAACAATTAGCCGGGTGATATGGCATGCACCTATAGTCCCAGCTAATTGGGAGGCAGAGGCAAGAGGATCACTTGAGCCCAGGAGTTTGAGGTTGCTGTGAGCTATGATGATGCCACTGTACCCTACCCAGGGCGATAGAGCAAGACTCTATCTCAAAAAAAAAAAAAAAAAAAAAAGAAAGAAAGAAAGAAGCAAACATGATCTCACATTCAGGCTGCTAAGATGTTTTTAATGAAACCATTGAAAGGTCACTTTCCAGATCTTATGTCTTGACCCTGCAATGTCAAGACACCATCAGCAGTGATGACAGTAATTAACACTGTTTATTGGCTCAGTGCCTTCTACCATGGGCACACACTCTGCATGCTAAGTCCTGCACTAAGCAAATCACCTACACAATCTCAGCTAATCCTTTTTGCAACTTGCAAAGGAGGTGGGAATTATCTTCCTTTACTAATGAGAAACCAGAAGGTTCAGAGAGGCTATGGAACTAGCCTAACATCACACAGCTTGTCAGGAGCAGAGCAAGCTCAGAACCCAGGGCCTGTGCTCTGGACCATACTGAACCACAGGTAGGTTGGTGAGAAGGAGGCTGGACATCATTCCATAAACGTTCCTGAGATGCCATGAGTCTAGCCAGACGAGGAGAATCAGGGCCAGGACTGGGGTGAGGTGAAGTGCCCAGGGTGCAAAATTTAAGGAGGTGCCACTCTCGGGGGCGGGCAAGTGCAAGGGCAGCCGCTGAGAGTGGGCACCTCCCCACGTTTTGCTCCCTGAGTGCCTGGCCTGCCCCGTCCTAGTCCTGGCCCCAAGGGGAGTAATGTGGGTTTTGAGATAAAAGGTACAAAATGAATTCAGAGTGGCTGTTCCTGCAGCTCATCTGTGAACTGGAGCCCGAGCAGGAGTGAGTCGTGACAAGGGGTCTTGGACCAGGACATTGCTGACGCATGCTGAAGACAGGCTCTGTCCAGAGAGCTGCTTCTTATTCTAGTTCTTACTATCATGTACTTCTGGGAAGCAGGCAGAGCCAGGCAGAAGAATTAAGTGGGAGTGTGGAATGGCATGCTGTTTATTTTTGTAGGGCTGATAAACATCTGAAAAGTGGGATTGCCCCACGGGTGCCGCCCTGCGCATGCCTGTGGATGTACATATGTGTGTGTTTATGTTTACATATGCATGTGTGTTTGTGTACGTGTGGCCCACTGGGACAGTTTTATAATTGCCCTGTCACAACTGTATAATCAGAATGTTGGAAACAGCCATGACAGGATTGGGAAATGGAGTGGGCTTAGGTTTTAGAGGACAGGGGATTTGTTTATCATCTCAGTCACGGGGACGTGCTGCTGAGAACCTCTGGTGGATTTTTAAAACTAATCAAATTGTTAAGCATGCTATAACCAGCATCAAGAAGGGTATGGGTTTAGTTTTGAGATAAGTAAAGAGTGATTGACTGCAGTTGAGAGGTGTTTAGCAGTGTCACGGCCTGTAAGCATGGTTTGCACTTTTTCTAGAGTGAGTGGACTTGGCTGGCAGAAATATCTTTTTGGGGGTAAAATTAAGTTGGGCTGGACTGCCCAAGGGCTCTGATTTCTAGGCAGCTGCACCTTAATCCTTTGAACCCCTATGTGGACCCTAAATTTCAAGGGCTATCCCAAGAAGGCCAGTCCTATGCACCCACACGTTTGTCTGATCCATTCTTTTTTTTTTTTTTTTTGAGACAGAGTCTCACTCTGTTGCCCAGGCTAGAGTGAGTGCTGTGGCGTCAGCCTAGCTCACAGCAACCTCAAACTCCTGAGCTCAAGCGATCCTCCTGTCTCAGCCTCCCGAGTAGCTGGGACTACAGGCATGCACCACCATGCCCGGCTAATTTTTTCTATATATGTTTTTAGCTGTCCATATAATTTCTTTCTATTTTTAGTAGAGATGGGGTCTCGCTCTTGCTCAGGCTGGTCTCGAACTCCTGAGCTCAAACGATCCGCCCACCTTGGCCTCCCAGAGTGCTAGGATTACAGGTGTGAGCCACCGCGCCCGGCCTGATCCATTCTTGATTCTCTTTCCTTTGCTAAATTTCTGTGGGCAGCTTGCTTTGCAGGTGGCCCTGCCGAGTGGTTACGGGCAGCCGGCCTACGTGGGTTTGAATCCCGGTTCCCCTTTTGACTGTGCTGACACGGGCAAGTCATTTAACCTCTGTGTGACTCAGTTCCTCATCTGTGAAAAGGAGGTGACAGGACTGCCGTCCTAGAGGTGTTGTGAGGACAACATGAGGGGGCCCAGTGCCTGGCAGGTGGTAAGCGCTCTGTGAATGTCATCCTGCAGGGTCTAGGTCAAGGAAGGGATACAGGGTTGAAAGGGACACAGGGCTTGTCCCCAGAGACAGTGGTGTGCGCTGGGGTTAGAGGCAGAGGAGTGGACCTCAGGCTGGAGGGACACCAAGGGGAGACTTGCCCTCCTCGGCTGCCTGGGGCCCCATCTGAGCTGATGGTGTGTGCCCCTCAGTGCCACAGGAAGGAGCTCTACGTGCTGGTCCTACTTGCCTAGGCCTGGAGGTGAGAAGGAAGCTGGGGGACAGGGGCTTAAAGGTGACAGAGTCCCTCGGATCAGAGCCTCTGCTTTTAGTTCTCCTGCGAGAGCAGGAGGAACACCTCCTGGGGCTGGTCCCCCACTGAGCCCAACCCAGGCTTTGCCCTGACTTGGTCTTCCCTTGTCCCCAGCAGTGGGGAACACCTGCCCAGACCAAAGCCACCACCCTGAGAGCACACGTGAGGGTGGTTTGCATTCCTCACACACCGTGCTGTGTTCATCCATCAGCATGTCTGTGTCTCACTAAACTCCTCCTGGTCAGGAATCTTGTCTTATTTCTCTTCCCATGTCTACCACTGCTTCTGGCACATTCCCAGCCCTGTGTAACTCCTTGTTGCACGAATCACAGAGAGCAGCAACTTGTCCAAAGTGGCTCAAGAGCCAGGCGCACCCCATGGACTCAGCCCATCTGGAGGGCCAAGGCGGGCAGGCTGGATTGGGGCACCCATGGGGGCGGCTGCTCGGGAGGTCAGACAAGGGGGAGGACATCAGAAACAAGAGCAGATGCAGAGCCAGGAGACCCTCTCAAGCCAAGGTGGTGGCTGTCATGCAACCAGAGAAAGCCAGGGCCTTGGCAAGGGTGGAGGGAGCCGCTGGAGGCACCAGCAGCCAGCGCAGACCCCTCGTCTTCCACAGCAGGACCTGAGCACTGGGGGCCCAGGCTGCAAAACAATTTCTGAATATGGGCAGCAGGCAGATGTTACCTGACTCTGTCTGCCAAAAAGTCTTCAAAACCCGTGGGTTTCTAGGTGATCATGCTTCAAATAAGGTAGATGGGTATGAGTTGCCAGGGTATTACACAGGGCTTCTATAAACCACTGGGTAAATGCTGGTTACCCAGCATTTACAGGAAGCAGTTACATTGATTCTTTTTCAACTTTTATAACCTCCAGAAGCCACCTGGAACCCTGAACAAATTGTTGGGTTTGGGATTTTGTTTTGTTTTTGGTTTTTGTTGGATAACTTGTGCTCTGTGAGTCTTAAGTTTGTTCTTCCAGAGTTGATCCGTATTTCGGCTTTGGTTTATTCCCTGGAGCCTGTTTTCATTTTAAAGTAAGAAATCTCTATAGATACCACAAAAATGACTAGAGACCTATATGAAATGTCAGTCAGTAACCTAATCTCTTCAAAGGTCCCCAGGGTAGCTTTTAAAATGATGTCAATAACTATCAAATAATGAGGAGTTTTCTTATTAGGGAGGGAGAAAAGCTCTTTTTTTTTTTTTTTTTTGAGGCAGGGTCTCACTTGTTGCCCAGTCTAGAGTGCAGTGGTGTCGTCATAGCTCACTGGAACCTCAAACTCCTGGTCTCAAGCGATCCTCCTGCCTCAGCCTCCTGAATAACTGGGACTATAGGCGAGTGCCACCATGCCCGGCTAATTTTTTATTTTTTGTAGAAGTGGGGTCTCGCTCTTGCTCAGGCTGGTCTCAAACTCCTGACCTTAAGCGATCCTCCTGCCTTGCCTCCCAGACTACTAGGATTACAGGTGTGAGCCACTGCACCCGGCCAGGATGAGGGCTCTTTTTAAACTTCAGGTGCCAATGCTTTTTGCATGAAGGCATCTGCAGTTTTGGAGAAAGAATATGGATTCTTTCAAGGCAGGAAACTGTGTCCAAATCACAGATCTGCCCCTTTATTGGCAGATCAACCTTGCGTGGTTAGTTTATAGCTCCTTGTGGTCTCCCCCTCTCAGCTGTACAATGGTGATGGCCACCCCTGCTCTCCTCCCTGTTGTGACAGTAGGAGACAGCAGCTTGTCAAAGCACATAGAAGACACTGAGTAAAAATCTGTCTTGTCTTTCCATAGATTTATGAATATTAACAGGTGATATTTACATTTAAAACACCCCATCTGTGTGAGGTGAGGACTGCACATTTCCAGCCTGCTTTGCCTGTGGAAGCCACATACAAAAACGCTCCTCGGGCAGCAGGTAGATTTACTGCGTCTCCCCCTCAAGTTATTTTGAGATCCAACCAAAAGAAGTGTGAAAAGAAGGCACGTAAAATGACTAATGAGTGGAATGCAAATGCAAGATAGAAAGTGGCATGAAGTATGCCATTGCGGAGAGCCAGGGGCCTCTTGACGGTCCCTGTAATGGGAGGTCTGTCTTAGCCCAGAATCAGGGTTGGTTTTCCCAATAACACCCACAGTCCACCAGATTATTATACAGTAACTTTCAAAAGAAAGATAAACTGTAAAACCACAATACCATTTCACACCTACCGGAATGGATAAAGTAAGACTGGCTGGCAGCATCAGATGATGGGGAGAACGTAGAACAACGGAGCTCTTCCACACTGCTGCTGCGGGTGTGAAACCACTCGGGAGAATTGTCTGGCGGTTTCTTATAAAGTTGAACTTACCCTTCTTATCTTAGTCCATTCAGTGTTGCCCTAACACAATACTTGAGACGGGGTAACTTACAAAGAAAAGAAGTTTATTTGGCTTACGATTTTGGTGGCCGCAGAGTCCAAGAAGCATGGTGCCGGCGTCTGGTGAGAGCCTCGTGATGCACAACGTGGCAGAGAAGCGGGAGGGGAAGCCGGCGTGTGCAAAAAAGACCAAGCACGAGAGGCAGCCTCACTTCATAGCAACCCGCTCTTGCGGGAACTATTCCATTCGCGCGAGATCTAACCCAGTCTCACAAGAAAGGGATTAACCCATCGTAGCAACCTAATCACCCCTTACAAGCACCACTTGCCGGCATGGCCACATCAAGGACCAAGTCTCAGCGTGAGTTTGGGGGGGGATAAACCATCAAACCATAGCCCCTACCTATGACCCACCTGGGATTTACCCAAGAGAAAGGAAACTCTGTATGCACTCAAAGACTTATGGAAGGATATTAAAAGCAGTTTTATTCATAAAAGTAAGAAGACTGAAAACAACCTAAATCACCGACAGAAGAATGGATAAATGTGGTGTGTTCATTCCTGGAATGCTGCTCTGCGATGACGGAAAAACTGACTGGTACCCACAACAACATGGATGAGTCCTAAAAACATTTTGCTGAGAGAAAAGAGCCAGAGACAGAAGATGACCTACTGTGTGGTCCCATGATATGAAGTTCCAGAATAGCCAAAATCTGCAGGGACAGAAATCAGAAAGTGGTTGCCTTTGGGGGTGATGGGAAGTCAGGGGCATTGAGTGGAAAAGGGCACAAAGAAACTTATGGTATAATAGGAATGTTCTAGATCTTGCTTTGGGTAATAGATACAATGGATATATAAAGTTGCCAAAACTCATCACACTGAGCACTGAAGATCTGTGCATTTTATTATGTGTAAATTATATGTCCAAAAAAAATCAAGAGATGTGTCAAAAGGTTAAGAGCGTGTGTTCAGATGTTGGACTGCTTCGGGTCCCACCTACTAGCTAGCTGTGTGGCCTTGGGCAAGTTATTTAACTTTTCTAAGCTTCAAATTTGTATTTCATAAAATGAAGATTAAAAAAACAGTATTACCTTAATAAACAAATTTGAATTGTGAACTTCTCAGACGTAAGGTCTATTTATTGTTGTATACCAATGCTGGAGTATGGTCACAGTGTTGGACATAAAAACAGGCCCTCCGTAAGTGTTTGATGAATTGTTGTTGAACTAAAACCAAACATGACCAAATTTGGTGCACTTCTAAAGCTCATCCAAGGACAACTTCGCTGTCATCTTGAAACCAAATGGCAGTTGGTAAATTTTTCCGTGGGTCTGTCATCCGTAAGCGAGCTATGTGAAGCCAGTCCCAGGGCTCACACACTTTTTTGTCTCCTCTGTGCAGCCACCAGGCTAGAGAAGAGGCAACAGGTACAAGGAGGCAGTGAGCATCCTGGAACAAGCACAGGCTTTGTAATCAGGAAGATGTGGACTTCAGTCCCAGTCTCACCACTTCCTAGCCTTAGTTTCTCTGTCTGTAAAATGGGTGATAATGCCTCCTTTGCTAGATTGCATTTTGATCCTAAAATATTCACCACTCCTCCTGAGGGAGCATCAGACTTGCTACGCCGCTGGCTGCAGCACTGGCCATGTGAATTTGCTTTGGCCAATGACACGTGAGCAGAGGGGGTGGGCCACTTCTGAGCAGAGCTTCAGCGCTCATCATGTGGCTCGCCTTTTCAAACTGTCACAAGGCTGGTGTGTCACAGATAGAGGCTTCTCCTTCAGCCTGGATCTGGAATTAAGAAGACATGGGCCAGAGCTGGGGCCAACTCACAATGGATATGTGATGTGAACAGGAAATAAACCTTTGTCATCTGACTTCTCAGATTTGGGGATCATTTGTTACCCCTCTCAAGGACATCATGAGGCTTAACAACCTGTAGCCATTGACTGTCTGCCGTGTACAAGTCACGCAGGTCCATGAAGCTCACATTCTGGTGGGGACGATGAGTAAGTAATAGGAAAATCGTGACTTCCCATTAAAGATAGCTTTGCTCCCTTCTTAAACCCCACTGTAATGGGTTTTTTTAGAACATTTTTAAAGTATAATTTTTCAATAATTTTATTAGCATAAAACTTGGCAAAAGAGAAGTAGAAAGGAAACAATGTAACGTTTTATAAAGTAGGGTGCTGACTGCTTTAGCAGACCTGAAAGTGCAGAATCCTTAGCGAACAGTGGGGAAAAAAACAAGAAGAAACCTGGTTTATCCTGAAAAGACTCAAGAATTGGTAGCAAGTCACCTCCAGAACTGGGGACAAATGTGGGGCTAAGAGTGGGAGAAGCCACTAGAGCCCCAGGTCCTCCTTGACACCAAGCCACAAAGTGACTGCTCTCCCTGCAGCCAAATGAAGAGAGAAGTTTCTTCTCTGGAGAAGATGAGATAGTCCCTGAACCGAAGATCCCAGTCACACTGAAGGTGGAGGCTGAACATGGGGTGTTGAGTAAAAGTGGCCGTGCGGACCATGAGGCCCCCTCCTTCTTCCTCCGCTGGTAGCCTCGTGCATGATCTCTCCATTTGGTAGGTGGAGGGTTCTTCCCTGAGGGAGTCCAGCCAAGCCAAGAGAAAAGACCCAGAGATGCTGATGTTCTGGCTTCCCCAGGACGCAGTCTGGCCAGATCACCCTACAGAGAAGCCCAGTTAACAAGCAGAGCTGTTCCAAATAGCTTTTCGTGCCTCACTTTCAATAAAAGCAGTATATATTAATAGATCCCCAGACATCTGAAGGAGGCTAATAAAAAAGACAAAGACTAAAACCAATGAACAGAAGGAAACAGAAACTATGCAGGTATCAAAAGCTAAAACAAAACCCGCGATCATTAAGACCCTCAAGTAAACGATTAAAGGTGCTACATCCATGTGAAAAGAGCAGGTTGTAATTTCTTTTTTCTTTTCTTTCTTTCTTTCTTTCTTTTTTTTTTTTTTTTTTTTGTAAATATAAGTAGAGAGTCTATTTGAGCCAAGTTTGAGGACTACAACCTGGGAGCAGATTCAAGTTACCCGGAATCTACACTCCCAGCAGGTTGTAATTTCTGAAAGGAGCCCTCAGAGAACCAAAAGGAGCTCTAGAGATTAACAATATGATAGAAGTGAAAAACTCAACAGGGCTGAAAGGTAAAGAGGAAATCTCCCAGAAAATGGAGGGAAGGAAAAGCTAGAGAGATGGAAAGTAAGAGGAAAGATAAAATTTGAGGACCAGTCAGGAAAGCCCAAAATCCAAATAAAAGGAGTTCCAGAAAGAGAGAACAGAAAAAATAAGAGGGGAAGGAATCATCAAAGAATATTTTAGGAATATTTGCCAGGACTGACGGGCTTGAGTTACTGATTGAAAGGGACCCCACCAAACACAGTGGGCATAAACAGGCCCACGCCAGGCACGCCAATGTGAGCTTTCAGAATGTCAGGGACACGGAGATCCTAAAGCTTCCAGGGAGGAGGGGAAAAAGCTTTATACAGAGGAATAAGAAACCAAATGACAATAAACAAATTGTCAGCAACACTGGATGTTATAAAACAATGGAGCAAGACTTTAAAAATTCTAAAGGAATGTTCATTCCAACTTAGAATTCTATACCAAGCCAAACTACTAATTAAGTGTGAAGGTAGGATAAAGGCATTTTTAGGCCTTCAAGTTCTCAAAAAATTGGCCTCCATACATCCTTTCCCAAGAAGCTTCTGAGGGCTATAATCCACCTAAAAAGAAATTAAAACTCAGTAAAGAGAAAGATGTGGGATCCAGGAAGCCCAGAGTCTCATCCAAGAACAAGGCAAAGGGAATTCCAGGATGACAGTACAGGGGACTATACTGTCCAGACCACGCCAGGCATCAAGAGCAACCCCTCTAAGTTAGCGCAGTTAACAAGGCTCCAGAGAGATCTCTTCAGAAAGATGAAGTTGAAATACCTAATGTTCTCCAACGTATTGAAAGGAGATTTATACGAGTGGGAGAGAGTTTGAGTCTCACATTACTGGTAAGTATACAGAAACTAAGGAAATGATAAAAATGGTAATAATTAACTCCAGGGAACACAAAATGTACAGGAAAGGAAAAGTAATTATAACATGCTATATAGTATGCCTGTATAAACACCATGTTCGTATTGTGTTTACACAGTCATGTTAATGCAAACACAGAATAATGATCTAGCTGAAAATGCGATGCTGACTACTGGGAAGATGGGAGAATGGGAACAGGCGTGTGTGTGGTGTGGGTGTTGGGTGGGCCTGTGCCGTGCGGTGCGAAGGAGAGGGAAATCCACATCCTCCCTGGTGGGAAGCCCGTAGATGGTGCCTGGAACTGAAAGATCAAGGAACAGTAACAGGAGCATGTGACTGAGTGACATGGAGATAAATTTTAAAAGAACCTGCTGAAAGAGTTGAAAGTTGTTGTTCTAGGGAGTGGTGGAAAGATGGGGAGGGAGTTTCATTTTCATAATAAACCTTCTAAAACCATTTGATTCTTTAAAGCAGTGGTTCTCAACCAGGAGCAATTTTGCCTCCCACTCCCAGGGGACATTTGATAATGCTGGAGGCATTTTTGGTTGTCACAATCAAATCAAGGGGGGAGTTTGCTGGTGGCATCTAGTGGGCAGAGGCCCGGGTTGCTGCTGAGCATCCTACAGGGCACGGGACAGCCCCACAGCAGAGAATTGTCCCACCCAGGGTGGCAGCTGTGCCGAGGGTGGAAGCCCTACTTTGAAGGATGTGCGTGCGTGGCTTTGGTAACACACAGATTACAGCAGAGCGAGGGGAGACCACGGCAGCGCGTGCCTGGGCCTGGGTGAAAGGGAGCAGGGCCTGCAGAGACAGAGGGCTCGTGGCGCAGCCGGGGTGGGCGGGGAAGGGGCCTGGAGGAAACAATGGAGGTGAGCTCTGATGTGGGGCCATCAGTCGGGCAGTTTTTCCAAATGATACAAGCAATAGGTACATACTTTGTTAAATTCAAATATTACAGACAGAGCTAATATCCTCCTTGCCCTCCTGCACTGTCTCTACCTGCAGGCCGCTCTCCTGGGGTAACCACGATCGTTCATTTATTGTATTTCTCTCCAAATCTTTTTGCTCTTGATCTGCATCAGTACATACATGTAAATAGCCGTTCTGTTTCGCAGAGATTCTACCATCTGCATGGTATCATGCTGTACATACTGTCTGCGGTTTGCTGTCTTGCTCAATGCCACACCCAGGAGGTTTTCAGATGAGTGTATTTAGATCGCCCTCATTCTTTTTCACAGCTGCATGAGATTCCGTTCACGAATGTCCCACAGTTTATTTATCTGTTCCAGCGTCAGGTGGTTTCTAGTTTTCCACAATCACAGTACTGCAGTGACACGTGGGCACCCGTGGCCAGCTCACACTGCCGGGTTCCCAGGGGGCAGAGTTTCATTCTGATACTGACTCCTGCTTCCTGTGACAGGGGCGGGGCTCCTGCCAGCCACGTGGGGGGGTGCCTGTTTCCCGCAGGCCCCCCCCCCCGCGCACCTAGCTATCACCAGCTGTTTACGTTTCCTGCCATCTTGAGTAGGGGAAACAGTAACATTTTGTTTTAATTTGCTTTTCTCTGATTAAAAGTGATGTCAGGAACTTTTCGTATTTTGAATATTTGGACGTTGATACCTCCTTTTCTGTGAACTGCTTGATCATTCTCCCAATGTCCTTTAATGTTATTTATGGTGCCTGTTGCCAGTCAGATATCTTAATCTTTTTTTTGCTTTTATAATTTATGTTTATTCCACACGTATAATGATATTCTCTTTGTTTTTATTGTAGTGAAGTCCATTATTTTTCCTTTTAACTTTCTTTTGAAGGTATTATAATGTTGCCTTAATAATAAAACATGTGCCCAACATTCCCCAGCCCTGATACCATAATGTGCCATTTTCTTCCTCAGGAGAGGTTTTCTACTAATTGTTGCCTTTTCACCTGGTTGCTGCCGAGCCGCGCTTCACGCCTGTTTTCTGTTTGTGGTTTCAGATAAAGTCTACGTGGTTGACTTGAGTAACGAGCGAGCCATGTCGCTCACCATCGAGCCACGGCCTGTCAAACACGGCCGCAGGTTTGTCCCCGGCTGCTTTGTGTGTCTAGAGTCTCGAACCTGCAGCACCAACCTCACCCTGACGCCTGGCTCCAAACACAGGATTTCCTTCCTTTGTGATGATCTGACACGCCTGTGGATGAATGCGGAAAACACCATAAGTACGCCCCTTGATTAGTGCGCTCGTCCCGGGCTGTGGGCAACTCTTCCCTCCCTGCCTTGTCTTGGCACTTTGCTGTGACCCAAAGTGCCAACCACCCGGTGCCTGTGAGCAAGGCAGACAGTGGCAAACAGCCCAAGTGCTGGTGCGCCCCCTTTAGGACCAGCCTTAGGTGGAACGTGTGTCCCTCAGAAGTGCATCGTGCCACCCAATGTCCTTGGCTCAGCCTTCCCCACCCCCTCCCACGCCCACACCCCCGTTCCACACTCACTGCCCTCCACTCTTCCCTTACAGAGGCTGGGAGCCTTGAGATCAAGAACTTTGGCTTGTTTGGTTTTTTTATCCACTTAGCCCCTAGCAGTGCTGGACAGGTGTTAATCACTTTAAAAGTGTTTGATGAATGGAAGGCACAAAGCCAACAGTCACCTCCCCGCTGGGCCACTGTGGTCTCTGACATGGTGCTCCCAGAGGCTCTGCAAATGCAGGAGCTGAGGCCACCAGAGGCAAAGCAGCCTACCTGAGGTCACCCGTCAGGAAGTGGCAGAGCCAGAAGGAGGGCTGGGATCACCCCAAAACCATTCGCAGCTCTGACCACTGCACAGAACTGCCTCCCCACACATGGGGACACTGGGCAACACGTCTGGGCAGAGCGAAACCTGTGCCCTGCCCCCTGTGACACTTAGCATCCAAGATACAGACTCACAGAGGAAGGAACTTGAGCAAAAAAGGAGAGAAAACTTCAACCCTAAGTACTCCCCAGAAGTTCATCTGCTAGGTAGCTTCATAGACAGTGAAAATGTGAGCGAGCAGGAGGGAAGGTTAGACAAGGCTCAGAGGAGCAGACGTGGAGGGGAGGGTGGGAGAGGGAGACCAGAGGAGAGGCGGGCAGCTTGCAGACGCCCGGCTTGGATGCGCTGGGCCGGGCATCCTGCTGGTCTCCTGCACTTAGCTACCACGAGCCCCTCCCTTACAGGCTGCAGGGACCCCTGGTACTGCCACAGGAAGTCCTACGCACTCCAGGTGCCTGGCGACATCCTCCAGCTGCCCGTGCAGCTGCATGACTTCTCCTGGAAGCTGCTGGTGCCCAAGGACAGGCTCAGTCTGGTGCTGGTGCCAGCGCAGAAGCTGCAGCAGCACACTCACGAGCGGCCCTGCAACACCAGCTTCAGCTACCTCGTGGCCAGCGCCGTCCCCAGCCAGGACCTGTACTTCGGCTCCTTCTGCCCCGGAGGCTCTATCGAGCAGATCCAGGTGAAGCAGAACATCTCGGTGACCCTTCGCACCTTTGCCCCCAACTTCCGACAGGAGGTCTCCAGGCAGGGCCTGACCATGTCCTTTATACCATATTTCAAAGGTAAGGGGTCTTTCACTCTCTCTCCCCACCTCCTCGTCCCCTTAGCCTTGTTTGTTTGGGCGTTCATTTTGCTTTGGTTTTGTGATCACCGTACTTAAGTTGTCAATCTGGAGAGAAGGTATAGCTCAGTGGGCTGGTCTCGCACAAGACATTTGAAAGATGACGAGTCTTTTCATCCTGACTGTACCATCAACCTAGTGTGGAAAATTCCAGAGGTTAGCAGTAAGAAAAATGTTTCTGACAGTGGCAGGTAACGGTTGGGAGACAGTGGAACAAATAATCAGGTTTGAGTCTTTTTTGGAAGCCGACATGGCAGAAATGAGAAATAGCCAAATATTCCCCAGTCCTGGGTTTTTAAGGTTGTAACATAAAAAGTCCTCAGGCAGACGGTTTTATGAGTCTGCGTTTACAATTCAGAATGCAGTGCAGAAAGCCAGAGGGGGTACAGTGGGAGGGAGCCGGGGGTCCTATTCCCCACAGCTTGGCAGAGCAGGCCCTTCTAGAAGGCCACTGTGTGTCTCCGTGTTCCAAATGAGGTCTAAATGGCTCACAATGGTGAACTCTACATGGTTGATTTTAAAAGCCATTGCCACCATTAGAAGTTGCCCAGAGAACATCTCCATTAAATTAGAGGCCGTTTTAAAATTGAACAAGACCTTTGTTTGATGTTTACTTCATACCTTTGTTCTCAGAGGTGTGAGTGGGAGGGAGTCAGTCCAGGAGGCCCTGCTATCTCCAAGGTTACCAGACAAACTCCTGAGGAGTCTTGGTAGATGAGACATTCTCATCAGCGTGGAATGTTAGTGTTTTCTCTCTCCCAATGGTAAGGAATAGATTAGTTGACATGTCAGGGGCTCTCTTAGCTTTGCAATTCGAGAATTTTTTCTCAGAATCTGGAGTTTTCTTTAATCTCCAAAGCAGAAATCAGTATGTACCATCCCACCACGGAGAAGGGCAACAGGTGAACGTTAGCTATGTTGACAGCATTTCTGAAAGGGGGCTGAGATAACCACTGGTTTGGCAAACTGGCTTGGTTTTTGTTTGCTTGTTTGTTTTGTTTTTTGCAAAAGACCTGAGCACCTAATCTGACTGAGACTAAGCCTGCACTGACAATAAAGTAACACTAGCCACTTGTAGCTATTTAAATTGTAAGCAATAGGAAACAAATTTGAAATGCAGGTCCTCAGTTATACTGGGCACATTTCAAGTGCCCAACAAACTCCTGTGGCTAGTGGCTACCCTCTTGGACAGTACAGATCTAGAACATTTCCATCATAGTAGAAAGTCTGTTGGGCAGCACTGGTCCAGACAGTTCAATGTGGTCTCCTACCCCACTCCTTTTTCCCTCCATTGCAACCGAGTGAAACAACGTCTCTCTGGATCCCCTTCCCGTTTCTTGCAGAGGAAAGCATTTTCACAGTGACCCCAGACACAAAAAGCAAGGTCTACCTGAGGACCCCTAACTGGGACCGGGGCCTGCCATCCCTCACCTCGGTGTCCTGGAACATCAGCGTGCCCCCAGACCAGGTGGCCTGCCTGACCTTCTCCAAGGAGCGGACCAGCGTGGTGTGCCAGACGGGGCGTGCGTTCATGATCATCCAGGAGCAGCGCACCCGGGTGGAGGAGATCTTCAGCCTGGAGGAGGAGGTGCTCCCCAAGCCAAGCTTCCACCATCACAGCTTTTGGGTCAACATCTCTAACTGTAGCCCCGCAAGCGGCAAGCAGCTAGACCTGCTCTTCTGGGTGACGCTTACCCCAAGGACTGCAGGTAAGGACCTTCAGGGGAGACAGAAAATTGTCAGTGAAGGGATAAGGAGCAACTCTGGGAGGCAAGTTAGAAGACACAGATTGAGTCCTGGCTGTCCATGTAGCAGTCAGCTATTGCATCGATAATGCTACATAACAAACCACCCCCAGAACGTAGTGGCTTAAAAGCAGCCATCTGTCATTGCTCTCATGTTGGCTGGATGATTCTGGGCTGAGCTGGGCTTATCAGGGCTCACTCACATATGTACCTGCAGGTTGGCTAGAGGATTTTGCTGATCCTGGCTGGGGGCTCTCACATGTCTGGGGCCCAGCCAAGATCATCAGAGACACCTGGGCTGACTTGGCTCTCCCCCATGTGGCCTCTACTCCTCCAGCCTGGGCCTGTCTTGGTGACAGAGGTCCACGAAGAGACTGGGGGAAGCATGTAAGGTCCTTTGATGCTTAGGTTAGGAACTTACACACCATTCCTTCCACTGCATCCCTTGGGCCAGTCTAGACTTTTTTAGTCAATCTGCCATCGTCCTCTACCATTAATCTCTCTCTTCCATAGAGGAAGTCTCTCCACTCCTATGCGCTTCCTCATCTGTAGAGAGTAGATGATAATACCTACCTCATTAACGTATCATAGCGGTTCAGTATTGGGGATCAAAATGTGACAACCTAGAAGGTGTGACAGAGATACATGGTGCTGGTATTTTTTTATTTAGTCCCAATGAAATATTGGAATCATGAAATGCCCTCAGTGGCAGGCCTCAGAGCCAGGGCGAGGAGTTTGGCTTTATTCCTTGAAGCTGCAGGATCTGCAGAAGGGTTTCCGGCAAGGAAAGACGTCTGTGGCGGAGCCAAGTCTCCCCTTTATTTGGTGATGGCCACGGAGCATGACAGAGTGTCAGAGCCCGAGGGGACCGTGGAAGCTGTCTCTTTCCCTTTCCCTTTCTGGCCACACAACTGGTTAGCAGCAAAGAGTTGGTAGGAGCCAAAAGCTCTCCACACTCTCAGGTTACCTCCTGGGTTTTCTTCCTCTCTTACACTCATTTTCTGTTATTTATTTCCATTCCTATTTTCTTTGGACCTCACCTTTTGTTTTCTTGGTGAACAAGCCAAAAATTCTAAATCCATTTTGGTGCAAGGTTGCCTCTCCAATTTGTCTGTTTCCTTTGTGCAACTGTAGGAAAAGGACAGCACAAGTGGAACAACCCTCTCCTTCACTCCTTCACTCCTTCACTCCTGACTTTTGACTCCCCGCTTTCTCCTGCACTCCTCCACTCTGCTCTTCTCTAAGACAGGCTGGGGTGATTGGTGCAGTGTACCCAGCATAGGCCAGCAGTGGCCTTGGGAGTAGATCTGGTAGGTCTCCCAGTCCGTTTCAGTGTGTCAGGGGCCTTGGTTCTCACTGTGACTGGGTTGGGTTTTTCCCCATGGAGTCTCCACGTGGAGACTTGGGCTTCCTCACAGCATGGTGGTCTCAGCAAAGTTAGGCTTCTTAGTAATACATGGTAGCTGGCTTTCTCTCAGAGAAAAAGAGCAAGCTGACATCCTCCGAAAGGTTAGGCCTGGAACTGGCAGCCCAGATCTGAGGGGAATGGAAACGGAGGCCTCGTGACGTGAGGAGCCGCGTGCATGCACGAGGGGCGCAGGCATCGACGTGTTCATCATTGGACTAACCCCCATCTTCTCGTCTGTCTCCTTGTGTCTCCGCTCACAGACCTGACTGTTGTTGTCATCGCAGTGGTGGGAGGGGGAGCCTTCCTGCTGTTTGCCCTCGGACTCATCATTTGCTGCGTGAAAAAGAAGTAGGTGGAATCTCTTAAGCCGTCTTTGGCTGCTTTGATGCCTCCTCAGACCACACAGGCCAGATATATTGTGAATTACTGACTTTGTTTTCTTGCTTGCTGTTTCCCCCCAAGGACTGATGTTAACTAACACTGCCGGATGCAAGTGATGCTTCCAGGGGGGCACCCATACCTGGGGTGGGGGAGGGGAAGGATAAAAGGCACTTGTGACACTCTCCTCTGCAGTCTGGTGCAGCTGCCTCGGCACAGGTCCCCTGTGAACCGCTGCTGTGGCTTATCAGCTCGATCATCGATGATCGCAGGGGTGATCTTGGCAAGAACATGCTCCCGCAGGCTCTGCTGAAGCCACTCCCTCTGTCACCTTAAGGAGAATGAATGCATGAATGCACATTGCCCTGGCTTGTTCTGCAGTTTCCTAAACAAACTGTTTGCTTTATGCTTGTTCATTAGACTCCAGATAAGCACTAAAACCCAGCCCTGTGGCTGAGAGGAAGGAAGACCCAGTTAACTCTCATTCTCACCTGCCACCCTTTCGGGATGACAGCTCTATGAAACGAAAACGTTGACCTTTTTAGACAGAATCCATGCTGCCACTGAATTTTATAAATTCTGTTCATATTTCTGATTAAAGACATAGGGAAGGGGGGAAATCTATTTTCCTTAGCGTGATTTGACCTTCCAAAAGACCAAGAAAAAAAAAATCTTTTTTTCTTTTTAATTAACTGTGGCCCTAAGCAAACAACTGAAATTCTTTTTTTTGAGACAGTCTCGCTCTGTTGCCCGGGCTAGAGTGCAGTGGCGTCAGCCTAGCTCACAGCAACCTCAAACTCCTGGGCTCAAAGGATCCTCCTGCCTCGGCCTCCTGAGTAGCTAGGACAACAGGCGTGTACCATCATGACTGGCTAATTTTTTTTGTTTTTAGTTGTCCAGCTAATTTATTTCTATTTTTAGTAGAGACGGAGTCTCGCTCTTGCTCAGGCTGGTCTCGACCTCCTGACCTCAAGCGATCCTCCTGTCTTGGCCTCCCGGAGTGCTAGGATTATAGGCTTGAGCCACCGCGCCCGGCCTGAAATTCTTGATCTGCAGTGAGACTGTCTAAAAGTGACGAGGAAGGATTGGCTTGCAGCAGATCCAGGAACAGGCCTTTACTCTATGAGTCATGGCCATCCATATATCACCTGGGGGAAAAGACTTCTTTTAGTAAAACATCTTGTTACTGTTAGTCTCAGAGAACTTTCTTGTATGGGGTGCACAGAATGCCCCCCTCCTCACCCCCAGTTGGGAGAGTGTGGCATTAACACTGGGCCCCAGCTGCCTCATCAGGAGGGAACAGGTCTGACACTCCCCTCATTTTTAAACTGCTCCAGTTCTGGCCTGAGAATCACCAGCCCTGGCCCTGCTGAGGGCCTTGCTTGTGCGAGGCCACTGGCCGGTGGATTTGCATAAGGCCTGTCCGTCCCCAGGCTGGTGCAGGAGGGTGGGTGGGCTCTGCAGTGAGGATGAGGAGAGACACAGGCATGGAGCTTGCTCACTAAACAGGTATTTCCTGAGGGTTTCCTGGGCACTAGCACCCATGAGAGGAGCTGGGGCAAGAGTGAGCAAGACACAGTGTCTTCTGTCACCTATGGGGGCAGAGGAACAAAAGACAGTTCAGATAAATAGTCAGTTTGAGGAGAGCATGAGAAGAGCTTTGGTGGGGACGAGCATTGCAAGCTGCAGGCAGGAGCCTTCGAAACCCATCATCCTGGCCAGAGACTCAGTGTTACAAGCTAAAAGTACTCGATTTATTTTTATCTCAGAAAAGTACAGAGAGCCTGTCCACAATACTGGACAGCCAGCCCATGCATTATGTGGTCCATTACGCTAATTGAGCTAATGTCCCCCATTTGCATTGCTGGTGAGATAAAAAGTCAGCATTCCCTGCTGTTTGGCTCGTGGAGATGGAGGCCAAGCTCTGTTTTCTGGGAGTGCTAATGGCCCTCCATGTCCAAGTACTAACGAACATTACCAACCAAACGTTAATGCTTATACTGAGGAGCTCTGGCCTGAATTTGGTCTTCCTTTTAGCACTTTCCTCTGTTCGAGATTACTGCTGAGGCACTGGGTCTCCCAGCTAATGCTGAGTTCTCCTCTCCCCAGCTCAAGCTGAAAACTAAGTTATAAGCTTCCCTCCTGAGTCTCGGAGGTTGTCATTTGGAATCTAGATGGTCAGAGCTTTTACCCTTGCAAAAGAGGGGTGAAGCATTAGCTACAGGGAAGTTCTGAGAGTCCTAGAAGGTTGGCCTGGCCATGCCTGAGCCTGCTGTGGTTTACAAGAGCTGGGACACCACACAGCTTCTAGTAGAAAAGAGGGGAAAGGGATTGTCAGGTGTCCCCACCATTGGATACCACCTGTCCATCAAAGACGAATCAAGCACAGATAGCATTAAAGGTGCCCTCTCTAAACCACTCTCTGCCACCTGTGATCTCTGAGTTTCTACCTTGAGGCCAGAGCTGGTCCCTTTGAAATGTTCACTGAGGACAACAGTTTCAGTTTCAAATGCTAAGCAATTTAAGGGACTTGGCAGAGACCCGTCAGAACCCAGAAGGATTCAAGCTTTGGCAGGGCTGTAAAAATGGTGTGTATCAAGGATTGTTTCCTCGTCACTTCTCTCTTGTTCCCTTTCTCCAAACAGGAAAAAGAAGACAAACAAGGGCCCTGCCGTGGGTATCTACAATGGAAACATCAATACCCAGATGCCGAGGCAACTAAAAACGTTTCAGAAAGGACGGAAGGATGATGACTCCCATGTGTACGCGGTCATCGACGACACCATGGTGTATGGGCATCTGCTACAGGATTCCGGCGGGTCCTTCCTCCAGCCAGAGGTGGACGCCTACCGGCCCTTCCAGGGTGCCATGGGGGACTGCCCCCCCTCCCCACCCCCCGTATTCTCCAGGGCCCCAACTCTAAAGCTGACCACAGATGAGCCACCCCCTTGCCTTGCTCCCGAGTCTGAGAGCGAACCGTACACCTTCTCCCACCCCAGCAATGGGGACGTAAGCAACAGGAACACAGACGTTCCTTTGCTGGACACTCAGGAGCCAGTGGAGCCAGCAGAATAACTCGGACCCATTGCAAAGACATCACTGACATGCATAAAGGAGGGCCCTGAGACACACTTTTGTGTTCCCAACCAGAAATCCTAAAGAGAAATTGTGTGAAAGGAACAGCAGAAGGTTTTCCAGGACACCACCAACGTCACATTTCTTGGTGGACTCATTCCAGTGATGAGACATTGAAAATGATGAATTCTGATCTGGATACAGTCATCACAGTTCATGTACTTCCAACCTCAGGTTGTGTCGTTAACCAGCCCATAATGGGAGGAGACCTGAGTCACCCAGCACAGGGTTGCAGCAAGCCCTGGATTCGGAGTGATAGACAGAAGCTCGCCCTCTTTGGGGCAATAATTCCAATTCCAGGGGGCCTACCCGAGGTCCCTGCTCTCGTTGGGGTCCCTGGATGAAAATGACACTGTGCCTTTTTATTATTATTATTATTTGTTTGGTGGTCCTATGTATTTAAGAGATCAAATGTGCAACCATGTAGTTCTTTTCATCTGACATGATGAAAACTGGTTTAGATGCCTGGATCTAACTTCTACCTACCACTAGATAAACGTGTACCTGTCCCCTGGGAGATGGAATAATTTGCAATCTGTCCAGCCAGAAAAGGTTGTCTGTGCTGGAACAGCATTGATACGTATCTGCTTTGATGAGAGACTTCCCCATTCTCTAGTTCTGCATGTGGTTAGCCCACTGCAAAATTCATCTTGAATCCATTGTCCTTTAATCCTAGAAATAAGAGAAATTTCTGCCACGTGTGGTTCTCCCAGCTGCAGCAGTACTTTGACATTTAAACAGAAACTTAGAGAAGATTTGCAGCCTCTAAAAATGTTTAAATAGATACCAGAGTGGCCACCTGTATTAGTTTCCTGTTACCACTACAACCCGTGATGTAAATGTATTATCCTACAGTTCTGGAGATCAGAATTCCAAAATGGGTCTCACTGAGCTAAAATCAAGGTGTCAGCAGAGCTGTGCTCCTTTTGAATTCTCTAGGGAGAATCTCTTTCCTTGCCTTTCCAGCTTGGAGAGGCTGCCCACACTCCTGGGCTCCAGTGGTTGGTCAAGTCTTTCTCACATGGTGTCACTGTCACACTGACTCTCCTGCTTTTCTCTTGTACTTATAAAGCCACCAGGAGGGCTGTAATCCCAGCACTTTGGGAAGCCGAGGTGGGAGGATCACTTGAGGTCAGGAGTTCAAGACCATTCTGAGCAATATAGCGAGATCCCGTATCTACAAAAAAGTAATAAACAAATAAAGCCCACCAGGGTAATCTCCCTATCTCAAGATCCTTAACTTAATCACACTGGAAAAATCCCTTCTACCATGTGAGACACTATATCCACAGGTTGGGATTAGGACCTGGGCATCTTTAGGGTGCCATTATTCTGGCTACCACATCTTCCTGCCACCGGCCCCCTTAGGAGAGGCTACAAAATGATCCAGCCCACAGGTGTGTTTTGTTTAGCCTACAGGGTCTTTTTTTTAAGGATTAGTTACTAGCATTTAAAATTATATAAAGTTTACATAAAAATCCAGATCAGAAGCTCTGGCCATGCTGGGGCTCACATTCTCACCCAGCCGCAACTGTGGAGCTGAACAGCAGCTCTGCCTTTGGATGGGGCATCCGCTTCGCCAGTTCGCCACAGTCCCCACCGCTCCCTGTCGCCTCCCACGCGAGGCTGAGTGTTTGCTGCTATTGACCAATGCCCCTGCAGGGTTGCTTTTCTCATAATAAAAAGGAAAGATTAGGACACATACCTCTTATCCAGTGAGAAAGTAGACGGAGAGCCTGGGTGTGTTTGAGGAGGGGTTTCTTACAGCCCACTCCCCTCATGGGAATTAGTGACCAGCCCGGCCCTGTGGGCGTTTGCCTTTGTGGCCCCTGCTCTAATCTGGAAGGAGAGGGATTGTGCTATAGCTTGTCAGCACAGTCCAAAGTTCAATGTTTCTGTGGCAAAATCCGCCTTTAAAAAATAAATGCGCTTCCTGTGTTTCAGTGAATTCACCTCGGAAACGCACCACGTGGCCTCAGTGAAAAGGAGTTTTACAGTCTCCTAAGTGGTGGGTACTCCAAGGTCTCTTGAACGATTCCCAGAAGGGAGAGAATTTTTTAAAATTCTGCCCCGGGTGCTGCCTGTGGCACCTTTCCTTTCTGAGGGGCTGGCTCCTGCCTTCGGCCTCTTGACCTGCGACGCTGACAAAGCCCCTTCCCGAAGGGCCAGCGGAGGGCTGTGGCTTCCTTCCCTTCATGGAAGGACCCCCTACTTGCAATTGCTGTGTTGAGCCAGGGCCCCCCATTCCCTGCCTTCCCCAGACTCCTGGCCCCTTCCGAGTGCCACTCAGTGCCTGCCGTCCGCCCAGGCGTGCCTGGTCATCTCTGCGCTGGCTGCCCATCAGCACACTGTACTTGTAAGGGCTCTGTGTGGCCATTTCCTTTTAACTGAGGGCTCAAGACTCCTGGCCAAGTTGCTGGCTCCCTGAGACCTCACGTGGATTCGGTGTTTTCTGAAGGGGCCCACCGAGTAACCCTGGCTCCTTAAGCCCCAGCCCCACTTGTGTAAAATATTTCAGGGCCACTGGAAACCAGTCAAGCGCCATTTGTCTATGCCTACTGTGTGCCAGCACAGCGCCCGTCCACGCAAGGTCTGCCGACGCGCAGGCAGCCTCGTGCCGTCCCCTGTGCCTGTGCGGAAGGCGGGCGAGTGCAGGACGGGTCTCCAGTTGCAGCCCCGGCACGAAGGGAAAGGTCTCCAAGAAGAGCCAGCAGGGACAAGCACAAGTCTATCGGACATAACCTTGGCAAAAAAGCCTGGAGGACTGGTTTGTGTGGGTCTGCAGTGCCTAACTAGAAATAATTTATTTGTTGTAGATACTTTTAGGTAGCATTTTACTCACTTCCTGTACTTTTTTAAATAAACAAATGTACCAAAAAATGAGTATTGAGTTGTTTAAATGCTTTGGCTACTTGTCCCCTGGTTTGGTAAGAACCCCAGTGTCCCAGTTGTTGGCTGTGACAGGCCCAGCCTGGGCTCGGCCATGCTGTCTCCATGTGTGTATGGACAGGAAGCCGGGCTTTGGGCCGCGGCTCTTCCCTCTTCATCTGATGCCACGCGTTGTGTGAAGCTGACAAATCTGTCCTAAAATAAAAACGATGTTCTTGGAGTCTCGCCACTGCTCGTTTTCAAGTTCTCACAAGTGGAAGGAATGGAAGCTGTTGCCAGTGGGTAACTCGGAGGCCAGGCCTTGTTCTGTTCTTGTTGAGGCACATGATCCCCCACCCGTGTGACCGCTCCCAATACCTGACCCCACAGAGGCCTGGAGCCACCCTCGCCTCTGGCTGCAGCTGAGGTCCAAGCCCAGTGCAGGTCACCGGCCACCCAGACAGAAAAAGGGAGCCTGGGGGGAGAGGGAAGCTCTGGTGGTCCCCACCTCCCCCCATGCACCTGGAGAGGAGACCCAGGCATGTTGGGGTGAATGCACCACGGAGACCAGATGTTGCTGCATAATGAGCCGCCCTCAGATTCAGTTAACAATCACTTATTTTGCTCACAAATCTGTAGTTAGAGTAGGGCTCGGCAGGGACTGCCTACCTCTGCTTCACGTGGCCCCCGCTGGGACAGCACAACTAGAATCCTCTCTCAAGGTGGCTCTGTCCAAGGGCCCTCTGTGCCACACATTTATTAACGGGTTAAAACACATAATTATTAGGCTGGTCATCTAAAAAGAACATTTATATTAATAAGCAGGCTTGTACACAGGGGATAAGTATAAGTATAGGCAGGACAGACCACAGAACTGTTAATGTACAATACGGCAGCCAGTGGCTACAGGTGGCTAGTTAAACTTTAATAGTTATTTAACTAAAATTTCATTAAATTTGGTGCTACTTAACACATCAAAACACACTGGGCTTCCTTTTTCAAATTAAATGTGTGTGATTGTTTACGGAAGAGATATTAAGGCCACGGTAGGAAAACTAGGAAAAGGGACGGGAATTTCTTACCTGACTTGAATGTGCACTTGAGGGTGCTTTGTGTGAACATATTGCACACTCTAGCACCTTATTTTTTTGAGCTGAGTTTCCATAAACTACGATTTTTCACTCCTCCAAAAAAATTTACCTCCTCACTTGCACTAGCCACACATTCAAGTGCTCAGTAGCTACATGTGACCAAGTGGCTCCTGCGCTGGACGGCACAGAGGTAGAACATCTCCACCACCACAGAAGATTCTATTGAACAGTGCCGGTATAGTACATCTACAAATGTGAGTATACATACAATGCCACCTTCCGTGCACTGAATGACAACTAGCTACCAACAGCTCTTCTAAAAATATGTATATGGACAGTCTTATTGAATCCTCATATTTAATTTTCAGTCCTTATCTTTTTTTTTTTTTTTTTTTTTTTTTGAGACAGAATCTCACTCTGTTGCCCGGGCTAGAGTGAGTGCCGTGGCGTCAGCCTAGCTCACAGCAACCTCAAACTCCTGGGCTTAAGCGATCCTACTGCCTCAGCCTCCCGAGTAGCTGGGACTACAGGCATGCGCCACCATGCCCGGCTAATTTTTTGTATATATATATTTTAGTTGTCCATATAATTTCTTTCTATTTTTAGTAGAGACGGGGTCTCACTCTTGCTCAGGCTGGTCTTGAACTCCTGACCTCGAGCGATCCACCCTCCTCGGCCTCCCAGAGTGCTAGGATTACAGGCGTGAGCCACCGCGCCCGGCCTCAGTCCTTATCTTAATTGACATAATATTGAACATTGTCCCTCACTCTTTCCTCCACAAAATGTTGGAGGCCAACATTTTGGCCTTCTCTTGGCCACCCTGGCCTCAGACTTGCTGGTTTTCCTCCTTCCCCTCTGGCTTCTCCTTCTCAGCCTCCTTTGCTGATTCCCCCCTTGTCTCCCAATCTCTGAATGTCAGAAGGCCCCATGTTTCAGTCTTTGGATCCTTCTCTTTTCTGTCTACACTCACTCGCTCAGTGACTTCCTCCAGTTTCATGACGTTAAATACCATCCATGTCCTGATGACCCCAAGCTGGACCTGTTCCCTGAATTCCCTACTCAACATCTCCCGCTGGCGTCTAATGGCTCTCTCCAATCCAAAATATCCAGTGGCCTCCTGATGTTTCCCCTCAGTGCCTGCTCCTCCCATCAGGGGTGGCTCCAGCTCAGTTAATGGCGGCACCATCCGTCCAGTTGCTTGGGCCAAACACTTGGGAGTTCTCCTTGACTCCTCTCCGTCCATCACACTGCATACCCAGTCCCCCAGAAGATGCAGATGGACCTGTCTTATATCCAGAATCCCCTCTCTCTTCCCCCCACTGCTTTCACTTGGTTCACGCCAACATCATCTCTCACTTAGATGATGTTGTCACCTCTGAATCAGTCTCTGTGCTGCTACCTTTGCCCTCCCTGGCCTCAAGACAGTAGCACAGCAGTGCTGTTAATATATAAAGCAGATTTTGCAACTTTCCTGCTCAAAACCTTCCCATGGCCCCATCTCACTCAGAGTGGAAGCCAAAGTCCTTCCTATGGTCCACAAGGCCCTGCTAGACCATCACCTCTTTAACAATAGCTCCTACGACAGACTCTCTCTACCATTCTGTTCCACCACACCAACCCCTTGGCTAATTCTTGAACATTCTGGCCTCACAGCCTTTGTATTTGCCGTTCTCTCGACCTGGAATGCTCTTCCACCAGATATCCCCCAGACTCTCTCCCTTACTGGGTCTTTACACAAATGTCACCTTAGTACCTCAGTGAAATCCCATGTGGCTTCCCCGGCCACACTCTCTAAAACATCACACCTTTCCCCAAACTCCATCCACACTTCATATCCACCTTCCTTGCTTCATTTTTACTCCTTAGTACTTATCACCATCTAACAAACTATATATTATATTTATTTATCTTGCTTATTGTTGGTCTTCCCATTATAAGCTTCATGAGGCAGGGACTGTTGGTATGTTTTGCTCACCCTTGGCCCCAGGAACTGGAATAATACCTGGCACATGGGTAGGTTCAGGTTCATACAACAAAAACTAATGGTGACATAAATAGAATAGAGGCTATGTTCTCACAAATATGGCATTCAAGGATGGGACCTAGGCCCCTATCTTCCTCCTTCCCTATCACTGTGACTTCTAGCATCAAAATTGCCTCATGATCTCATCATAGCTGCCAGAACTCCAGTTATCACGCACACATTCCAGACAGACAAAAGAGAGGTGGGGCAGAAGGATACCTATGTCTCAGCTGAAGCTGTTCCCATTAAAGAACTTTCTTGTAAGCCCCACTCAACAGCTTTGAATTATACCTCACTTCTATTTTTAAGGATGACTGGAAAACTAGCTAGACACATTGGTAACTCTGGCAACGTAAAGGTCTATTGCAAGGGAGGAATGATAGAAGGAATACAAGGAAAACTGCCATCTTTGTTTTAGTCTTTGTTCCTTATGTATTTGTTTGCTTGCTTGCCGGTATTGAAATATGATTGTAAATCCTTCCAAAATGCGTGGCATTTGTTTCCAGCATAATGCAACGATCATATTTGATTAGATGGCTAGATTCTCTTCATTCAAACATGTTTTCATGCAGATAATTTCTTTTCTCAGTTGCCTGCCTTACCAATTTAAAAGCCTCTAAAGAGGTTTATTCTCATCCCATCACTTTCCTAAGCTGATTAGAGACCACTCTAAAAGTCACTGTGTGTTTTGGTAGTTTTATTCTGTTTTTATGTACTAGTGAAATGTTTCCATTAAAAAATAGTGGCATTTGGCATTTAAAATTTTTTCAAACATGAAAATGAGCATGTTTTTGGCAGGCTTGAAATGAGGGCCACCATTTAATACAAATACAGTTCCTTATAACACCATAAAAAGATCTTAACTCTATCTGTAACATAGTGATATTTTGTTTTGTTTTGTTACATTATGGACATTAACTTACTTCAAGGTACAATATGTCACTGAATGTCTATGAATGTCACAAAGAGCCATGGTCACCAATGAGAATGAAATGAGCTCATTTGGATAATGAACAAGCTAATTATAGCTGTTTATCCACATGGCAGCTTTCATCATATCACTGAATTCATCTTCATTTTCCCCAATATTGAGCAGGGCCTGAGCCTGTGGAGACCCAAGACCTCCTTAAGCCTTACTTGAGTGCAACATTTGTCCTTCTGGCCTCAGTGGAAAAGAGCAGCTTCTAGATGCTTCCTGCCCTATACCTGCTGGTGTCCCATTCCATGGCCTGGAATCTCTCAGAGGGGTTTCTCAGACCTGTGTCCAAATTACCTGGGTTTCTTATATAAAATGCAAATTCCTGGGCCCCACACAGAACTGCAGAGTCAGGATCTCTGGACTGCAGTCCAGAAATTTTCAACAAGCTTCCCATCTTTGGACAACTGGCCAAGACCTTTCTTCGGAAAGGAGATCTAGATGTTCCTAGGTGGGGCTCACAAGGGATCTGCTTCCTAATCTGAAACTATCCCAGGCACCGGCAGGTGGGGCTCCTAGGCAGGGCCGAAGCTAAAAAGGCTACTTGGACACAGATCTAAGGCCACCTGTGCCCCTGCAGGGGCTCAATGTCACCCACCAAAACTGCAAATGCTGAATTAGGGACCACTACTTAGAAAACAAAGGATCAATTTCATATTCAACCTAAAGAGACCTACCTCTAAGTTTCTTTTGGCATTGACCCAAAGCAAAGCCTGAGAAGTAGATAATGGCCAGAAGTTCAGACCTGGAACTCTCATAGCCAAACTGCTAGGGCCACTCCACACTGGCTAAGAGCATCCCTGTGCTCTGTGCAGGTGCTAGAAATCAGACTGCTGCCTGGGTGTGGGGGAAGGGGCATTTACCCTGCCGTCTGCCTAAGGTCATTCCTTTTCCAAAGTTTCACCACTTAAAAAGGACCCATAAGGTGATGGATATCCCAATTATCCTGATTTGATTATATGAATGTATTGGATTATCACATGTACCCCTAAAATATGTACATCTAATATGTATCAATTTTTTAAATGGCCCTATAAGATCTTTGAACTGCCCTTTCTTTTCTTATTTTATTTTTTAAAATCTTTAAAAAATCATTTTATCTTTTAGTATGGAAATCCTCTAACATACACTAAAGTAGAGAGAAGAGTAAAATGAACACTAATATATCCATCACTCAGCTTCAACAATTATCAGCACTTTGCCATTCTTGATTATCTTTTAACCAAAACTAGGTGCCGGGAACTTCAGCGGCAGAAGGACCTTGGAGCACCATTAGTCAGTCACCTCTGCCTGCCTCCTGCCCAACTCCCACCACAGAGCTTAGTAGCCATGGCATCCCTGGGGCCTCGGGAAAATGTTGAGAACACAAAGAACAATAGGCTTTCAGGATCTTGGAGAAGTTCACTCACCTGTGATGCGAGCAGCATTTTGGATTCAAACTACAATACTTCATCCCAGGCAACAGAATGACCTGTGACAAAGGGTGACAGAAGTTAAACCCTCATTCACAGTGCACAGCCTGCCTGGTTTCCCCTACCTCTCACCACCGTAACAACCAAAATCCCATAATAAGCATCCAGTTACCTAGAAAAATGGGAAGACAATACAACAAATGTTGCCATATTCCAGCTAGGAAGCCTTGGGTTTCCGAGAGGTCTTATATGGCAATCTCACTTTCCTCTTTTGGGCTCTTAATCGTGTGACATATGGCACTCACCCAAATACAGAAAAATTCCCAGACAGGTTTAGGTGCCCCTGACATCTTGCAACAAAGATACTACTCAAAGCCATATATGACTTCCACAATAATCAGCATCAAAAGAGAAAAGGAATACCAACATCACATAAATCTCACATCAATAGAGAGGGAAGGTGAGAAATCCTATCTCTAACTCTTGGGATTATATAGTTACAAATTGGATAGAAAGTGATCCATGGCTTTATTGCCCTATAGAATATTAACCAGATTTGTGTCCAGTGTTAACAAAATTTATGTTGGTTTGCCTTTCCCAGTTCCTCAGATGCTCTTATAATCAGTTTACCTTCTTACTGGTTCCCTCATTAATGAACTAAATAAAATCTGTGGGTCATGTTCATTCTATTTTGTATAAGAATCATGTGTTTAACTTTTTTTACTTACACTTTGACCCACTGTCCACTGAACCTGCTGCCAGTGGTGAATAAATGAGCCCTGTCCTTAGCCCACTCGCTCAAGACCCCACATCCCACAAGAAGAAGTCTCATTGGCTGAGTCCAGCTCACAGGGTCCCCTTCTGGCTGTACCAGGCTGGGGAGAGGGAAGATCCAAACACTTTAGCATCCATAGTGGGAGGCAGGCACCAGGTAAGTGCCCCCAAATAAACCAGAATGCCATTGGGAAATGGGAAAGGTTTTAAACAACCCCAAATGACAAACGTCAGTATTCCCTCCTTAGGCCTGCTGCAACCTAGTGCAATACCCTGGTTTACAGAGGAAGATGGTGAGGCTCACTCACTGGTCCAGCTATGTCCCAACCACCAGGTTGCTGGTGCTTGAGGGTCCTCGGAGAGCCAGCTCGGGAGGGGACTGGTCTTTGAGGGTATTGCTGATGCTGGGTGGCTTGGCCCCTCACTGAACAGTGTTCCAGGAGCAAACCCACAAAAGGGCCAAAGGACACTCTCCCACCATTGTGTTAAGGAGATTGTGGGAAGTCTTCGACGTTTGTGCACATGAGTATGGTTTGTTGGGGCTCAGAAAACAATACCCCAAAATACAATGCTTTGGCATGCTGAGCACTTTGAATGGAAGGAAACTGAAAGGCCTCAGAAGCTGCCTCGGAATCAAGGTGTCTCTGATCTTCCCTTGTGTCCCCCGCCAGGAGCAGGGAGGGCTCTCTCTGAAGTTCCCTTATCTGACTGCGGGAAGTTCTTCCTAAAACAACACAATTGCCTTCAATACCCTGTCTGAAATCTCATCAACCAGCGAAGACTAATCCCCAGAAGAAACCAAAGGTCACCACCACACCCACCTGGACAGACTTTTTACCTGCTCTTCTGAGGGCATTTACCTGGGAGACCTTACAGTTGGCCCTCTGTACCCACAGTTCCGCACCTGCAAATTTAACAACTGTAGATCCAAGCCCACGCATACGGAGGGTCGACTGGGGGTATTTTCCATCTGTGACTGGTGAAATCCGAGGATGCAGAAGCCATGGACACAGAGGCCAACCTCGCTATGCCATTTCATGTCAGGGACTTGAGCACCACGGATTTTTGGCATCCGTGGGGGGGATTCTAGAGCCAGTCCCCTGCAGACATGGAGGGCTGGCCTCTGCATAATAAGACGACCTCTGTTCACAGTGTAGGTCCACGCCTCACCCTCCCGTAGCTAGTCGCCACCACCCCCAGAGCCCACAGAATCTTTGTCCAGGCTATTGTCTGTTCTTTGGGCCCATTTCTCTCTCTAAAAATCATTTACTCTTCCTCTAAATTTGCTTCCATCCTCCACTTCCCTCTCCCCTGTGAAGAAGGTATTTAGGCTTCAACCATCTGGCCTTTTTTCTGCTTCACACTTTGTATGGTTCTCATGCACTTACACATTAATAAATGCCTTTCCTGGCCGGGCGCGGTGGCTCACGCCTGTAATCCTAGCACTCTGGGAGGCCGAGGTGGGCGGATCGTTTGAGCTCAGGAGTTCGAGACCAGCCTGAGCAAGAGCGAGACCCCATCTCTACTAAAAATAGAAAGAAATTATATGGACAGCTAAAAATATATATAGAAAAAATTAGCCGGGCATGGTGGCTCATGCCTGTAGTCCCAGCTACTCGGGAGGCTGAGGCAGTAGGATCGCTTGAGCCCAGGAGTTTGAGGTTGCTGTGAGCTAGGCTGACGCCACGGCACTCACTCTAGCCGGGGCAACAGAGTGAGACTCTGTCTCAAAAAAAAAAAATAAATAAATAAAAAAATAAATGCCTTTCCTCCTGCTAATCTGTCTATTGTCAGTTTGTTTTAGAGACACATTCTTTAACCTTCAAGGGGTGGCAGGTAAGTTCCTTTCGCCCCAACAGCTTGTTAAACCAAGGCTGTCCTCATTTTTAGGAAACATTTGTTCCCAGACTGAAGAAGACCTCGGAAATGCTGACAGGTAGCTATGAAATACTAGCTGTGTGATCGGACAAGCAGAATAACTTTTCTAGGCTGGAATTTCCTCAACTGTAGAACATGCACGCTGGCACAGACCTGAAGATATGATTGCGCAGGCAGGAGAGGTGATTGTGTATAAGAAAATGTCTGAATTTAGTAGCCACTCTCAGTTAAGTCAGCATCGAGGAGGAAAAACATTGCCAACAGCCTACATTTTGGAGCTTGATCTCTTCATCTTCAGGAAGCTGATTGCCTTTTCCTGTGAGTTGACGGTTCTCTAGCTAACTGTGTCAAATTCAAAGATGCTGTTCTCCTCAGCCTCTCCAAACTCATTTCGCTGTCAGCTCCAGCAAGCTGGCATATGGTCCCACAGTATTTGTGTAACCCTAGACGTTCCTGGGAGGAACAGCATCACAGTGTGACCATGTGTGCTCAGAGGCCAGGGAATAGGAAAATGCAGGGTCTCATTTGGAGATGAGAAGAAAGTTGGCTGCCCTTGTCTGCGGTGGCCCTGGGCCCTGCCAGGGCAGGCAGATCAGAGCTGACTCGGGCTGGGGCTGGACCCCAGTGGAGGGAGACGCGGCATCTGAGGACAGTGCAGGGGGCCAGGGTTCCCAGCGTGCTGGTCTGAAGTAATCATAGCAACTGTCCAGTCTTTTCTCCCTGCTCTTCCCCCTCGTCCCCCAAGGACACTTTCCTCAATGACAAAGGGGCTGGACAAACAGTCCCGCTCCTTAAAAGAAACTCATCACTTCTCCTTCACTGTAGAGTTAAGTCAGAGCGAAGTCAGTCCCTCTAAATAGCCTCTAAGCATTTGGAAAGTTGAAAAAAGACGTTTGGAAAAAATCTTGTTAAATAGAAACTGTGAACTGTGTTTGCCTTCAGGGAAGGAAACTGTGTGGCTGGGAAACTTTTCGCTGTATACCCTTTCGTAACTTTTGAATTTGGACCTTGAAAATGTATCCCCAATTTAAAAATAAAATAAAAATTAAATTGGCATGCAGCTCTAGGCTGAAAGAAAAAAAAAAAGAAAATTAAAGCTTTATTTAAAAACTTGTTAAGACTCAAGATTCTGTGGTTACTAAATGTCCCCAAAAAGTGTGTCAGTCTTGCTGGCCTGTGTTGAGTCCATTGTTTCTCTGAGCCTCCCCACCCCGAGTGGTGGGACCAGTCTGGCTGGATTCTACCTCCCTCTGGTTGGGGCTACTCCCTGCGAGGTGGCTGGATGGGGCAGGCTGGAAGGTGCATGGCAGAAACACTGCTCTAACCTGCTGGCGCCTCTTCCACACCACCTCCGGGTGCTCTGGAGCTCCTATCCTGCACCCGACACTCACACCTTGATACCCCAGTCCAAATTTCCTAGGGGCTGACAAGCGGCCCTGCGAGAAGAGGTGCTGGGCTGCCTCCATTTGGAAAGAGGAGTCCCAGCACCAGCTGGTGACATGATCTCAGGTCCCTTTCATGCTTCCTCACGTGGCCCAGGAGGGAGGGGCTGGAAACTACTCTGCCTTCAAGGCAAGACTGGGGTTGTGAGGAGCGTAGAGCGAGAAGCCCAGCATGCGAGAAGGGCTACTCAGAAATTGTCTTATGGTTGCTACGTAATTTGAGGGGGAAAATATTTTTAGTCAAAATTCAAGTCCATGGCTGCGCAGGAGCAAGTAAAAGAACCATCTCGCCACGGACTTGGGTTCAGTCCGCACTCAGGATCCAGCCAGGGCTGGCTCGCTGGGTCTCAGGACACAAGCGGTGGCCAGTCCCATTCTTGATTCCTTTCTTTTCACAAGACACTAATTACTTGGCTCTCTGCCACCCCCAGCGTTGCCTGAGCATGTTCGCAGTCTGAGAAGCAGCAGGATCATCGGATATTCCTAGGTTAAGTCTCTTTCCCCACCTTCCACCTTGGGGACTGCCCCCCACCGCCCTATTAAAACTGCCACCCCTCACCCCACCTCACGCCCACCCTGGGCTGCTGAAGCCCCGGTGAGATGAGGCCAGCTGCAGGCTGAGTTTCATGGGTCTTGGTCTCAATGGGACCGATAGTATGATCACTAATTACACCTTCTCTTTTGCTTTGCAAAGCACTTTCACAAAAGTCATTTCAATTTACCCCACTCTCAACACTGTGCCTGGCACACAACAAGTCAATAAATTCTGAATTGAATCAGTCCTTATACCACCAAGCAAGGTAAGTGTAGGAGGCCTAATTATCGTCCTCCTCTACTTTCTTTCTTGCTTTCTTTCTTTCTTCCTTTTCTTTCTTATTTCATTACAAGGGAATCCAAAGAATGTGGTTTTGCTTAAGGCCACACAGTGAGACGGTGGCAGGCTGGTAGGAGGAGTCCAGCCTCCTGCTGGGGGTAGGGGGGGCTCCCACTACACCATGGGTCACTGCTAGGTGTGTTTAGGAAGCCTCTGTGGCTCTGTATTTCAGTGCTCCAGGTGGCACAGGCCCTCCAGAGCTTGAGGGCAGGTGTTCCCCCGGGCCTTTAACGTGGAGATTATAACAGAGTAGTGGCCCCTCCTCCCATAGATATGGAAGGGTGATAGTGGCAAGGGGGGATAGGTAACAAAAGAAATGGCTTGGAAAAAATGGCAAAAATGTTTTATGTCTCTTTAAAACATCCCCCACTCCTTTTGGAGAACGAGAATCTACATCCCTGTCTCAGGCCAATCATCAAGAGCTCTGTACTTCTGCTCAGAGGGAGGACGTTGGTACTTTGAGATGGGAGTCTGCCAACCTCCTCATTTGCCAGCAAATTAATAAACTCCTCTTTCCTTCTCCTGAAACCACTTGTCCTCATTCTTCTGAGGTGGCCTCAGGGACAAGTACCAAACTTTCGGTAATAGGATTATTATGACTTAGGATCCAGCCTGTTTCTTTTGCTTAGATGTCTTTCTTTAAGTAAAGTCACTAATGGGTCAAAAGGCACAATTTAAAGTTACCAAAGTAAAATGAATTGGTCTTTTTACTCTGAGAGTCCCAATTTCTGGGAAAGCCAAACATTCCTAAGCAATAGTCCTTTCCATTCCAGAAAGACACCAAAAAGGGAGCTGCAAATATAATTCATTCATCAGAATACTAGTTTGGCAGATAGTACTGAGACTGCCAATGCCTCCCTCTCCAGGTTATTGAGACATCTGGGGACAGAAAGAACTTACATGACACTGTTGCCATCAGTGCAACAGCACAACATGCCACAGAAGAGCTACTGTTACTGAACCAAACTGGGGTTTGTTCACCCAGTACAGCAAAGCCAGACACTGAAGCCAAGAGTTGCAATGTGAGAAAGAGGCATTTTAATTACATGGTTCCATGCAAGGAGAACGGGCAGCTAATGATTAAGACCTGAATTCCCCAATGGCTCACAAGCCAGGATGTTAAAGGCGTGGGCACATTTCAGGCAGGCAAAATTGTAAATCAATACATGGAGGTTAATATTTTGGCCTGGCCCTAAAAGATGGGATATCCAGAATTGGTGGGGGCATAGGTGGATTCAGAGATTCTTGGATCAGGGGAAAGGAATGTTAGAACAAAGAATGGCAGTCAGAGTTCAAGTCTTCCGTTCCCCCCTGTCTGCATTTTCCATCCGGTGGGGGTTTCTGAAAAATAACTCAAGAATGTTAACTAAAAACAGAATTAACATGCTTTATACTTAGGGAAAAGAGAGTTTCATTGCTCTAAAAGGGTAGCAACCTGCTGGTTGGCCATTCCAACAGGTTGGGAAGCAGAGCTCTAGCCAGAAGCCAGGCACACATGCTTCAAAGAAGAGACAAAAGGAAACAGGAGTTTATACTGAGCAACATGGTCAAATATACATATTCAACAAGCTATAGGAGGAGTCATGAATATTTATGAAAGAAAAGTCATTTGCATGTAATTGTGCTTTATCTATCCAATCCCATCATGGCTGGGAACTCAGTTTTAAGGTGTTTCTGGGGTCCTGAGAGGGGTCCATTGAGTTAACAGAGGGCTTAGGATTTTATTTTTAGTTCACAAGAACATATGTTAAGATGACATCTTTTATTTCCAAAGGGAACCAAAGCACCTCATGACTGTGGCTCCCTTGGAGGGCCATTGTTGTCATCAAGTTGCCCTGATGTTGTACAGTGCATGAGGCTATCGAGGTGCCTAGAACCTGAAGAGACTCAAGGTTTTCCTTTATTTCCATGCTTGGGAGAGCCAGCAAGCCCCTAAGAGGTGTCCCTTCTCTGTCTCAGCACCTGTCCCTTTGGTCTAAGCAGGTTTGGTTATTATTTTGCAGGAGTGGTCAATGATGTTAAGAAAAATTTTCCAAAACTTGAAATTTGGGCAAAATGATGACCAAATGTCCTCTCAGCATCTCCCCAAATGCTAACAAGTTCATCTAGGGGCAAATTAACATCCTAGGAAATTGAAACTTTTGGTTGACTTACTGTTGATTGGGACTTACACTCTAAGAGTATATGTTTCATTTGCATATATTCAATATGTTGCTGTGATGGTTATTTTATGTGTTAACTTGGCTGGACCATGGGGTGCCCAGATATTTGATTGAACATTATTTCTGGCTGTGTCTGCGAAGTTGTTTCTGGATGAAATTAATATTTGAATCCACAGACTGAGTAAAGCAGACTGCCCTCCCCAGTGTGAGTGGGCTTCATCCAGTTGTTACCAGCAAGTTATTGTCTTTTGTTCTTATGTTTGGAGATAAAGAATTAAAACCAAACACCAAAGCAACAGAGCAAAGTGAAAGAAGTTTATTAAGCAAGTATACCTCCAGACCTGGAGCAGGGGTGTCAAGAAAGATTAGCAAGCGATAGTACACCTGCTAATAGAAGGGGGGCAGGAGTGGGTGCAAGTTCCAGCAGACAGTGGCCCTGGGGTCTCTTCAGGTCCCTCTTTTTCTTTCTTCTGACTTCCTCATTTTTGTGTTGCCATCCCCCTGGCCAATGAGAATATTGTCTCTTCCTATCTGTTAGGCAGAAGAGATTTTTACTTTATTTGTTCAGACCCGGATGTGTCATGGCTTCCAAAACCCACTGGTGGGGGGGGGAACTGCAATGCTAATCTATGGGAATGATGGTATAAAGAAGTCAGAGTCATTTAAAGAAACTCTTCTCCCTGATCTGCGCAGGTAGCTCCGGCTGGGCTTTCCCCAAACCAGAGCAAGCAAGGTGTATCTACAATGGGTACAACTGCAACTCAACTACAGCTTTTGTTTTCATCGATCCATAACCCTAATTTTGTTTCTGTTACGCACCACCTGAGTTCTTTCCACACCACCTGTGTTCCCTGTCCTAATCTCCTGCCTCACAATTCGTTGAAGGCCTGAATAGAAAAAAAGCCTGAGTAAGAAAAAAATTCTCTCTCTGCTTGTCTTTGAGCTGGGACACTGGTCTTCCTCCTTCAGACTCGGACTCAGATTGGAACCTAAACCATAGGCTCTCCTGGGTCGGAACTTCTCAGCCTTCATAATCATGTGAGCCAATCCCTTATAATAAATCTCTCTCTCTCTCTTTCAGTGTATGTGTGTGTGTGTATACAAGCACACACAATACATATACACACAAACATACACTGTGTATATATCGTGTGTGTGCATATATATACATCCCATTGTTCTGTTTCTCTGCAGAACTCTAACTAATACAATAACAAATGATTTTTGTCAGAGATGCACATGAATTCTGTCCAATAGAAAAAATAACCTCAAAGATTATGGTTTTATTGCCCTGTAGGACATTAACCTACAGTTTTGTATATAACTTTGTAACCAGCTCTATGAACAAATTTCAATAACTCCTGTATGCTTTTTTTTATGATCCTCTCCCTTAACTACTTGACCTCTTGAGTTGTTTCCCAGAAATGGTGGATTTTCCACAAGACAAAGGAGCTGAGATTTTGAAGCCCCTGGGCAGACTTCTTGACAAGATTTACCATCCCCCACAACCTGCCCCCATGCATGAGCCCCTTCTTAGTTACTCTAAGACCTGCTCCAAGGCATGTGGCTCCTCCTCTAAAAGCCTATGATCTCTGTCAGTCAGACAGACAGATTTGAGGCAGCGTCCCCTGTTCTCCTGACAAGATGTCTGTCGTAAATGCTTTCTTCCTTGGCAAGGCTCCTTGTCTCAATAATTGGATCTTTGTGTGCCAAGCAACTGGACCTAGTCCGAAACCCCCTTGGGGTTTTGACAACAACTTTGCCATCTCATCGTACCATTATTACCATATGGTGCTATATGTACTACATAGTACCATACAGTAATATAGGTACTATATATTTATTATAGTTCTTCAGAAAAATAAGTAAATGATTCTTGTGTGCTGAGTGTTTTTCTAAAGTAAACTGCTATTGTTTGGAGAAGGAGCACAAAAGGCATCTGCAGCACCCAGAAATTCTGTCCTCACCGTTGCCCACTCAGAGCCCCAGGGCTGCTCCCTACTGTAGCAGAAAAACCAGAACAGGGAAGCAGGAACTTCCTCATCCCCATCCCACTGGGAGAGTGATCTGGTCCAAGGGAAGGATTAGAGACACGGCCTGTGGAGGACTTAAAGAGAACCATGGGAAGAGATGGGGAGTCTGGGGGAAGTCAGAAGTCCCCATGCAGGACACCTTCCAAAGGTCTAAACAGAGTCTTATCTCCTCCTCCGGTGACAGAGACCCAGTTAGCTGAGCTGGGGCTTGAACTAGCTAAAGAGTTGCTTACATCCCCAGCACTAGCATGGAAGCCTATGACTGCAGGGATTTTGCTTTGTAACCTTAGGAAAGTGAGCAAATGGGATGCTAAAGGAAGATGTATCTACACTGTAGAGCCAGTCTGATGAGGTCTGACTCCAAAAGGACATGAGGGAACTTTCTGGGGGGATGGAAATATTCTGTATCATGATGAGAATAAACATTTGTCAAAACTAATCAATTGTACACTTAAAATGGGTACATTTTATTCTATGTAAATTCTAACTCAATAAAATTTCTTTAAGAAGAAAAAGAAAACTCATCAGGATTCCTTATATTTTTTAGATAGTCTGTGACTCACTCTAAGCAATGCCTGGCTTACAGAGGCCTGACTTTATACTCCATTTTCTTGCAAATACTTTGAGAGACTCAGTGGAGGCAAAGCTTTTCCTCACGTGGGAGACCAGAATGTGCCACCCCTTTGGCATAAGAATTGTTGAGCCAAAGACAATTAAGAAGAAGATGCAGGAAAGTTCTTTGCCCTCTCTCTGTTTGCCTAAAAGCAGGACATAAATTTACAAAGACAAAAGGGAGCCCATGTCCACCCTCTTTTACTGGGGAAAATAAAGGTTAAACCACTGAGGACAACTTTGGGCCGTCATTGGCCTGAAGATGGCACCAGAGAAATCTTTATTAACAGGCTTTACTAATTAGTCTTTATCTCCATTTATTTGACTTCCCACAGTTGCCACCCCTAGAGAATTAAAATTCTTTCCTTTGTCTTGTCATTTCTCTAAAAATGTACCATTCTTTGTTGGAGATGTTACATAAGCTGGAATTCAATGTAATGTACTCACCTCTTTGAGGACATTCACTCCCTGGGTGTCTCCTGGGTACATATGAAAGACACATGTTAATAAACTTCTGTTTATTTTTCTCTTGTTAATCTGTCTTTTGTCACAGGGTCTTTTCCAACTAAGAATTCATGAAGGTTGAGGAAAAAATTATTTTTCTTCTCCAACACTTACATGATTACCTTTAAGAACAAAAAAACTAAGACAGATTCATCATTTGATATTAGCCAACCAATTGCTCTTCATTGTAGCTGGTAGAAAGTAAAGAACTGTGCAAAATTAGAATTCAAAGAAATGTTAAAGATTATCTAGCGACCAACTCATTCATTTTACAGATGAAGTAACTGAGGCCCAGTCAAAGAAAGAATAATTAGGAAGTGTGTTCTTTTCCCCTCCAGAATCAGATCTTTCAGAAGTCTTCCTCAATCTCTTAAAAAGACAGCCCAGTGACATTTCTGCAAATAATAGAATAATAGTTTGAGAAACACCTGCAACACAGGTACTTCTAATAATGAAGATAAAAATGCCTTATACTTAAAAAAAAAAAAAAAAAGTCTAGTGTCAAATCACTCCAGTATATCCAGGATGAACTTATATTTTCAATTACGTTTTCCTTGAGCAACATGGATAACAAGGTCCTTTTGAGACAATAAAGCCTTTGTCTTTGGTGTTAAGAAAAAAAAAAAAAAGTCAATCTAATTTATTTTCTCCAGGCCAGGGACATCAATTTTTATTAATAAGATGAAAATTTACACTTGCTACTGTAGGCATAGACTTTGTGCACAAATATACCAAGATGTTTCTGTTTGCCTTCAGATTCCTGCCAAGGGTTGGGCAATAATTGAACATGGCATCACATCTGCTTTGTTCTGCATGAAGAATTTTAGCACTGGTGGCACTAAACTGCAATGTATTTATTCTGCTGGACATCCAATCCAATTCAGTTATTTAAATTCATTCTTAATACCCACTGTTTTCAAGACACTATGCCACATGCTAATGGAGAAGAAATTGCCATGTGAAGTGCTAAGAGTGAGAGTTCAGACACATGGCGGGCAGGGAGGGAAAGGAGATCACAGACTTTGCAAACCTTAGGGGGTAGCATTCCCTCATTCATTTAATGAGCATGGCACCAAGCCAGGGGCTAGATGTCTCCATTCCGTTAGATGCTTTCTTGAGCTGTTAACCCCTCTAAACTAGAAGAGGAACGAGAATGTGAGGCTGTGGCTGGAGGGGTAGTAATAAAATGTGAAAAGGGTCTTTTGCCAATTTTTATTCAGTTTTCCCAGCTGTAAGCTTTTGTCTCTAGCTCTGCTCCCAAGACAACAGACCATGTTGCAAGTTACTTACATCAGCAAATGAACCACATAATCTATAAACTAATGAAAACATATTGCAATGCTTTCCCAGTGATATTCTTTAATAACTTTCATTTTGGAGACTGAAAAAGAAAATCATGCACTCCGTCATGGCCCTCGGGAGTGCTGAAGGCCACAGCAGACAAAGGTTACAGATTTTGCATCTGAGAGAGACAGGCTCACCTCGACAGTAACCTTGAGCCCAAACCTCTGCATAGAGAGCTACTGTTCCTGTAGGAGCAGCACCCTAGTGTTTCCTCATCTGCAGGGGAGAGAAGAGTTATCATATATTCAGGCCACCGGAGAATGAAGAGAACCAAACAGGCTCAGTCGGGGAGGCTGGCACTCTCGGGCATTCCTGATCCATCTCATCACAGCCCCGGTTTGGCACTTCTGATGTTTTAGTTCCATCTCAACTATTTGAACTGACATTTTCTAGGTCCCCTTTCCCAGGTTCTTTGAGGATCCAGAGTCAGGAAGAGGGTTTTGAAGATAATGGCTGTGCTAGGGATGAGCTTCTGCAGAGCACACACTGTCCCCGGGCCTGACCCACTCTGGACAGCCTCCTGCGGATGCCGAGCGATGAGGAAAGGAAAAGGGAATCAGTCCTTTGTCCCCTCCGTTAAATTCCTCCAGCAAATTCCCATGAAATGGCTCTTGCCACGAGAGGACCATTAGATAAAGGACTGTTGGCGCTCAGGGGACGTCACTTCCCAGACATCTCCAAGGGCTACCCTAGAAATCCCCATCCTGGTGGCCTCAGCCCCCAGACCTGGCGTCTTGGTTATAAGGTAAAGCTCTCATCTCGGGGCTATGAGGTAGGGCCCCCAAGGCCAGACTCACCTGGGCCCTTCCCGCCACCTTCTCTCCTAGGGGAGAATGAGGCACATCTTGAGGCATATTTTTAACCAACTCTGCCTTCTCTCCACCCTGCCTCCCACTTCCAAGCCATGATTTAAAAATTATGTTTAAAATGAACCAAGGAGAGGACAAGCGGGGAGAAAGATGCCTGGGCTACAGCAGTGCAAAGGGTGAGAAAGACCCCGGAGAAAGAAGGCCCCCCGGAGCTGGAGGCTGGGGGAGGAGGAGGAGGTGCAGGGGGACGGAAGTGGGGGGAGGTAGCGCGGGCCGTGGGGAGTCGGTTGGTCCAGGAGCGGTTGGCGCAGCCGTTAGTGTCGGGGTGGCGGTGGCGGTGGGGTCGCGCGCAGGGCCCTGGGCTGGACCGTGCGCGGCCAGGAGCCTCCCACAAAGTCCAAGGCCGTGTGAGGCGCTCAGCGGTGGGGAACTAGGGGCCCCCATCCGGCCCCAAAGCCCATTAAAACCCGGTTCGAGTCCACCAGGCTGTGAGTGAGGACCTGCTAGGACTCCAAATGAGGACGGGGGGAGTGGAGTAGGAGCCCCCTTTACCCACGAGACCGCGCTAAGGGCTTGCCACGTGAGTTTCACCCATGAAGGCAAAACGGGTTTGCTCTGTCACACACCCGCGTCGTGGTTTTGACCTGCTTTTCCTTTTGGAACATGCATTTCCCCACCTGGGCCCCTGCAGTCCGCCAGCTGGGTGTTGGGGTGGGGTGTCGCACTGCTAGGAGCGTTATTCCGCAAGTGCAGCCTCTCTGCTGCTCGGGCTAATCTAATCTGGCCCCGAAGTATAGAAAACCTTCCAGGCACTTTTCTCTTTTCTCCTCTGAGTTCACAGTTCTTTTAGGTCTAGTCCCTCCTTAGGAGCATTAGTTTTCCTAACTGGTACGCTCTATTTCCACCCACTAGTTACAAATTAGGGCGTTAACTTTTGGTCTTTTAAGTCTCTGGAAGGTGACTCTCACTGTTGTTTTTTCTCCTGAAAGGCCTGTACATTTGTGATTTGGTGACTGCTCGGAGGACCCAAGGAGCAGTCTTCGGAAGAGCATCCTAAGGGCCACTGGAAGGCTGAGACAGTGGCTGCTACGGAGTCTTTACCTTGTTAGCTTCCTTCTGATGCGCAAAGGAAGGTAAGGGGAACACTTGTCCGTCTGTGGCTCCCTGTTGAGCCAGTGCTCAGAGGTGGACTTCTGGAGCCCATCCCCAGAGATAGACATCCCTCTCCTGCCGTCCCTCAACACTTGTCTGTCTCGTCTCGATGTCCCCTGCAGTCCCTGGGGCCTCCCCAAAACCCTTTTCCCTCGGAGAGGTGGTCGTGCCCTTCAAGGGCAGGGAATTCCCAGTTGGGATGAATGTGGTCTTTCCTTTTCTCTGTCTCTTAGATTCCTATTTCCAGTTTTCTTTCCCTCTGATGCTCTCAGCTCTTCTCTCTCCCTGAAATGACCGGATTTTCACTCCCTCTCTGTTCAGCTCCTCACTTCTCAGAACCTTCCGTCCTTCCGGCAGCCTGCCAGCTGCTCCCACCCATGCAGCAAGTGTGTTCTGTGCCCCGGCCACTGTAGGTGGCTTACGCTCAGTCTTGATGGGCTCAGAGCTTATTTTACAGGTTAAATAGATTTCCACTTTAGAAATGAGGAGGCATTTGTATGAATCGTTCAAGGTCACCGAGCAACTAGAGTTGGAGTTGGAACTCTAGTCAGGAGATGCATCCGTACCTCAGCTGTGTGTCCTGAAATCTTTTTCCTCCTCCTTGTCTTGTGGTCTTTAATTTCTTTCTTTTTCTTTCATAGGATGAATCCACCACTTTGGAGACTGACTCAGGAGCTGAAGTCATAAAACAGGCTAGGACCTGACTACCTGCTGTCCGTGCCCTGTAGCCAAAGATCGCCAGGAACAAAATTGATTTGTTGATTTGTTGCACTGAGGCAAGGAAGGAAGGAGACTGCATGTGACAGGCATCTCAGCAAAAGGTGTTAGGAGGGATTTATAATGGAAACTGGGCTTGCGTTAAGTGATTTGGGAGAAGTCTCAAGGAAGCAGGGGTTTGCTCTGGATTAGATGCTGTCAGGAAGCAGGATCAATACTATGAGAAGGCATCTTATTTTTATATAGAGGGTGGGATGAGTACAGTGGAGCTAACACTGTGATTGGTTCAAGAAACAGCAAGCAGTCACTCATGTTAGCAGGGTTCGGGGTGTTTGGCAATTCCTGTGGTTTGTACAGTGACCTTATTTTTGTCTATATTCAGACATGATTACAGAATGGTCTTCTTTTTTCATCCCCTCTCTGAAGTTGGTGATGCGTGAGATTGGTCTGTTCGACAGGAGAATATTGCAGCCCAGCTGTGAGCGCCTGGCCAGAGCCAGCTGTCGGGGACTACTTTTCTCATTCTCACTGCAAAGGCAAAGCCTTGATCCTTAAGTTCCAGCCTGCTCTATATCCCAGTCTCGCATCTTCATGTTGCAACAATAATCATCACGTTTCAAGAGGAAGAGGAGGAAAGGACAAGCATAAGAAAGGGGTTGGTTTGGGAGTGGGGGTGAAATAGCATTTTAGCTTAGAAGATTCAAATCTCTGTCACTGAGTGGGTCCAGGGTTCCATTCCTCTATCTAGATAGAGTGGGATTCAAAGCTAGGTTAGGAAAAGAAAAAAAAGAAAAGAATTAAGATAAAACATTCTTGTGCCAGTGTCTTCTACATTATTAGAGGATGTTGCAGGTAGTGGGGTGGGGAAGGCAATTATGGGGTGGCTGTTCCTTAGGACAGATAATTCTCACTTAGAAATTCAATCTGTTCTTAAGAGGACATGTCTAAGGAAAAAGAGGGTAATCCCACATCCTGAGTTTCTGAATATCCTTGATTTTCAGTAATAGAATTAGTCAATTACTTTGTTATAGTTTTACTGCCAATTGTATTGTTTTGTATAATTTTGTTTTAGTGACGGTATTTCATTCCTGTGTGTCCTCTCAGAAGCAGACGACGAAATGGGATTGGAAGTATAAGAGCTGTTTGGGGGCAGGCATCTGTGCAGGAGCCGGGGTTTGCAGAAGGAGGCAGGGCAAGCCCTCCGCAGTATAGGTCCCACACCTGCTAGAGGGAGGGCAAGGAGGAGTGGGGAGAAGAACCTCAGACCACAGCACAGTTCTGAGAAAATCTTGGTCGGGTCTCTGGGGAGTCCCCAAGCTAAAAGTCCCCTTGAGAAGAATCACCCATGCTGGGCAGGAAGGGGTCGGCAATAATGCCCTTCTGTGCTCAGTCACTGGCCAGATGCAGCAAGAGAAAGTCTGGTCTAGTGTCCCTAGGGGTGGCAGCCGAGACTGTCAGTCAACTCTGCTCCTTGCCGCAGGTTCTGTTAAAGCCATCTGAGGGGCGCCCTCCATGGTGGCCATATATGCTTTTTGGTCACCAGTACCACTTTTTTTTAAAGTCATTGAATCAGTTCAATTCTTCCTAGAATCAGAGGCCAAGGTGGGATTAGACATACAAGAGATTTATTAAGGGAAATTCCTTAATAAAGGGGTAGAGAATAGGAAAAAAACCTGTACAAATGTGACTTAAACTGTACACTGCTGGTGAATAAATAAATTCATAGAAGAGTTTGTTGTTTTGTTTTTTTATTTTTAAAGTCTTTGTTGTATATCCTGAATTTTGGTTTGGGAAATATGGTTTCCTTATGTCATGGTAAGTGACAGAATTGGAATTTGAAGCATCAAGCAAACAAGATCTGCTTCATCTACTATATTTTGTATGGCAGCTTTTTATGAGGGGCTTTGAAGTTACTCTTTACCTTAGGGGTTCTCAAACTGGGAGTGATCGTGCCCCCCAGGGGACATTTGGCCGTACCTGCAGACGCTTTTGGCTATCACAGCTGGAGTGGGATACTGCTGGCATCTAGTGGGTAGAAATCAGGGATGCTGCAAAACATCCTACCATGCACAGGACAGCGCCCACAGCAAAGCATTTTCCTACCCAAATGTCAGTAGTGGAGAGGTTTTGCAACTCTGCTTACTGATCCTCTCAGTCCTCTTGCAAGGAAGCCAGCAGCATAGGTGACGTAAATGGGCACTGAGGAGTGTTCTAGACAGGTTTAGTGAGGAGACCTCTAGGACTGAGAGCTCCCAGATGGAGAGTATCATGGCTGAGCCAGCCCCAGAGCAATAGGGTGTCTCCTGATGGTAGACCATTCACAGAAATCAAGCATTCTGCAGAATAACACCTTCTTTCCTATTTAAATGGCAACTTTTGGTTTAATGAATGCCCCAAATCCCTGATAGATTTCCAAAGATGTAACTAAAACACGCATACATACACAAAATCCATTATATAAGTTATAGAAACTATCATGTCAGAAAGTAAACTTGATCCCAAGAGATATGCTTTCTATGCAGTAACATCTGAGAGAGGTGTACCCACCGCCTGCCCTGCCATTGTGTCCATTGTATTTGGAACGTAATTTGAAAAGTTCCCAGCCTATCTTGCTTAAAATATTCTGAGTTTGGGAGACTGCTAAAAACAAACAAACAAACAAACAAACAACAACAAAAAAAAAAACACTGGATGAGGCTGGGGGCAGTGGCACATGCTTGTAATCCTAGCACTTTGGGAGGCCAAGGCGGGAGGATAACTTGAGGCCAGGAGTTTGAGACCAGCCTGAGGAAGAGCAAGACTCCATCTCTATAAAAAATAGAAAAAATTAGCCAGGCGTGGTGCACACCTGTAGCCTCAGCTACTTGGGAAGCTGAGGCAGGAGGATTGCTTGAGCCCAGGAGTTTGAGATTGCAGTGAGCTATCATGACACCACCGCACTCTAGCCAGGGCAACAGAGAGACACTCTGTCTCAAAAAAAGAGAGAGAAAGAAAAAAACATTGGGTGAAAATCATTGACAGATACATCTGTATAGGTTTCAGTATTAAAAACCCAGAGACATTCTACATGGATAATGGTAATTGGAGACATTTGAAGCATATGCTTTTACCTTAAAGCCCTAAAACACTTTTAGGGGAGTGAAAAAATATTTTCTTGGCTTTTTCCCTCCCCCATTGACTGCTAACTCTTTGTATTTTGTGTCTCAGTCAATGTGATGAGCAGCTCCAAGGGAATTCGGGTGCACAGTGGATGTTAGAAGGAGCCCTACAACGAGAGGATGGAAACCTAGATTCCATCTCTGTTCACTTTGTCTTGGTAAGTGGTAATCAGAGATGCAGACAATTTTGTCCCCAACTATAGGACATGGACATAAGCATGACAGTACAATGTTAAGTATACATAAGCCCCCAACCAGGTTCCACCCACCTCCACCCTGTTCTGTGCCGGGGCACTCTGATCAGACTACATTGTCTGGACCGACTGCTGTCTAGGTTCCCCCAGGAGAAGCAACTGCAAGAGTTGGGAGGTGGACAGAAGCAGGTGTTGGGATGTTTCCTCCCAGTCCCCTCTGTGCTAAGGGCCACATTTCCTGTCTATGGCTATGTCCCTCCATGCAGACATCTCTCACTGTGTGGCCACTCCATGGCTCCAGCAGCACTGTTTGCTCCCATGGCCTTTCTGCCCTATAGGGTGCTTCTTGCTGTGGGTGGCTAGCCTCTGAATGCCCCAATATTCCTTATTGTTTTGCAAAACAGTGCCCATTTTTCTGTAAATACATAAAATCCTCACTTTGCCCAGTAATGTG